>NC_067482.1:42522617-42822617 GCF_947179515.1 Apodemus sylvaticus | reverse complement strand
TTCCTTATGCAGTATGAATTTCAAGATCTTCACATTCTGCATTGTACTTTTTTAATGGGTGAGTTATATCCTGAAATGTTTGGTGTAGGCCTGGATAAAATAGACACTTTGAATTTTGGGGGTGCCAAACAATGTGATTCTAGTTAAAGGTAACAACCTAAGTTGTCCATGAACAAGTCAGAAGGAAGGTCAATGATAATGTCCCCAGACTCTATGGATAAGCACCGTCCAAGTGATTGAGATTTAACAGAACAGCCTTTCATCGTTCAGATCACAGGGCGTTTTCTCCTCTTCTTGCTGAGTGCTAGGGTGATAGGCAGAACTCACCATTTCTGATTTAACTGGTGCTGGGGATTGAACCCAGGGCTTTGTGCGTGCCAGGCAAGTGCTCTATTGGTTGAGCTATATCACCAGACCCAATGTGAATATTTAAAAGCGTTGGTGAGTGTGAATGTTGAACAAGGACTTTGAATTTTCATATGCTACTGTAAAGGCACAGGCCAGGTTGTGTTTTCAGCCTAGAGAGAGACAGAAATGGGTGGAGGAATTGCAAGAGGGAGAGAGACTGAAACCGGGCTGGAGAAATTGCAAGCTGACTGCGGGAGAGAAAGTGAGGTTTGCCGTAGCCCCTAACAGAGCCAGGCGGCAGCGTGTGCTTTGGTGTTTTGCCTGCATGTGCATCTGTGAAGGTGTTGGATCCCCTGGAACAGGAGTTATAGTCGTTCATGAGCTGCCGTGTTGGTGCTGGGAATTGAACCCAGTTCTTCTGGAAGAACAGCCAATGCTCTTAACCACTGAGCCATCTCTCCAGCCCCATGACTGATATTTTTAAAGAGCACAGATTTCTTGTTTGGCAAAATGCCCCCCAGTTTATATTTATCTGATTGCTTCCTTATGATGTGCTCCCAGTTACACATTTTTCCGAGAACACTGCTATAGTACCATTGTGTCTTTTCTGGTGCCACTACAGAGGGACTGAGAAATGTCAATCTGAAATGTTCACAGTAAATGTTCAGCAAAGTATAATGACACATACGCACGAGTATACCATGATAAAAAGCATTGCTTTGTGCGCTGGCCTAAAACACTAATTAAAATTTTTGTTTAATAGTTTTACTTTTTATTGTTCAATGATGACTATGGGCTATTTCTTAATCAGAGAAGCCTTGGCAAAATGTATCCTCAGAAACAATAGCCACAGCCCTGCCTCCGTTTCTCAGAAAGCAATTCCAGATTTCTCTTTCTAGTCCTTATCATGAAAGAATAGTGCTGATGTGCTCGGATGTTTAAATATTGCAGGGGCTTCTCTGTGATGCCTTGTAATCAGGAGGCTTCCATTGTGCTGGAAGTCTGCGAGCGCTAATTAATCATCCGTCCCCAACTACAGTCACTTACCGATTCAGAACACAGAGGCCGCTGCCGGATGGATGGCTTTATAGCTGGATACCAGAGGCTGTGGCCAGGTCTTCTGCTTCCCTTTCCACAGCAGTACTGTCCTCACCCTCAAAGTGCTGACCTTGCCATTCTCAGCCCTTACTGGAAAGGCTGATACCAGGCCTGCCAGAGGAAGGCCTAGTTGTGTGTTTACTGACACAGCTGTGTGACCACATATGTGCAGCTCTGCTCGGACGGCCTGGGTGCTTATGACAAGGCCTAGGCTGGTTTCTGCTTCTCAGAATGCCCTGCTTTCTGAGTCCTGTGTCCCATGACTGCCCTGCTCCCTGTTGCAATCCCAGGAAAAAAGGAGCTGACGAAAAGCAGCGAGAAAGCACAGGTAGTAACATCCTCCCTGGAGGTTTTGAGTAAGAACTTGAGGACGACGCTCTTGCTATTCAGTTTGCATGCTGATTTTCCGAGTTGGACCAAGAAGGAAATGCAGATGGGGAGCCCGCTTAAAGCGTGAAGTAGGGGCTGCCATACTGACCGAGTCACAGCTTGTTAATGAATCTTCAAGTTTATCAGGGATGCTAACTTCCACTTTTCGTCTGGAAAATTCCACTGAAGGGAAAAACATCTGCAAGCCTTGACAATATATTTCGACAGTTATTAAGCTGGTTTGTCTTGTACTGTTTTCCTGTGTGTCCGTGTGTGTGTCCGTGTGTGTCCGTGTGTGTGTGTATAGACACATGCATATGTTCCTGGAGGCCTGAGGTTGACATAGGCTGACTTCTCTGTTTCTCTGCCTCACATTTTGAAGCAGGCTCTCCCACTGAACCTGAGGCTCACCAACTCTACTTGACTGGCTGGCCTGTGAGCCCCAGGACCCTGCTTCCTCCTCCCCAGGGCTGAGATTACAGTCACGTGCTCTCACACCAGCTTTTCGTGTGGGATCAAATTCATGTCTGTGCGCTGCACATGGCACATGACTGACTGAGCTATCTTTCCAGCCCCTCTGCCTTTTGCTCCTCTTAAAAATTTTAAATGAGCTGGGCGGTGGTGGCACAAGCCTTTAATCCCAGCACTTGGGAGACAGAGGCAGCAGATTTCTGAGTTCGAGGACAGCCAGGGCTACACAGAGAAACCCTGTCTCGAAAAAAAAAAAATAAAAAAAAAAATGAAATTTACGTTTTAACCTGGGCAGAAAAGCAGAAGAGCTGCACATACTTGTGGGAATTATGTGACCTTCTGTGTGTGTATTATGTGACGTCCAAGCTGAGTGAGAGACATGTATCCTTTAGCACTGGTCATTTATCGGTGATGAAAGTATTCAGAATCCTTCTTATGTCGCCATCCCAGCTCCGCTCCTAGCACTAGCCCATGACAACTTCTTACTGTGATTCACTGTAACTCTGAACTCTCTCCAATCCTACATTTCCTTTTATATTGCGCATATGAGTGACTTTAGGTAGTGTTTTCCTTCCTGAGTCTGGTTCATTCCACTTAGCGTAATGCTCTCTGGCTCCATCCATGCTATTGTAAAGGACAGGACTGTGGTGTTTCTAGTGTCTGCATTGTGTCCTGTTGTGCATATGTACACAGTCTCTATAGCCACTCATTTGCTAACGGATACCTGGTTGGTTCCATTGTGCAGTTAATACAGGTGTCAACATGTCTCTTCAACACATCAACACATGTGATATTGATTTCATATCCTATGGTGATCTATCTATCTATCTATATCACATATATAATCACATATCACATATAATACATAATACATGATATATAACAATATATAAATATAAATATTTATATTTTATATTTTATATAAATATAGTAAAATATGTAAAATTTATATAAGTATATAAAAATATAAAATATTGTATAATATATAATATATAATACACAACACATAATACATAATATATAACACATAACACATAATATAATATAACATAAATATAATATATATTATATATATATATATATATATATATATATATAAATTTGCTGGATCATATAGTAAGTCTATTTGTAATCTTTGAGGAACTTCTCCCATATTACTTTCCTTAATGTTTATTGCTCAGTTATATTCCCACCAGCAGTGAGCAAAGGTTAAGATCCCCGTCAGAACTTTCTATCTTTGATTTGTGTGTTCCTCTGTGTGTGTGTGTGTGTGTGTGTGTATGTGTGTGTGTGTGCATCCACTCCTGGTCATGAACACACGTGCATCCATTTTGTACATGTGGAGGTCAGATGTCAATGTCAGGTGTGTTCTTCAATTGCTCTTCACCTTATTATTTAAAATTAAAAAGTCTGTTCATTACTGAGTGTGTATGTGCATGCTGTGTGTGCCCAGGCACCAGTGTGGCAGTGCATGTGCGGAGGCCGGAGGATAACTCTGTTGTGTTGGTTTTCTCCTCCAGCTTGGTGAGTATTCCAGGGATTGAACTCACGCCGTCAGGCTTCCTGGCACGTACTTTACTATCTTGTCGGGCCCTCACACCTACCTTTGAGATAGCGTCTGTATCTGGTGGAACTGCAGGGGCATGCTGCCATGCTTGGGTTTATCGTGGGTGCCAGGGATTGAACTCGGGCCCTGTGTTTGTGCACTAGACGCTCTACTGACTGGGCCATCTCTTCAGGCTTGAGGGTAGCACACCGGCTTGAGCCTCTCTGAAGAGCCAAATGATGGAGGCATAGAAGCTTCCCAAGTGACGCAGAGGAGAAGATACCCAGCTAGGGTGAGGGAGATGTCCTCGAGGGTGTGAGCAGCAGCTGCAAGGGGAAGAGCAGGAGAGCCTGCAAGCAAGGGCTGTGTGGGCAGGCAGGCGTGGCATGCGCTCTCAGGGAGGGGATGATAGCCAGGGCTTGGCCTCCTGCTGCTTCCTCCTGTAGTGGTCTCCTGCACAGAGATTGCATTGCTTCTTGAATGAAACCTCAGAGGAAGACCCACTGTGTGCTTTGGGAGAGAGAGACCTACTGTGTGTGTGTGTGTGTGTGTTTGTGTGGTGTGTATGTATGTGTGTGTGTGGTGTGTATGTATGTGTGTGTGTGGTGTGTGAGTGAGAGAGAGAGAGAGAGAGAGAGAGAGAGAGAGAGAGAGAGAGAGAGAGAGAATGTGTGTGAAAATACTTGGCTGCATGCAGTCAGGAGAAGGGTAGAGAATGTTCCTTTACTTTTAAGTCACCCCACTCTGGGACTTGGGGTATTGTTTTTCTGAGACCAACACTAGATGATGAATGAATTTTGAAAACTTGAACGAGTAAAGCAATCTTGTTGGTCTGTCTCTGAGACAAAAATCGAGCAAAGAAGGGTCACAGGAGAGAAAAAAAAAAGCAACAGGCCACCTTATGAGATCTGGATTGCTTTGTTCATACAACTCAGGGCTGGTGGCTCAGATCCGGCCTCCTTCTTATTCTCCGCAGGGCTGGAGACTTACAATTTGGAAGTAGGAAATGAAGGAGAGAAAGGAGACACTGCTCAGCATATTAATGGGACACGTGACTTGCTGAGAGCAGCAGCTGGAAACACGAGAGCAGTCAGAGGTGCTCCCCTTCATCCTCCCAGGTTCAGATGGTGCCTGTGACCGTCGTGTCCTCCATGGCAGGCCAGCCCCTGTGTTCCACTCTCCTGCCAGTGCTGATGGAGACCACAGTTATACCTCCTGGTCTGGCATCTACTTAGGCATCTTGGCCAAATTGTCCTTCCTCCCTGCACTTCTCCACTACTTCGCCACACCCTACCTTGCCAGGTACCCTGTCATCCCCACTTTCTCTGTGCCTGCCTTCATTCCACACAATGCTGCTCAGGCTCCAAGTCCTCTGTCATCCTCCATTCCTTAAAAAAACAAAAACAAAAAAACCCAAACCCGGGCTGGAGAGATGGCTCAGTGGTTAAGAGCACTGGCTGCTCTTCCAGGGGTCCTGAATTCAATTCCTAGCAACCACATGGTGGCTCACAACTATAATGGGATCCGATGCCCTCTGAAGACAGCTACAGTGGACTCATACAAATAAAATAAACAAATCTTTTAAAAAAAACCCCAAAACAAAACCAAATTGAGAGCTTAAATAAATAAAAAATGTTCTGGGCATGGGTGTTTTGCCTGCATGTGTGTCCATATACACATATGTGCAGTGCCCATGAAAGACAGAAGAGGGCGTCAGATCCTGTGGCGCTAAAGTGCTAAACTGCTGCAAGCTACTGTGTGGATCTTTATAGTTGAACCTAGCGTCTCCCGAAAAGCAGATGGTGCTCTTAACTTCTGAACCATCTCTCCAGGTCCCTGCATTTCTTCTTCACTTACCCCTCATGTCAATTCAGTGCAAGTCTTAGCCCAAGCCTGGTTGCTGTCTGTCTTTTTCTGGTCAAGCCACCGTCTTCTCTCTTTCAGACTGCTGCGGGAGGCCTGTGTGGACCTTTTCCCATTTCTTCCGACCTCCAACAGTTTTCTCAGCCCAGGGGAGGCTTTCGATAATGTTCCGATCTTGATACCTTCCGTCTGAACCCCTTTCTCACCCTCCTATCGCCTCAAAGTCAAATCTGAATTTCTTCCCAGGCAGGGGTGGCACTGGCTACCATCTTATCCAGGAACTTCTAGCCTCTTCACTTCTTTGGCTTATTTTCTTTCTGGGACAATGCGGAACCCTTCTGGCTTGCTCTCTCTACAGGCGCTTTTTCCTGTATCTGGAATGCCCTACCCCGAAGCCTCCCTGACCGCTAGGGTCAGTCAGGTTAGTCAGTCAAAGAAAGAGCAGTTGCTAACCAAGCTGTTGCTAACCATGCCTCCACGCGCACAGTCCGCTCGGTGTGCCACACTGCGAGCAAAGCCAAGGGTCGTTTTTACTCTTGTCTGCCGACTTGAATCTCCAAGGTCCCAGCAGAAAGCCTCCACTTAAATGGAATAGTGGAAGAGAGGTAATAAAGCGAACGCCTGTTAAAGACCTTAAGTGGGTGAGGAGACACCGACTCTGTGCATCTTCACAAACACGCTTCAGGAGACACACGCGCAGAGATGTCCAATTAATATAGAATACATGAACGAACAAAGGAAACTTCTTTGGGGTGTGTGCTTTGGGAGAGAGAGACCCACTGTGTACTTTGTGTGTGTGTGAGACTGTGTGTGTGGAGACACATGGCTGTCGTCAGGAGTGGGTAGAGGGTGTGTGTGTGTGTGTGTGAACTATCTACTTATCTCAGTAGTTATCAGCAGTGAATCCAGGAGCATCCACAGCTGTACCTTCAGCCCCTGGCTCTGAGGGTGGGGCTGTCACTTGGGGGTTGCTGCTATCTCTCCCTGTCATAGGCTGGGCGGTGCAGCTGGAAGCTCCCTTCCAACACTTTTGCTGAAGCTCCCTGGTCCAGGTCTTGCAGTGTCCTTGTCTTCCACAGAGAATAATACACTTGGGATCGGGACGTGGGAAGGGACTGACTTGGAGATGAGGCGGATCTCCGAGAGGCCGAGCACTCTCTATAAAGAAGAACTGATATTTGCAGGGTAGAAGCCCAGAGAAGGCACGTTAATAGGAACACCTGGGGCTGGAACTTAGGGCACTCCCCGGATATGGCACCTGAAGCCCCTTAGGTTCGTTCATGTGACAGCATAGTGTGGCTATGAAGCCATTTTCTTAAGGAACGTGGCTGTGTACTTTGATTAGGGAGGACAAATAAAGCAAGTGAGTTTGTGATTAGAAATGCTTCTGTTATTTCCTAATATGTCCAATGAAAGACTTACCCTCCTGTTTAGAGTCCAGCAGAGTTTCCCCTGGGCATTGACGGATGGAGCTGCCAGGGGCGGAGGCCTCATGGGGCTGGGCCTTGAGCATAGGAAGGTTCATTGGGTCATCGTAGCAAGGCAAATGTTAGAAGCAGGGTTAGGGGGAGCCAGTGGGGGAGGGGCAAACTGGTCAGGAAAAGGAGGTAAGTCTTCAGCCCTTTCCTTGTGCTGCTTCACATGTCACTTCGGCCAATCCCTGGGACCATCTCACAGTGGTGGCAGCAGCCATGTCTTCTAAAGAAGTATCAATGGAGAACCACAAAACTAAGCCCCTTGTTCCCCAGCTCAGAAGCACTGGAGCATGTCCAGCCTTCGTGGTCTCTCAACACCTCTCCCTGTCCCCCTTCTCTACTGTGACAGGAAGAGGGTTTCATTTACTTCCCTTTTGTCTTTTTGTCCTGTCTGCCACGGTAGACTCACATCAGCTTCCAGCAAGGATGAAGGATGGATGGGGTGGGAGGACAGGAGAAACTTGAATTACAACTTAAGAAGAGAGATGGGACATTTTTACTTCATGCTCTTTCTGAGAGAAAGAATACAACTCTTCCTTAAGAAAAAAAAAATGTCATCTCTTAAGAAAGAGATGGTGGGTTAGAGTGAAAGATGTCTTCGCAACCCAAATGTGTCAATGGTGATCAGGAAATAATGGATAAGGAATGGTTGGCAGTCACAAGGACGGGCTGCTCCAGTCGGTGTCACGATCACCAGGCGTTTGAAGTCCAAGGTTGCAGAACAGAGATTTTCAGTGAAGATGCAGATATATGGTTCATTGGAGTCTCTCCATTGCATGATGTTCTTTCAAAGCTATAAAATATCCTTTGTGTAAAAGGGAAAGGAAAGGAATATGTACCCCTAAGCCTTTCTTATTAATGGACAGAAATATGAAAGCAAGTATGCTTCTGTTAGGGAGCAGTAACTGTTGGATGAAAACTTAGGTTTGTCCAGGAAGAAGGAGCCACCTCCAGGCATGCTGGCTCCACCTCCACCACAGTGAGCATGTGTCCATCTTCTGTGTGTCTTCACGTATCATGAGGCAAATCAGGCCAGCCCATGTAGTGTAAAGCTTTTGTTCTATGCTTGATTACATTGTCTTGGTGGTCTGGAGAATACCCTACTGCCTGATGCCAAACGACACCAGCACTGACTCGTTGTAAGATGTAAGACTCAGTTCTCATCCCCTTCTTGGACATACAGACCTTGTGTTTTCCTGCCTTTCCACTAGTTGACTGTAACAATGTGACTGAAATTAGCCAGTATGCTAGGGAACGATGTGTGTCACTAATCAAAATGCAGAGCCGTGGGGCCCAGTCTTGGCTGATACATCTACCACACAACTTCAGCACCCAATGCCCAGAGATCATCACAGAAGATGGGTAGAAGATTGTAGGAGCCAGAGGCTCAAGGAGTTTGCTGTGAGAGTGTGTCTCCTATGAATGTCAGGACTTATACTCATAAAGTCTCACCAACATGGCTGCCCAATATGAGCTGAACAAGAACATGCCAAAGTGGGTGGTGGAGAGCCCAAGACCTCAATTCTACATAAACAGCTCTAAGCACCTAAGGGATTCTGAGAACAGGAGAAATAGTCTTTCTCAGAGAAAGGTGTACTATTGATTATCCAATACCAAATAGTCATTCCTGAAAACATGCATACAAGTAACATTATATAGACTGTGTAGGTTGTATTTATGTATCTAAGAATATATATTTATATACATACATATGCATGTCAGTAAATAGTGGAAAATAGGCCATGGATTTGAAAGAGAGCAAGGACAGGTATGTGAGAGGGTTTGGAGGGAGGGAAGGGGAGAAAAATGATGTAATTATATTATAATCTCCAAACAGAAGAGAAATCATTTATTAAAAATAGTGTCACTTTCTGGGGAAAGCATGTAAGCGCTAGTGCATGTTTCATCTTTCTTCACCGTGGTGAACCACAAAGAATCGTGTTAAGTCAGAGATGCTCAAGACTCAATCCCAGGATGATCATCAGCTACTACACAAAGGATGGGCGTTCCCAAGAACCACCTGCACCTGCCGTGGATTAATGTGAACAAAACTAAACACTCATTGTGTTAATTCCCTGAGATTCCTGGTGATATTTATTATCATAGTCTAACAGCCTATCCTGATTATATTCATAGGTGGACGGACAGACAGACAGACAGACAGACAGATGGACAGACAGGCACACACAGTCAAAGGAACATATAAAATAAGTTATTGGTTTTGGCTCTGTACTGGTTTGGATGACAAATGTCCCCTATAGGATCATGTATATGAGCACTTAATCCCAAATTGGAGGCACTGTTTGGGAAGATGGTGGCCCTTGTAAGTCTTGCTGGATGGAATATGTCACAGGCTTTGAGAGTTTATAGCCTTGCTTTACTTTCAGTTTGTCCCCTCTGTTTCTTGGTGTGTATGGTGGTTTGAATAGGAATGGTCCCCATAGACTCATGTGTTTGGATGCACGGTCAGAGGGAGTGGTGCTGTTAGCAGGTGTGGCCTGATTTGAGGAAAGGGGTCACTGGAGGTCAGCTTTGAGTTCTAAGAAGCTCAAGTCTGGCCAGTGTGTCTCTGTCTTCCTGCTGCCTGTAGATCAAGATGTAGAGCCCTCAGCTCCTCCAGCACCATGACTGTCTGTGTGCCGCCATGCTTCCTGCCATGACGATAGTGGACTAACCCTCGGAAACAGTTAGCCAGACACGATTAAATGTTCTTCTTTGTAAGAGTTGCTTTGGTCATCGTGTGGCTTCACAATCAAAACCCTAAGTAAGGCAGTGCCAATGCAGCGCGATCAAGCAACTTCCAGCTTCCGCCGCTCCCACTCATGCTGCCCCTGCCATTGTGGGTGCTATCTCGCTGGGACAGTAAGACAAAAACCCTTCTCTCTTCAGTTGCTCCTGGTCATGCTGTTTTAGCCTAGCAATGGAAGAATAACCAACACAGGTTCTAACTTTTTTTCCAATAGAAACAAATCTCGTAGACCTCAGGGACCCCTGGTACAGCCATACCTTAATGGACACTGCTCCCCTCTGCTCAGCCCTTGCCCCCCAGTGTCTGACCTAGTATCCTTCCCAAGCTCCTGTGTGCCTTGTCAATCACCCTATTGCGTCCTGAGGATGGGGTGAGGCCAGGTGGGAGCCTGTGTAAGGATCATCTTATAAGTTATCCAGGATGGTCCATCATCAGCCTTGCCTCCTCTTAGCAGGCACTGAGAGGCGCAGGCTGAAATTATTGAGCATTCTGTAGGTTTTTCTATACAGTGTCTCAGGAAGAGGGACAGGTGTCAGGAGGAAAGGAACATCCCCTACCACATGAAGTGAGAAGAAAGTGAGGCTCATCCCTGGCGACTTCCACGGATGCCCAGGGAATGCTGATAATGACAGAACCCAGCTTTTTATTTATGCAGTCTTTCCTAGTTTCTTCTCTAACCGAATGTGGTATCAAGGGAACAATTACTGGCCACTGTTCAAAGACATGGGACTTAGGTCTTTATATATTA
Source organism: Apodemus sylvaticus (assembly GCF_947179515.1). NCBI lineage: Eukaryota > Metazoa > Chordata > Mammalia > Rodentia > Muridae > Apodemus > Apodemus sylvaticus. Next base: position 42,811,950 of record NC_067482.1, on the reverse strand, counting down.
CCAGCCCACTTCACAAAGTGTTAATGAATGTTTGCAAAACATCCTCTGGTGAAAAGTGCAACATTAAGGGAAATTGTTATTACTATTATTATTACTATTATTATTATTATTATGTAATAGATAACTTTCAATGATTGGCTATAAGAATAATTGACGTAAGCATTAAAAAATGCATGAGAAATCAACCTGACAGAGTCAGCTCCTCCAGCCCCATCAGCCTCTGCATTACATATATTACACAGTTTCCTTGACACCCATTCTAATAACCATATAATTCACACATTAAATCACCAATTCCAGAGAAAGATCGCGCTCACTCAAAGATCTATCGATAGTGACACTGAGAGAGCATTAAATGTAGAAAGGTCTAAAAGAGAGTAGAGTTCTGTGTCAGAGAGGCTGAATCCAGCCTCTGAATGGCCCCCACAGGGAAAGGGTGTGAGAGAGGAAGGATCAGAAACACACCGGAAAACAGGAGGACGCATCACACACACAAAAGCAAACAATAAAAACCTAAGGTAACATAAATATTCCAATCTTATATTTTCTCTGGTTTGTACAACAGAAGCAACACAAACTGATGGCACATCTCTGGTGCCATTAACTTAGGGTCTTTGTAGTTTAGTCCTCTGTGTAAAACCTTGTCTTGCTCAGTGCTGGCTAGTTGAGTCCACTGCATTTGAGGTTGAAGGTAGGATGGGCATAGACATTTGCAGTGGAGTGTGGAGAGGACTGGGTGGGCCTAGATTTGACTTAGCAGTGTAAAATATTGTGATTGATTAGCAATGCCTGGCGCCTAGAGAAGGAGGATGAGGGGTAGCGTATGTGGGGTAGGCTCTGTGGGGTGTGGGGCTGGGTGGAAAGGGCAGCTTGGGTTTTAATTCTGATTTGCAGGCAATGTAGACAAACAATTTGCTCTCTATGAGAGGATAGACAGGAAGCAGCGGCTTCTCTGCTTCCCTATTTTCTCAGGGAGGATTGGTCAGTTCAATGCCTGATAGCCTTCACAACCTTCTAGAAAGAAGACCCAAGGTTACTCAGAGGACAAAGAACATCAGACCTGTCATTCTATTTGACCAGCCACATCAGCTCCCACAATATACCCTGCTACAAATGAAGTCTGTGTTTCTGCCCTCAGCATGCTGTGTCCCCAGGGCTCACGTATGTATTCTGAGACCCGTGATGTAGGGTCTGGGAACTTCCGACTTCATGTCCCCTGATCTGTGAGCAGATCTGATCATGGCTCCCACAGTGTTCATCTATAAGATGGTTCCTAGAGGCCTTCTTTGGGTGGCAAGCTGCTTCCTGAAGTTTTACAGATAATTGCGGTGGAGTTTGTATGCCAAATAATTTTGTTTCTAGAGGTTAAATGTGTTGTGGACAGAACCAGTTGGCAGGACTTCTGGGTTGGACAGAAGAGAGGAAGCAGGAGAACGTTAGGTCTCTTTTGGAATGGGGACAGCATATGGGTAAGATGTAGCTGCTAGAACTTCCCAGTATCATGGCAGATCTGCAAGGATTTGACACTGGAGGATTTAGATTTAATAAGGCTTACAAGATTAGATTTTACTTGTTGCACCCAGAGATTGAGTTACCATTGTTTCTGAACCAAGTTTGTGTTGTGTTTTCCTTCCAGATGGCGGCTCATCTGGGTTTAAGAAAGAAAAGTACGGTGGCAAAGTGTGGGTTTGCCAGATGTGCACCACAAAGGCCTTGGGGTATTTGAAGCACGGGGCTGGCGTGGTAGCCACCTGCCAGTGGGAACCTAGTGAGCGGTGGAGAGATTTTGGAGTTCTGAGTCAGAGAGTCTCCGAGAGATAAAAACAGGTTGACCATTGCCCGCCAGTGTGTGGCCGGCCAGGCTGTGGGGGCAGAGGCACAAGCACAGGGACACGGCGGTTCTGCTTTGTTTGTTTGTTTGTTTTTCAAGATAGGGCTTCTCTGTGTAGCCCAGGCTGTCCTGGAACTCACTCTATAGACAAGGCCTCTGAACTCAGAAATCTGCCTGCCTCTGCCTCTGTCTCTGCCTCCCAAGTGCTTGATTAAAGGTGTGCGCCACTGCCCGGCTTTTGTTAATATTTCCTGCAACACAATGTTTTCTGATTTTCATCTTGTTTGGAAAAGGGAGGTCATCAACCCCAACACTGCTTTTTCAGTTGAAAAAAATTTTTTTTTAAATGCGGTATCTCATGTAGTCCATTCTGGCCTCAACTTTGCCCTGTAGCCATCGATGGCTTTGGTCTTTTGATTGTCCCAAGTGACGGGACTACAGGCATGTGCTACCATGCCTGGTTTATACAGGATCAAACCAGGGCCTCGTCCATGCATGCTAGGCAAGTGCTTTACCAACCGAGATGTCCTCAGCCAAATAAATCTTTATAACAGCAAATAGATAAGAGTTATTGGTCATTTGCTACACATGAAGCATTGCTCTCAATGTTTGCTTTTTATTTACTTCATTTAGTTCTCTGAGTGACCAGATGATTGTTGTTTGTCTTACCTATTAGGACAAGGAACCTTCAAGAACTGCTCTGTGGGTGGACACTTGTAGTACAAAATGGGTATTGATGCTCAAGTATACCTACGTGTGTGTGTATGTGTGTGTGTGTGTGCATGTGTGAGCATGTAGTGGAGGAGAAGTGAATAGGGCACCCCCAGACCTTGTAGTAAGAGTTACAAACAGACATGAGCTCTAGCAAGCCCCTATTCTGGGTAGCAGAATCATGGCCTTCGTATGTAGCAGAGTTGTTGATAAGGCTGGGGATTGAGACAACAGGCCCACTGTCCTGTGTCCTGTGTCCTCTGTCCTCTGAGTGGCCTTGGCTCAAGAATGCTCAAGTTGCAAGTGAGCGATGGATTTGAAGCCAGACTGTCAATGTCACCTCTGCAGATCATACGCAGGACTTTGTTTTAAAAGAGTTGATAACATTTTCCCTGCTTTTCATTATTTGGTTTATTACGAAAAAGTCATAATGAGACAAAGGGAGAAACTGATACTGTCTTACATCAACAAACCTGATGCCAGACATGCCTCTTACTTAGTTATAAAAGCCATATAGATGTTAATTTCTTCTCCGTGGCACTATGTATTGCATTTTAACTAGCAGATTTCAGTATCCACTCTTCCTGCCATCCTGGTTGCCATCAGTCCACTCTGTGGCTGCAGCAGATGCTCTCATGATACACTGGGTTCCTTGACATTGTAGCCTCAAAGGTAATGAACCCTTTGCTAAATGTATCATGCGTTGTCTTCACTACAATTCCTGGATCTGTTCTGACACACACTGTATATGGGACATAGTATTAAACGTCAACCTACCACTGAGGAGGCCAGACAGGAGAATAGCTGTTGATTTCTTTTTTCTTTTCTTTTTTTAATATTTTTATTTTCTATATTCTTTGTTTACATTCCAAATGATTTCCCCTTTCCCGGATCCCCCCTCCCCATATGTCCCATAAACCTTCTTCTCTCCATCCATTGTCCAATCACCTCCCTCCTTTTTTTCTCTGTCCTTATCACAGGGTTCATTTTAGCTGGTTCCAGGCTTGGATTATGAATGCCTTTTGGTGTGTGGGCTTTCAATGGTTGGAAGTTGGTAATGTTAAGAAGCCACTAGTTTATTTTTTAAAAAAATACTTTTACTGGGGTGCTTCATTGGTTCCCTTGTCTCACTTCCATTAGAAAACGATTAGCGTGTTTATATAAATAATTGAAAAAGGCCAGCAGGTAAGGTCAAACTCTTCGCATGGTTTTTAAAGCTGAATTTAAAATATGTGTAGGTAAATGCCTCTCCCCCGTTCGTCTCTCCTCTGCTCTGAATTTGTCAGACCAAGCAGAAGCTGCTGTTTGTTATGCAGAGGGTATAGCTTGGAGAGCCACTGATGTCACTGCGGCTACTGACATCTGTGTAGAATCAAATAAGTAGAGCAGAAAAAGAGCTTAGACTGCTGCTATGATCCTAGATGACTGGGAACTGGAGAGTGGGGGCTCCAGAGCTGGATCATTTGCCCCAGGCAAGGTTTCCGAAGGGGCAAAATCCTTAGCCAAAAGCTTTACAGTTCCTTAGAGGATAGCCCGGGTCTCCATCCTGACTTCATCCATGATGGCTTGTACTGAATCAGCACTGAATACTCCATATGATTGTGTAAGTTGTTTCGATGGTTGGCTGTTTTTACCTCTGTACACATATGCATAGTCTTCATGTGTTAGAGACTTGGCCCCCACATTGGCACCACTCATTGGCAGGACCCTTAAGAAGTCAGGCCCAGTGACTTTAGGTCACTTCTCAGCTTCACATGTCAAATAAAGCTCAGCACCAAGAAATAACAGAGGCATCCAGGACTGAGGTCACGAGTGCATACTACCTACGCCTAATTTAATCTTATATTTTCTAATTTAAAATTTGTTCAGAAGCTTACATTTTGCCCACATTGCCAATATTCAGTTTACTACCCTTACCTCTGTGAATGCATCTGTCGCACAATACCTTCTAAAACCAAAATAAACTTCAAACAACTTCTCAGAGAAGATTGTGGGACCCCTGATCTTTGTCTCCTTGCTTTCTGGTTTGTGATACAAGTGTTTTTTCACTGCTGTGTCTTCTTGTTATGCTATGTTGCCTTGCTACAAGTCCAAAATGATAGGGGTCAGTAGATAACGCATGGGGACCTCTAAAATGATAAGCCAAAAGAAACCTCTCTTTGGTATAGGTTCATTGTGTCGGGCATTTTGTTTCAGGGCTGGCTGCCTAACACAGACATTCTCAGTGATGTATCTGGAAACTTCTCAACCAGCTTGGTAGCATTTTCATAAGGATTTCTGAGCAGATGCCATGTGATATCAGAAACATATTTTGCTTATGAAGTTCAGATTTCATGTGGCTTGGTTGTTGTGCCCTCCTCTCTTTCTCTTGCAGAGGTTAGTGTCATGGTCTCAATGTCTGTGTCTTCCCCCAACTCAGAAGATGTAGAACTCAAGAGTAGGATTAGTGTGTGTGTGTGTGTGTGTGTGTATGTGTGTGTGTGTGTGTGTAAATAAGATGCCCATTTGCCACTTCTGTCACATGATGACAGAGGTTGACAGGGACACTCTGAAGCATAGAGAAGCCTGACTAAACATCAAACATCTTAATACGCTTTTATCTTGTTCCCTCCAGAGCGTTCCAGTGTCTGAGGGGACTGTGGCATCTGCAACTGTGGGTCTAGTGACTTGGAGGGTGTGTGCTGTGTATAGGCATGGCTCTGTATTACATGTGTGTTTATCAGTGTGCATGGGATAAGGATATGGCTGCCCCTATGTTTGTTTGCTGGTGTATACCGAGGTGTTGAGTGGGTTTGCCAGTTAAGTCCTTGGACTTTTAAGGCATAACATCTGGGTGGTGCTGGGGGAGGCAGGACATGAGTAGACATCCCTTGGCACCCTGGCAACGTTGCACATCCCCCCCTGGTTAATGGTGACATTTTTTCTGCCCTGGGCCCATGTAGAAGTGAAATGGGTGGCCACGACATCATTTTCCGTTGACCAGAGGCTAGGGATTAGCATGTTCCTTTGAGATAAAGGTACACCTTACAGTGGACTTCAGGGTGCTAACATTCCATCACAGCGCTGTGATGCAGACATTTTGTTCCTCGTGCTGTGACATTTCCCAGTCCTTGGTACCATTCAGAGCTGACTGCATGGCTGTTCAAGGTCTATCTTCCGTACTTTCCTCTTCCTAGAACTCAAGGCAAGGCGGTCCTGGCCCACTCACATTTGCCTTTCCTGTCCTGAAATGTCCTTTGCTATGATCGGAATGTACCAGTCTCTCCAGTTCACCTGCTGGAGACATTTTCCGTGCAACAGGAATTCGAGTCAGAGTCTAGCAGGCGTTGGTCCCGACAGCTCTGCCCTCAGGAACACAGGGATGGTGTTAGTGTGGGAGGAAGCCTAGCAATTTGTTCTCAGAGTGAGTGAATGCCTGGTGTATGTGAGGCTTCAACCTCAATTACCATAAGGAAGAGGAGAAGGAAGGGCAGAGAGAGGCGGGAGAGAAAGAGGAAGAGGAAAAAGAAAAGATAGAAAGAGTAAAAACCCAAAGCAAGTTCCTCCTTCCCTTGTCTTTCTGCATCCCCTCTGGAATTACCCAGAAGCCCTTTCCAGATTCTGGCACTATGCTCTGAGACGTTTTAGCTTCCAGAACTGTAAGCTAAATAACTCTCTACTCCCCATACACGACCAAGCCTTCTGTTGTATGGGCAGAAACATGACTGAAATGTTCCTCCCCCTGGTCACAAGCTGTGGGAACAGAAGCCCAAGACTCCTTGCTATGCGGTCACCTGACTGAGGAACGAGACTCTGCCCTCCCTTCCTGATGACACCTGGAGCTTCAGCACTAAGCCTCATGCCCTGATGACACCTTTTTGTTCTCAATGTAGTCTTTGTATTCTTTGGGGTGAGGTAAAGGGAGGCAGGATATGATAGGGTCAGTCAGAAGACACTCGGTGGCACTTTGTATGAAGCTCTGGAGCAAGACAGAATGTCACAGATTCTAATAGGGTGACCTTTGATTCTAACTGTGCTATAACCATCATTCTTGGAAAGCACCTTGGTTCCCCCTCTCAGCCTCATTGCTGTGATAAAATACCTCAACAAATGCAACTCAGGGGGAAAAGGTTTCCTTGGTTCATAATCCCAGGTTGTAGTTCAGCATTGTGGAGTAGTTAGAGTGGCAGGAATTTGAAGCAGCTAGCCACAGCCACAGTCAGGAATGGAGAGAGAAGGAATGCATGCCAGCCGTGCTTGGCTTGCTTTCTTCCTTCTTATGCAGGCTAAGATCTTAGACCTAGAGCATGGTGCTGCCCATAGTGGACAGATTTTTTTCCCCGTATCAAAACATAACTAAGATAATCCCTCCCAGATATTCCCACAGGGCCACACGACAACCCTGAGGCATTCCTCCGTGGTGAGTTTTGCTTGTGTAAACTTGACAATTAAGTCTAATCATGAAAAAGAGTATGAAAGGTTCGGTGTAGATTTTTCACATGGATTTCAGGTCTGGGTTCTGATTTCATTCCCAGAGCAAAATCACCCGTGTCTAAACATGGAACATGAGAACTAAAGTAACAGGCAGAAGACAAAGACTCAAGTGAAAACGCACACAGTGACACAGGGTGACACAGTGTGCATTAGATGTAGGACCCCTGCAAGAATGGCTATAAGGCCAGTGTGTGGTGAGGAATTCCATCAGGTTTTATCCTTCTGAGATTTTATTTCCCTTTGAGGCAAACTTGTGATCTTTAGTACAGTTCCTATGGATCTGTCTCCCCCATTAACAAAAATACTTTATGTGCCAAGCACTGTTCTAAGTGCTGTATATGGATAACCATGTAATGCTCACAACAATATTGAGAAATTCACTTACTACGAGCAGTTTATCCACGAGAAAACGAGACGCAGAGAAATACACTCTACCAGCTCCCAAGGGGTGCTCCTGTACAAGTACCTAAAGATGCAACTGAGCACATCTTTGGAATTAACATTCTCTCTGTGTGTGATGGTTAATTTTTTTGCGTGTGTGTGTCTACTTGGCTGGAACATGAGATGCCTGTTTTATGGTTTTTCTGAAAAGATTAGCATCTCAATCGGTGGACTAAATGGAACATATTGTTCTCTCCAAGGTGGGTGTGTATCAACCAGTCCACCGAGGACCCAGACAGAACAAAAATCAGGGAGAGGAAGGCTCTGCCCTCTGATGCATTTTTTTTTAATGTAGACTTCAAATGTACATCGTAATTTTATTTTCAGTGGAAATCCACCCATCCACACCTAAGCTGACTTGCTTGAGTTGACTCTCACTCTTCACTTGCCTTTGAACTAGGACTTCAACCATCGGGCTTCCTTGGCTCTATGCTTTCAGACTCACAGTGCACCACATCCTGATCTTGTGTGGGATTCCAGCTTGTGGACCGCAAAGCCTGGGATTTGCCAGCCTCTATCATTGGATACGTCAACTGTTAATTAATGTATGTGTTTTTATTCAGAATTGTCTATAGGGAACCCGAACAAACACAGTGTACTACACTGAGAAAGCTCTTAGATTTTTGTGGCAACTTGAACGTCTTTAGGTGTTTAGCATCAAACCTTTCTAAGAGGCAGAGCAATGGTAGAGATTAAGAGCCTGGGTTCTAGAACCAGACTGTGTGGCTTTAAATCTTAGCTCACCTCCAACTAGTCCATGGGTCATGTCCGATGTGGTTAAGGCTGTTGGCGGAGGTAAGGGAGCTGGAATGTTTACTGTTGCACTGTCAAATCATGCAGCATGGGACCCACAATGTGATCTTATTTGTGTGTGTCTGTGTGGTGCTGGGGCATGAAACTCGGGCCTCGGATATGCTAGACAGGGGCCTTATGACTGAGCTACGTCCCCACTTCCTGTGAGATAATTTTCAAAACATTTTGGTAGTCACATTTCTAAAAGGAAAAGAAACAAAATTATATTTTATTTAACCGAATATATCCAACATAATACTATGTCAATGCACAATGAGTCAAAAGTTGGAAGTGAGATACTGTTGGGTCTTTTGCTTATTTATCTTGTCCTAACCTAGGTTTCATGTGTATTCCACTGGAATAGGTCTCATTCTGTCACATGTTCTTGTGTCACGTGCTTCGGAGCCTCAGTGACTGGAGCCTACTGAAGCAGAGACATGATTATTCATTATTTTGCTTCTCAAATAGTTCTCAAAGCAGTCCCTTTTGCCTTCTGCCACTGTCACACATTATACTATCTCATGCTTGCCTTGTCTTTGAGAGATGACTTAGTCTCCCTAGACACAATCTCTCCCATCTGTTCTCTGTACTGAATTCTAAGAAATCCTGTTGAAACACATACTTGACCGGGTGCCATGCAGGTGCTCCTGAGATTTGCCCGTACCACAGTCCTGCCTCTGTGCTTCACCACTAACCCGTGTCAAGTTTCAGTCCTTGTCCTTCATCCTCGGATGCACCCAATACATGCATCTTCCCTCTGTATACTCATCTGGACAGACATTTTTTTTTTTCGGTCTCTGTCACCTGACTGTTGACACATGGCCATACAGCATTATCTACATTTGGAATGTGGTAATGGTTGGTCAGTGGAATCAAATAATCAGCCCATCTTCTGTCCCCAGTAGACTAAATTTTAGGGAGGGTCTGGATTTGGTGTTGTTTACTGTTTTATTCCCTAAACCGAGCCCAATGTCTGCCTCTTACACGCACCCATGGAATAATTTGTGTTAACTGACTGAAATGAGTAAATATGTCATTGTCATGTACTACAAAATCTTACAGAAACAGAATCAAGGGAATTTGAAGAGGAAGAGGAAAATGCCAAATGCTACAGAGACTGGTGCTTAGGTGAATTTGAATTCATAAAGGATGAGAACAGAGAGATCTCCTGGAAGAGAATAATGTACCATGTAATAGGAGTCTGAAAACTTCACAAACATGGAAATAGGAACATTTAGAGTCACAAGACAAAAGCACAAACAGACCGTGGCCTCAGCCCCTAAACACATCAAAAGAGATGGGAAGCAGGGCAGACTATCGTGAGTGGTATTCGACTTTATATGCTTCTAAGAAAATTAAGTATGGACTTGGGTGAGCAGGAATTAATGGCAAAGGTGCATGGCCCAGAATTTCTATGCTAGCTTGCTTTAAAGTGTTTTATACTCTTTTCTCCCCTGATATGTGTAGTGGAAATTCTCATATATCAGTAATGAAGTGAAGTCAGCCAATGAGTCGGTGTACACTTGTCTTTTATGTGCTCTGTGTTGTGAGCGTCCTGTTAAACAGGATGGCTGTGCTCTCTGTCTGTGTGGATGGATGGAAGGGCACCATGGAGCTCTTATTTCTCCCTCATAGCTCTGTCACTTGAACTCAGGCACAAAGAACTTGGTGAGCGTTACAGTACAAGGTAAGATAAGTGACCATGAAAGTAGCTCCCTGAATCTCTCTAATAATGTAATCTTGACAATCCAGCAAGTCCTTCCCTCTTAAAGAGACAGGCAGAATGTTGGAAAGAACCTTAGGGCAGGCAGCCCTGCAGGATCATTCCTCCAGTGGTGTGGAGCTAAGGGGTTCTTCTGTCTAAGAAAATGTGAAACGGGGATGAGAATGCCCTCAGTGCTGATATGAAGATTCTGGCCTCATCAACCAAGCAGAGAGAACAGTGGTAGAAGAGGAGAGGCCTGGAAGCTAAGCTAGGCAGAGAGGTGGCCAGCCTACTTGGGAGGCTGAGGCAGGAGAGTCACTTGTAGTCCATGCTATAAATCAAGTTCCAAGCTGCCCCGGAAGCTTAGTGAAATCCTGTCTCAAGAATAAAAACTAAGGGCTGACTGGATTGCTCAGTGGATAAGAGCATTTGCCTCTAAGCCTGGTGACCTTGGTCCCGCCCCCAGAATCCACGTATTAAAAGGAGAGAACTGACTTCCACCTGTTGTTGTCTGACCTCCACAGACACTGTGCCATGCACTCCTTCTCCACAAAATTAAAGATAAAAAACCGAAAAGGAGAGTTCAGGCACATGGCAATTACTTACCAAGTGCATGGGGCCAGATTTGATCCTCAGTAGTGCATAGAAGTGGCAGGGCACTGAGGATGGAGCCCAGTTGGTGAAGTGACATCACATGCATAAGACCTTGGACCCAAACACAGCATCGTGTAAACCACATGTATGGCCAAGAGTACAAGGTCAACCCGTTCTATACAGCCCTAGACAGATAAGTAAATGAGACTCTTTGTGTCTCTCTCTTTCTCTCTGTCTCTCCCTGTCTCTCTGTCTCTGCTCTGTCTGTCTGTCTGTCTGTCTGTCTCTCATACACACACACACACACACACACACACACACACACGATGAATTCTGTTCTGGTTAAGTTCAATTATTCCACTATAATGTCAAATGACAAAAATCTCAAAGACTTTACTCAGCAAAAGTCCAGTTCTGTCTTGTACTTCTGCATTGTGTGACACATACTTGGAAGCAATATTCCAAGTAATGAAAGGTACCTTGAAGCCATGTCATCTCAACTGGCCCTCAAGATTGCCAGGGAAAGTGCACTTCCTGGCATTCACTGACTTGGCAGGAAAGTGACAAGTAGTTCTCCTGTTCATAGTCTACTGAGTAGGCCTTATCATGTGAGTTTGTCTAGCTTCACGGGGAATGGGAGTATAGTCCTCTGTGTGCCCAGGAAACAAGAGCGATTGATCAGTGAACCTGAAGCTCACCCATCACACGGATAAGTACATTTCCAGTCTTAGTTGTAGGAGATATCCAAGTAGAAGCGCCCCACAGGCCATGGAGAGAGTCTGGAACAAAGCATCTTAAGCTTGACTTCGCAGCCAGGTCTACAGTTGCTGTGATGAAACACCGTGACCTTGGCATCTTGGAGAGGAAAGGGTTTTTTTAGCTTGTGCTTCCAGGTCATATTTCATCATCAAATGAGGTCAGGATGGACAGGAACACAAGCAGGGCAGGAGCCTGGAAGCTGTAGCTGATGCAGAGGCCATGGAGGGATGCTGTTTACTGGCTTGGTCCTGATGGCTTGCTCAGTCTGCTTTCTTTTTTTTTTTTTTTAATTTTTTTATTCGATATAATTTATTTACATTTCAAATGATTTCTCCTTTTCTAGCCCCCCACTCCCCGAAAGTCCCGTAAGCCCCCTTCTCTTCCCCTGTCCTCCCTCCCACCCCTTCCCACTTCCCTGTTCTGGTTTTGCTGAATACTGCTTCACTGAGTCTTTCCAGAACTAGGGGCCACTCCTCCGTTCTTCTTGTACCTCATTTGATGTGTGGATTATGTTTTGGGTATTCCAGTTTTCTAGGTTAATATCCACTTATTAGTGAGTGCATACCATGATTCACCTTTTGAGTCTGGGTTACCTCACTTAGTATGATGTTCTCTAGCTCCATCCATTTGCCTAAGAATTTCATGAATTCGTTGTTTCTAATGGCTGAATAGTACTCCATTGTGTAGATATACCACATTTTTTGCATCCACTCTTCTGTTGAGGGATACCTGGGTTCTTTCCAGCATCTGGCAATTATAAATAGGGCTGCTATAAACATAGTAGAGCATGTATCCTTATTGCATGGTGGGGAATCCTCTGGGTATATGCCCAGGAGTGGTATAGCAGGATCTTCTGGAAGTGAGGTGCCCAGTTTTCGGAGGAACCGCCAGCTCAGTCTGCTTTCTTGTGGAAGCCAGGACTCTCAGCAGCCCAGGGATGATACCACCCACAATGGACTGATTAATTGCTAGTTTTAAAAATGCTCTACATGCTTACAGCCTCATCTTATGCAGGCATTGTCTCAATTGAGGCTTCCTCCTCTGATAACTCTAGCTTGTGTCAAGTTGACATAAAACTAACCAGTACACCTATAAAGTGGAAGTGTTTTGGCAGTGGTCAGATTTGTTTTCTTCCCTGTTGTATCCCAACCGGTGGAAAGCAGACAGTCCATGTCTCCTAACCAGATGCAGCCACTGGGTGTGTAAGAGAAGGCCAAGGGTGAAGGATGTCGTGGTAACTTGGGAGAGCAGGTGCTGCTGGGATTGTGCTTGTCAGTGTCTGTAGAGGAGTGTGTGCACCCACACTCTGCCCTCTGCACAGACTCATCAAAAGGCAAGGAAAAGCTGAAGAATTGTAGCTGCAAGGCACTGTTGATTGCAGTGTAAGGCGATAGTTGTGGGAGTGTCTCTTGAAGCATCAGAGGTAGCTGTTTGTGGTTAAAAGTTGTTTGAAGTTCAAAATGAATTCTAAAATTCTGATGTGTTTCAAAATGAGTCCAGGACCTGGTAAAGAAAGAGCCTTTCCGTGTGGCCATCAAGAGGAGTGATCGGCCCTCGGGAGTATCACACATACATTTTTGTCCCCAGATAAACTTTGCTTATTATGAAAAAAAATCTTTGATTTCTCAGTCTCTGTCACTAGAGAGAGTGATTCTCATTATATAGTCTGATACTGTGTTTGGGTATGGGTGCAGTATTTGGTCATGATTACATAACAGATATCCATGAGACATTTCTGTGAAGAATTATGGGCCCTTCAGTCCAGCACAGTGAGGCTACTCTTAAATGAATCTTGTGTTACTTTTTTTTTCAATGTAGTGTGAATCACTGTAAATGTAGTTGTTTAAAACAGCATACATTTATCATCTTAGAATTTCTGTGGGTCAAGAGTCAGCCCAGCAAGGTCCCCTGCCCAGAGTCCCATAGGCTGAGCTGTTCATGATGTCATGGAGGACAGCCATTCATCTAGGACCACTGATGCACTTCCAGGCTCAAGGGGCTTGCTGCTCATTTCCATCACCACACGACTTGTGGTAGCTTGCTTCAAGGCCGGCAGCAAGAGTGCTCATCTAGGCAGGGACCACAGGGAGGCCCCGATCTTCTTTAAGGGCTCCCCAGGATAGACCAGTCCTTTTTTTGTTTTGTTTTCTTTTTGTTTTTGTTTTTGTTTTTTGTTTTATATAGTACTTTATTTTCTTTGCAAATACTGTGGAGTATAAAGATATATGTACATTTTTTTAAAAAATTAATTATTTGGGGTGAGAGAAATGTCAGTCATAGGTATAGATCCTAAGTTTAACAACTGAATATTGATATTTTAGAAATGAAATATATAAAGTTATAATATAAAGGCTGTTTTAAATATACGATAAAAGGGCAAATGCATTGAAGATTGATCTGTACATATTATTTAATGTCTTTTTTCTCAGGTTTTTTATGTTTTTTATTGGATATTTTCTTTATTTACATTTCAAATGTCATCCTCTTTTCCGGTTTCCCCCTCCCAGAAACCCTTATCCCATTCTCCCTCCCCCTGCTTCTATGAGGGTGTTCTTCCAACCACCCCACTCCCACCTCCCCGCCCTCGATTCCCCTGCACTGTCTCATCTTTTGTTGACAGTGTCAAGATTGGCTATTAAGGATCCCATCTGCCAACTCCACCTATCTTTGCTAAGTATGATGCTGGAGTGACAGAGTGACATCTGTCATAGTCACACCCGTGCTTTAGGTGCAGGGAGATATGGAGAACTTGAACATTAAGATAGGGGACTATTGTCCTGGAATTCTCTCCTACACCTGAGTTCCGATCAGACAATATGTGAATAAAATGCAAATATCAGAATATTTTCAGCCACTGCAAAAGTGTTGTTATTATTTTATTTTTCCGAACATTTAAAGAACCACTCCCAGTTTGTGGGCTACCGAAATAACCAAACACTCCCAAAGAAACAAACAAACGTAAACCGCCAGGCCCTCGGCTGCGTGTGGCTGTGGGTGCAGTTTGCTTCCCAACTACACATAAGCTGGAGAAAACAAGAGGCCTTCTTAGCACTTGGTGTCAGCTGCAGCAGGCACGGCTGCTGTGTGGTGCGATGATGGAGCTGAGGGGTGATTTCTGTGGAACAGACAGCACTGGGCCCTTCTCTCAAAAGCTGACTCATTCTTGCGATTAATTCTGGACATAATACAGAGGTCACCAGGGGTACTTCCCACACAGACAAGGGAGCTATCCACATTAAACATATGCTACCCCATCTTGTCTTCTTTGTGTTTGTTGAAGCTTAACTTTCTCAAGTCTCTAAACAAACTTCCTCTGGGCTACTGTGACTAGCGTGCTCTTCATCTTAAAAAAACATGTAATCCTGCTGAAATGGCATTCTGGATGAAAATTGTTGCTTTTCATATCCTAAGGCACAATCATGATTTCAGACTTGGACTGCACATCGAGGCTAATTTAGACATTGTTTACATCCAAATTATCATCATCACAAACAAAAAAGACTAGTCAAGTGTTGCAACTCATACTGTAATCCTAGCATGGAAGAGGCTGAGGCAGGAGGATCACTACAAGTTTGCAGATAGTTTGCATATATAGTGAGTTCAAGGCTACCCTGGACTACATATCAAGACCTGTCTCATAAAAAACAAACAAACAAACAAACAAACAAACAAACAAAAGCAACAACAAAACAAATACAAAACAAAACTTGGAAAAAACATCATTTCTTAAGGAAATTATATTGCATTGTCTATCACATTTGATGTTAGATACACTTTCTAGCCATAAACGCACCTTAAAAATGTTTAAGTGATGCTTACTCTGCTAGGCATTGTGCAAGTATTAATTCATTTAATTCACACGATAACCTTTTCAACACTGGATGTTTTACCCACTCATGAAAAAGAAACTGAGCCGTTTCTTATAGTACAAGAAAGTAACTGGGCTGGTATCTCCTATCCAGTCAATGGCTAGAACTATGTTTTTATTTTAAAAAATCTTATTTATTTATTTATTTATTTATTTATTTATTTATTTATTTATTTATTTATTTATATTTTTCAAGGCAGGATTTTTCTGTATAACCCTGGTTGTCCTGGAACTTGCTCTGTAGACCTGGCTGACCGTGAGCTCAAAGAGATGCTTTTGCCTCTGCTTCCCAAGTGCTGGGATTAAAGGCATGGATCACTACTCCCTGCGATTTTAATCTCAGAAATTTCATCCTAGATTCTGTTTGCTTAGCCACTTGTATTTCACCACCACTCCAGCGTTTGATGATGTTGATGTTGATGTTGATGTTGATGGTGATGTTGATGGTGATGATGATGAAGACAAGGACAAGGATGGTGGCGAATTACGATGACAACTATGATTAGTAAGATTCTTTAATGAAAACATTGAGATCAAAGAAGGCATCCTTGAAGGACCCCTGCTTTCCATGATCAACACGACCAGTTAATTGAGTGTCTCTCCTCCAGCGTAAGCATCAGCCTGGTGATCATCCTGTCAGCAGGTTGCCCAATACTTTGTTCAATACGATCTTTGTGATTCTTTCCCAATGACGGCAATATTGGAATGGCGGTGGGGGTCAGACATGTGGCACACACTTCCAGCCGTCCTATTAATAATTCAACAGATTTTTTCAACTGATGTAGAAATTGTTATTGTAAAATTATTCAAAATTTGTTACATTTCTATAATATAAATGAAGTCAGCGAAATAATCTCATGACTTTTATCGAAGACAAAGTTGGTCCTATTCAAACATAGATTTCTGATACAGACGCCCGTTCTCTGAAGAATACTAATGTCTCCACATCGCATGCTGAGTTTTTATCAGTGGGGAAGTTCCATTGTCAAGACATTTCCCAAAGACTTGAGAATCAAAACAATGCCCAGTGCAATTTTCCACACTGCTTTTTGCAGAACTGAAGGGGCAGAATATGTCTCCATGTGAATCTTTGCATTTTAATCAGAATCAAAGGAAACAATAAAAACGTGAAATATCTAATTATAAAGATAAAAGACTATCAGGAACAAGTCACTGATGTTAACTTTTCATTGTGATGTGGATTTAGTGAAGTAAGTAAAGGAAGGAAGACATTGAGAAACCATTAGTAATTTTAGGATGTATTTGGTTTTAAAAAAAATACAACTTGTTACAGGAAAATAACAAAAGGAACGGTTCAAGGGAGACATGGGACACTTTCTAGTGTATTTTTGTTAATTTGTTTTTTTTTTAAAGATTTATTTATTTATGATATGTAAGTGCTCTGTTGCTGTCTTCAGACACTCCAGAAGAGGGCATCAGATCTCATTATGGATGGTTGTAAGCCATCATGTGGTTGCTGGGATTTGAACTCAGGACCTTTGGAAAAGTAGTCAGTGCTCTTAACCGCGGAGCCATCTCTCCAGCTCTCATCCAGCCATTCTTGCTAACAACTTCTGGGGATGACTAAAGACCCTTCTTGAGATTCTCACTTGATCATCCAGACGGGTAACTCCAGTTTTTCAACAGATGTTTGTAAAAGAAAAGAGAGAAAGAACAAACCCCAGCTTCACAATTGACTTACACAATTAGTCAAAGCCTTGCTCTCTGCCTCAACAGGGTGAAGAGAACAGAATGAACGCCACAAAAGTTACACGTACCACACTGTCGCTTCCTCGGGCAGAATTTTTGTTTTCTTTACACACAAACACATTGATAAAAGCTGATAGCTACATATCTACTTCACAGAACTCAATATTTCTAATTTTTGAGAATCGAAAGGTAAATTCACAAATTGAATCTGTCATTGCCAGACCATGAATTCAGAACAGAAGCCTCTGGGAACATGGTCTTCACATGAGTGTTCTGAACCAGAGAGTGTGCTATGGGCCAAAAAACAAAACAGGAAAGAGTTACAGCGGATAAAAGGAAAGAAAAACACGCATGTCTGACTTGAGGATTACTGGGAACTTTTCTGTCCAGAAGAAAACCATCATGGATATAAGGAGATTCGAGATCAAGTAGCAATTGCTGACTATAGTCAAACTCTGAGTACTTAGTTTGGAAACTCCTGGGCACTGGGGTAAGAGCCACCAGGTATTGAGAAAGCAATTGATCACTTCTGCTGTTGCCTGTGTGCCTGGAACTTCACCAGGTGCTTGTGTATGAATCCTAAGGCTGAATCCACACACTGAGGGGGCAGACTGGCTGTGTGGTTACAAGAGCGTGAGGCTTTCGTTTCTGAATCCGGCACTGACGAAAGTGGATTAACAGCGCTGTGTACATAATATCATCTAGGCACCCGTGTTGGGGCGATTCCTGTGAGTCCCGTGTTTGGCATGGAGGAAAGAGCAAACAGTCTGACACATCTGGCAGTTAGTGTTTTGGAACAACCAGAGGTTTCTAGCTGGGAGAATAGAAAACACTTCTGCTCTCCGAGGAGAGAGTTAGGATACGGTTCATTCACTCATCTGGCAAATACTTCTGAGGTGTTTATTATGAGCCTGGCAACTGTTGGGTTATAAAGGATACACGTGAATCCTTTATTTCTAGGCAAAAAAGGGAAACTGACGTTTTATGAGGGAAAGACATCAACTTGCTCCGCCACTATTAAACAATATAGGATGTCAAGTAATGTAGCTATGCTTTGGTTTAAAATCCCAAAAGCATGTTTTGCATTGTTCACGTGACACTAATTGATACTGCATGCATTTGCCTTACAAAAGATAACACTTAACATTTGCATGATTCCCCATCTTCTGTATAGTTATTTATGATTATTCCTTGATAATTTCATACACACATATAGTATAGTTTGGACATCTTCACCCCCACTTTCTTTCACTCATTTCTCTCCCTCTGATTGTCTCGTTCTTCCAAACAAGTCGTCTGGTTTTATATATTTTTGTCTGAGTATTTATTTATTTATTTATTTATTTATTTATTTATGTATTTGTTTATCTTTTTATTGATTCTTTGTGAATTTTACTCCATGCACCCCGATCCCATTCATCTCTCCATCCCTCCATATCTGCCCTTGCAACCTCCCCACAATAAAACAAACAAACAAATTCTCTTTGTAAAGCCGTGGTGTGCCATGGTGAGTTACAGCTCTCCTGTGCTGTTCCCGTGAGGTGCAGGCCTGCTCTCCCGAGTGCTGCAGAAAGGGAGGGGTGGGGACAGCTCTTCTGCTCTCCTGCCCTCTGGGCCAGCTCTCCCACACTGCCCAGGCTAGGGGTGGGGCCAGCAGGTGGCGAGGAGTTGGGGAGGAGGCATCTCTCCCTAGATCCCACACCACTGCAAAGCCAGCCCGGGACAGGACCAGTTCTCCCACACTCAGACCCTCGCGGCCGCCTTCTCCCCTGAGGGCTGTAGCTGGTAAGGGCTATACCAGCTCTGCACGTGGGTCCAGGCAGCAGTCCAGACTACTCTTCACGCTCTCTGGGGACCACAGATCTCTTTTGCTGCAGGGCCACAGACCCAGACATGGCCCTCGGGAGAAACACAGGCCAGGACCTCACCATGGCTTCTGCTCGCACAGCCGGCTACTCCCGTCAGGCTGCTCCTCACTACCCTCGTGTCTCCAGTTCTGCCACTCTTCATTGCCCACACATCCATCTGCTTCTTTTTCTCTTCCATCTCTCTACCACTTACTTGCTCATCTTAGTGGCGCGTGGGGCCTCTGGATGTCTGGGGTTGTCCCAGGAGTGCTCTGCCCACCCAGACCATTTGGTGCCACACTTGGGTCATTCTATTTACTTCATAATCTCCAAATTTTAATCACATAAGTTAAGGAGAATTTAGGCCATTCTACATTGCCCACCAAATTAAACATGGTTGGCAAAGACTACGTAGATCTAACACATACAGTCTGGAAGGATTCAACTTGGAGGAAAAGACAAAAGAACCGTCGTGTAATTCCACTTGTTTTCAGGGTTGACCATTTGGTATGTGATAACCAATTGGTTTGCTTCCCTAGGGAGGAGTTAAAGTTGTTTCTAGGGAGGGCACAGGTGTTTAAAACATAATTCTAATGTACTGAATTCTGGGTGTTGATTATGTCACCAATGCACCAGGAAAATATTTAGATAGTTTTCTACTTTTATTTGCTTTTCAGGCCTAACATTGAAAAAAAACCCAGAAGTTTTCAAGCACTTTCCACAGTGCTTGCTGTATAATGGGTATTCCTTAGATATTTATAGATACAAAGAAGCAAATTGAGCATTGTGGGTTAGCATTCCAATTCTAAAGTGTTAGGAGAAGATCTGGCTTGTGGAACTTGAAGCTTACACAATGCGGAAGGTTTCATTTTAAGAAAGAAATTAAGCTACATCACAAAGTCTCCCCAACATGACTGCCAAACATGAACTGAATAAAGACAATACGTATGCTAAGGTGTGTGGGAGCACAGTAGGTCTACACAAAGATCTGCAGGCAACTAGGGAGTGCTGAGAGCAGGAGAAATAGTCTTCCTCAGGGAAGAGCACGCGAACTGGTTGCAATCCCAGATGGTCATCTCTGAGAACATTCATGCAAGTAACATTACACAGACTGAGCAGGTTGTGTAGTTAGGAATATATATGCATATACATATGTGTATACAATACAATTAATGAAAAATGAGGTCATGAATTTGAGATAAAGGATTGTTTGAAGGGAGGAAAGGGAAGTGAAAAATTACATAATTATAACCCCCCAAAGTGAAATAAAAATGAATCTTTAAAAGAAAAAAAAGCAAATTAAAAACCTGGACTAGGCATGGTGGCATACGCCTTTAATTCCAGCACTCTGAAGGCAGAGGTGGGCAGATCTCTGAGTTTGAAGCCAACTTGGGCTACATAGTGAGATATTGTCTCAAAAAATCATGCATATAAAGTTAAACATTTTAACTAGAAAAGCAAATATTATTAGAATGATAAAAACAAATCACTATAGATTCTATCTCTTGTTTTTTGAGGTATAATTGACAAACACATTTGTTGTGTCCAACATGATATTTCGGTAGGTGTGTAACACTGGATCGATTACCACAAACCAGTTAAGTATCTACTATCACATGGCTCAGTCGTGTATGTGTGTGGTGTCTAACAGTTAAGAGAATAGTTGTAGCTCTTTTTTTCTGATTATGATTTTAAGTTCAGAATATTTCATTTTGCCATATATATAGTCTGCAAAAAAAAGAGGAATATGAATGCATTTAAAAGCCCATTATGTTATATTGGATTGTATAATTTTGTAACAAAATTACCATATTGCACATAGTGACGTTGAGTTTGTCATGAGGAATTCTTTCTTCCTCAGGCATTTGCTGTTCTGGTGAATGTCATAGCATTTTCTCTGAAGTTATCAGACATCTTTAGGACAAGATGTACGAAACATGTTAAGACATGATCCAATATACACTGGCATGCATAAAGCATGTGGCTTCATATTACATACCTACTTGTTGCTTCCTTACATCCTACAAACAGAGGACTTCTGTAGATGGCTCGAGCAGCCTTTTAATTTCCCATCTATATTAGATGAGCTGTTATATTCAACAAAATGCTGACAAGAAGAAGGAATGGAGGAATGGAGGAAGGGAGGGAGGGATGGAGGGAAGGGGGGAAGGAGGGAAGGAAGGATGGAGGGACGAAAGGAAGGAGGAAGGGAAGGAAGGAAGAAAGGAGAGGGAAGAAGGAGGGATGGAAGAAAGGAAGGAGGTATTGAAGAAGGAAGGAGAGACGGAGGGAGGAAGTACTTATTACTGCTTATAGTTTGAGGGCAAGACGACAGTAGAGAAACATGATAGTAGGACCATGAGGCAAGTCATGTTGCATGTATGTTTAGGAAGCATGGATTTGAAATCAGGTGTCCAGCCTTGGATTTTTTCTTTTTATTGCTGTCTAGGACCCCAGCCGATACAATGGTACTACCCACACTTAGAGTGGATCTTCCCACTTTACATAACACAGTTTAGAAAGTTACTCATAAGCGTGCCCAGAAGTTGTCTCCTCAGTGGTTCTAGATCCTGTTAAGCTAACGATCACTATTAAGCACCACACCATCTATTCAGGCCAAGCACCAGTGCCTGAGCTTTCAGAGCTCTGCTATAGAGGCCTGTGTGTGGCACCAACTGACTTTAACCCAGAGAACCTCACTAATGACTTGGCCCCCAATGGCGACACTGAAGCAACTGGTACCTGGTATTCTTAAAGTCTTTGTGTTGCTTGTCAGTAAAGAGAAAGTGGGGCTTAAATTGGCAGCTTGGGGTAGAGGCAGGCATGGCACCCAAGGTCATAGTTATGTTCTTGATGAGTATGCATATGAGGCTGTAGGAAATCTCTCTGGAGTTACTGCGATGCTCCAAACATTTGTACCAATCTTGCCCATTTTCTCCCTACAGAGGCTGGGTACTACGACCCTATTCCTGTAGTTTCTGACTCCAGTTCCTTTCCTTTCAGAATGTGTGACCTGAGCTTTGTAACAGTACCATACTCTGCCCAGAAACTCTACAAGCTCACCCCATCCTTTGCGTACAACCACTGTGGGTGAACCCCGAGTCTCCATTCTCATTCACACTGAAGTCAAATAATCTTTTCTATCCTAAAAGCATGTACTGGCTTGTTTTGTGTCACAAAGTTAGAGTTACCACAGAGAAAGGAGCTTCAGTTGGGGAAAGGCCTCCAAGAGATCCAGCTGTAAGGCGTTTTCTCAATTAGTGATCAAGGGGAGAGGGCCCCTTGTGGGTGGTGCCACCCCTGGACTGGTGGTCTTGGGTTCTATAAGAAAGCAGGCTAAGCAAGTCAGGGGAAGCAAGCCAGTAAGAAACATCCCTCCATGGTCTCTGCATCAGCTCCTGCTTCCTGACCTGCTTGAGTTCCAGTCCTGACTTCTTTTAGTGATGAACAGCAATGTGGAAATGTAAGTTGAATAATCCCTTTCCTCCCCAGCTTGATTCTTGGTCATGATGTTTAGTGCAGGAATAGAAACTCACTAAGGGTTTCATCCCTCCCCTTCCTTCCTTCCCTCCCTCTTTCTTCCCTCCTTCCCTTTTTCCTTCCTCCCCTCTCTCCTTCCTTTCTTCCCTCCACCCTTTCTTCCCTCCATCTCTCCTTCCCTTCCTCCATTCCTTTTCTTGTCAGCATTTTGTTAAACATAACAGGAGTGATAACTAATACAGATGGGAAATTAAAAAGCTGCTTGAGTCATCTTTGATCCTCCGATGTGCTAACTCACCTAGAATTAGGACAAGAAAGTCCTGGATGAGGAGCAAAACCATGCTCTGAGCATGCCCTGTGGCACCCAGCATTGGTGACTTTTAAATTGAAAATTTCAAATAAATTTAAACCACACAAAGGCAGAAGCTAGTCTGTGGAAAATTCTCATAAAATATCAAATAGTTCAATTTAAATAGATAGTTCGGGTCTTAGCAATGGGCAATCAAACTAGACACACTAGCCACCAAGGGAGCTTGTCACCCAAGCCTAGGCACTGTCCTGTTCTTCTCCTTGTTGGACACTTGAGGTTTTAGGATTCCTGAAGTTATTCTGGACATCCTGGTAGACCCTCCCCCGCCCCCTACATCCATCAAGCTAGGATCGCTGAGAAAGATAATGTAAAACCATCTGATTGTCCCTTCCCAGGGCCTTCCTTGATGGCTAACTTTCTCACCATGGTTCTCTCCAACCTACATGTTTGATTTTTTTTTTTTTTGCCCGTCTTGTTTTCCTTGTCAAAATGTGGTTCTTCAACTCTAGACTTCTTCTCTTGGTCGCCCTGACCTGAAGATTCTCTGTGATAATCTTAGTTGCTCCATCTGGACCCTACACACTCAGGTCTTGCTGTGTATTTCCCCCCTCTCTGATGATCACACATGATCAGGCCGTAGATGTCCCCAAGGCATCATTTACCAAATGCCTCATCACCCGCACAGCAGAAATATTTGCAAGGAAATTCAGTATGCATGTGTGTGAACACACACAACTGAAAGTTATTTGCCATGCTGTGCACAGTTTTTGCTGCCTGTGCGATGATGCACTGGATAATTTCTTCACCGTGTCATTATACAACTTGATCAAGACACTTGTTCTTTTTTTTTTTTTTTTCATTTCATGACTCACTTAGAAACACTGTCTACCTCCCGCCCTCTGCTGTTCAAAGGGTTCGAAGCCTGATCTGATGTTGTGTAGCAATTTCCTCTCACTTAAAACATTTCACCCTGGAGGGAAGCTAGTGAAGACTCAGTTCTAAAGTTCTAAAGGGAGGCTCATCTGTGAGTCTCAGGAAGTCCCTGAAACTGACCAGATCCACAGGGTTCCTCCCTCCTGGGGTTATCAGTAAGGACAACTGAGGAGACAAAGAACAAGAGAAGCTGCTTGGTGTAGGGCCAGGCCAGCCAAGAGGGCTAGCCCACACTTCAGCTAGTGCGGGCCAGGGCTCCAGTACTCATGAGCTGTCACTCAGGCTGAGGCAGACTTTTGGTGACACTGCGGCCTTTACTGCTCCTGTAAGATCCCTCACCCATGTTCCTGTAACTGACTTCCCTGAACTCATTGGTTCACTGATGTGAACTTCAGGGTATCCTTACTTTGGTCCGTTGTCAGTTCTCTCTCTGGGGTAGGTAGACATTGGGTCAGGTCTCCCAGGTTGCGATGTAACACCTGGAGGAGCCATCATGGATAGAAAGCAACTCTAAACAGTAAATCCTTCAGACTCACTCCTTTTGATCATTTTGATCATTTAGGCCTCCACAGAGTTGAGTCCATGACCACACCCATCTGGCCTGGTGGCTCATTTGCTTCTGGTCTATGGGTCCCTTCCCAGCCTTTGGAAGGGACTAGACATCTTGTAAACCAACTACAGTGGGATTTACGAAGATTATTGCTAATATGATGGCTCTTCTGAAAGCAGAGGCCTCTTAGGTGTCCAGTCTTTTTCTCATTCTTTGTAGCTTTCCATTCTGCTCATCCCAGGGAAGAAAAAGCATCATATTGCTTATTGGTTTTTCATCTTATGTTCTCTTAAGGCATACTCCCTCTCCCTCATCTAGTCAATAATTCATCCTTGAACGACTCCTCACCCGTCACTTAGTCTTGAAAGCCTTTCCCGGTACTCCCAAATCTGGATAGGTCCCATTCTTCACTTTCCCTGAACGCTGTGGCATTACTTTACCATGACATTTAGCACTCTGCGTGCCCGCTCCCACGAGCACCCGGAAGCTGCAGTGTGGTGAGGAGAGGGACTCTGCCTTTTGTTGTGTATTACAGTGCACAGAGCCTAGTAAACATACATACATGTCTGTCAAATGAATAAATGGGACTTGTTGACGTTTCTGGACTTAAAAGTATTCCAGACCCCAGTGATCTGAAACCTTCGTCACATTCTGCAGAAACTTGATTGAATATCCATCTCTCGCCATTCCTTCAAGTTTAGAAGAAACGTTTTAGAAACTATGCTGTGCGGCTATAAAACAATGAACCGGATTCCAAAAGTCAGACAGAGATAGCAGCCTCATTATTTGTAACCATCCTTCACAACTGAGAACTTGAAATGCCTGAGCTGTGGTCAGAACTGAACACATGCGCCAAATAAACACATGCATTGAGAGTCCTAACTCAGCCTGGCGGTGGTAGTGCACGCCTGTAATCCCAGCACTCTGGGAGGCAGAGGTAAGTGGATTTCTGAGTTCGAGGCCAGCCTGGTCTACAGAGTGAGTTCCAGGACAGCCAAGGCTATACAGAGAAACCCTGTCTTGAAAAACAAAACAAAACAACAACAGAGCTTATGTGTGAACTTAAGCTGATAGCATCAACTAATAATATTGGGATGAAACAGGGTAGTTATAGGAGTTTTTAAGCATATACTTAAATTTGTTATTATTTTGGAAGCACAGGGGTCAAAACTGCTGTCCTTTACAAGTTAGGTAAGCACTCTACCACGGAGCTATACCCTAGTCTAGAAATTATATTTGTTTTTACTTATGTTATAACATCATTGGTTTGTTTCTATTTCTCAGCCTTCAAGTTTATGTCAATAGACACTGTTGACACAAACCAGCCATTACATTAAGACTATGCAATATTTCAATTCATGGTTTATTAAATATTTTCTATTCTAATAGAGCCAGGAATAGGTCATGGGAATCAGGGTATTTGTGCTTCACGTATTTTTTGTTTTCTATCCATTTGTTCTCTAGCCAACAAATACTGCATTGTGGTTCATATGGCTGACGAGCGTGGGGAGTGGGAATTGGAAGGTCAGTACGGTCCTGGTGTCATAGAAATCATAGTTTTCAGAAGTCTGTAAGCCATAAAGCCTGACAAATACCGAGGTGGATGTTCTCAGCCAACCATTGGACTGAGCACAGTGTCCCCAATGGAGGATAGAAAGAAAGGACCAAAGGATCTGAAGAGGTTTGCAGCCCCATGGGAGGAACAACAGTATCAACCAACCAGTATCCCCACAGCTCCTGGAACTAAACCACCAACCAAAGGGTGCCCATTGAGGGACCCATGGCTCCAGTTGCCTATGTAGCAGAGGATGGCCTTGTTGGACATCAAAGGGAGGAGAGGCCCTTGCTCCTGAGAAGGCTCGATGCCCCAGTGTAGGGGAATGCCAGGACAGGGAAGTGGGTGGGTTAGGGAGCAGGGGGAGGGAGGATGGAATATGGGGTTTTGGGAGGGGAAACCAAGAAAAGGGATAACACTTGAAATGTAAATAAAGAAAATATCTAATAAAAAACAAAAAAAAATGGTAAAAAAAAGAAATTTTAATCAAACACAGATAAATAAAATTAGAATTATTTTCAAGGAAAAAAAAGAAATCATAATTTTGCTAGGTAAGATAGAAGGCATAACATTCCTGACAAGCAACGTATTAATAGTAACATAAACAACGATGCAAGGGATAGCTTGGCTTTTGGGGGTCCATCCCCACAAGAAGCTGATGATAGAGCTAAAGAGGGTGTCTTTGCTGGATAAAGCTTCGTTGGCAGCTGGGCCTCAAAAAAGCTCAAAACTTCCTGAGCCCAAGGAGCCTGAAGCAAGCTGCTTTCTCCCAGCTCTGGCCACTGCGGTACTCGATGTAAGGAAACCCCGGGGGTATTTTACCCCCTCTTTCTTGTTTCGCTTTCTCCTAGTTCGCAGCTGTTGATGTGTTTCGCTTTCTCCTAGTTCGCAGCTGTTGATGAGTGGGCCGAGGAAAGCCGGGAGCTGAATTGTGAGAGACCCCTCCCTGATTTGGGGACTTAGCACCGTGGATCCATAGTTTTTTCTGCGTACTTTACATATACGCACCCAGCCAATCAGAGTCTGCCTGGTTCTAAAGATGCCAGCCTAGTCTTTTTCGTCATCAGTTTGTCTCTGGGTCAGAGTCTGGCTCAGCAGGTGGCACTTAGCAATTCAGGAGAGGTTGGCTCTCACCAGGCTTACCTCTCTCTCCTGCCTCTGGAGGGCTCAGTTGTGTCACGTGGAACAAACCTGCTGCTCCTGCTCCTAAGATGCTGAGAACTGATCCTGCCTCGGAGGCCCCTCCCATTCTTGCTTCCTTACCCACCATGTCTGCAGTGTCCACTCTTCTTGGCTGTGGGATCGTTCTTTGGAGACGGGCTCTCATTTGGCATCCTGAGTTCTGCCGTGAAGTTTAGAACTGTGGCACCTACCATAATCCCTCTTGCTTGGCATGCCGATGCCTGCCCTGCCGATGGGCTGGACCCCTGATATGTGCAGTGCCTCCTGAGTGGCTCCTCACCGCCACCGGGAATTCAGTTTCCGTTTTGCTGTTCGAGTGTTCCCTCTCACATCTTGAGCGAAAGCTCTCCTCCTTAATTAAATGTCTACTTTTTTCTAGGAAGGAGCAAGACAGTAACCTGACAGGAGCTTTAGCTGTCTCACCTGGGGCGTTCTGAACAGAAGAAAGGTTCCAACATGGAAAGGTGCTCACCATGGCCTCACGTGTTCAATGTGTGTTTACTCACGGGCTTATGTGTGAGTACCCACGGCAAAGCATGGCACATATATGACAATATATGACAATATAAGATGACATATATAAAATGACAATATAAAAATTCTCTTTTTCCATTCCTCTGAGCCTTGTAGAAGAGCAAATACATGTGCCTCTCTCCTTCCTTCTTTCCCTAACTCCTTTGTAAAAAGAAATGAGCATAGTAGGGTTCTGGAGTATTAATATGCTACTACCACAATAAGCAGGCTCTCAGGTCTTTAAAAAATTATATATATATATATATATATATATATATATATATATATATATGCAGACACAGGTAGCATTAGTCACTGCTGGACCCCAGAGGAGACTCAATGGGACTTTTTATTTCATGTGTTCTCCCTATAGCAAAAGCTGAACCAGGAGTCAAATCTTCTAAGAACTCACAGACCCAGACCCAATTTAGCGAACCACCAACCAGCAGAGTCCTTAGCCTGAGTGCAGAAGTCCACCCATTTGTCAGGGCAAAGATTGGGGGGTTGAGAGTGTGCTCTCCACCCACTGCTGCCTGGTGACACCCTCATGAAGACTTGGGAGGTCCTCAATGTGAGAATGGTACCTCTCTGTCCAATCAAGCCATCATTGCCCACGCTAGAGCTCAGGGGGAACAGAATGGTGTATATTAAAGAGTTAATCATGGAAAACTAATGGTTAGGGTCAGTGTTAGCCATAGAAATGAATAGTATGCCTTTGAAGTACGGAGAGTAATAAGCAAAACTCCAAGACCAGAGAAGGAACTAGAGCAGTGGGTGTCCGTGGTAGCTATTGGATTTGTCCAAGCGCTAGAGAGGTGGTTGAAGGCATGGATTCCTACTAGAACACATTTTCTTTTGGAGTTGGTCCTTAGAGATGGAAGAACTGGGGTAAAACTCCTCCAAGCAAACCACTCCCACCATAACAGTAGGCAAACACACAGCAGCCCAACTCGGGATGAGGTCTGAGAGCCTCCTTCCATCTCCCTGGAAAAGCCATCACTGGGAAAGGCTGGGCTGCTTCAGGGCATCCCCAAGTCTCTCCTTGAGGCACTCCCCTATGTGTCTCTGGGAAAAGGACAGCAAATGAAATTTACACAACACTGAAGCAGGTGTGCAAATCAGGCTGGATTTTTGATAACAAAAAAATAATATTAAAAAATAAAAAAAAAGCTGGCAAGTTACAAAGTCTGCCCAAGACATTACCGAGGAATGGGCAGAGTGCTGTGCAGGGCTCAGCTGGGAGTGCAGGTGGGAAAATAGACAATGATTTCACATTGACACCACTGCTGAGAGCTGTTAACAAACTTAGCTCTGTAACCCTCAACCCTCTGATACACAAGAGCAGGAAGGGACTGAGTCTGGAACCCTTCTGCCTAAACACTGGCCCTGGCAAGGACACTGTTGCCTTCCACACAATTTCATTATCTACTTTGAAACAGAAGACGGAGGAGCAGAACCACTGCTGGATGGACTTTGTTATCAGCTGTATTTGTCAGCTTCCAGCTACTTAATAAAATGTTGGCAGTGTTGTGTGACACTGTCCCTGGAGAGATGTGTATAAATGACTTACCCCAGAGAGGGGAACCAAGGACAGACCAAAGTAAATATATCACCAAAGTCCAACTTGGTGAACTAGGGAGTTTTTCTTAACATCAGTAGTAGGAATAGGGGTGAGGGCTTAATTACAAGAATAAGGATGATTCAAAGGCACCTGGGGTAGCAGGAGCTTAGCTGTAGGAGATAGCTCATGGAATGCTGGACAGCTGTGGGTTACTGAGTGGTATTCAGACTGCTCAAGAGGCCAGAGGATATATTTTTTTGGGCAGCTCAGTTGGTCTGAACTTCTTCCAGGCAGCTAGTCTACCTCTGTGTTGGTGTATCTGGTCAGTTTTAGGGATTTCCTGGAACTTCTGAGTTGTTGACTGTCTGAGTCTTAAGCTTTCCGGGAGAATTTCCTCCTGAGTCTTTAGAAGTTGCCGCATCTTAAGGGGCTTCGTAGAAAGTTGCTATACAACAGGCAATTAGCTCATAAGTCAAAAAGCTTACTTGACTTGATTCAGGAAGTTCACATTCAAAATTGGGCCACTTCTTTCCCTGGGCCTCTGGCAGTGGCAGCGTATAATGGTGGGACATCATGGTGGAACAAAACACTTATAACCATGAATGAGGAAATAGAGAGGGCCAGGCTACAAAAGTCTCCTTTGGGGCATGTACCTAGTGACCTAAGGACTTCCCACTGGGTCTCTTGAAGGTCCTACTGTCTTCTAATAACTCTCCACAGGGACCAAGTGTTTCTGTCCAAGATTTCTGACAGACATTATCCATTTTTAAACATCATGACACTAAATTCTTGCAGGTTCCAAAGAACCATTTACAAGTTAATGTGTATCTCATCTCTTTTGCCCATTTATTCTTTTTTTTTTTTTTTTTGTGAAGAGGGGGAGGATTGATTGCCCTTTTATTGATAGAAACTTAAAAGCCACAAATGAATCCCACAAAGTCACAGAAGTAGTAAAATCCAAAGGTCTGAGTGCAGACTCATCATGACACATCCGATATCCTTGGCTCTTGCTTTTGAGAACCTCTTTCTCTTCTTCAGCTGATTATCCATGCCAGCATTCTGTGCCAGCTCTCCAGGAGATCTAAGGTATTGGTGGCTGACGGAAAAAAGATGTCTTTTTCCAACCCATTTATTCTTTTAAATTATTATTTACCCTCTAAAATTGCCTCCATCCCTCTCCCATGTCTTTCTTTCAAATGAAGATAGTATTCAAGTTTCAACAACTCTTTGGTCATTTCTTGGCAGTTCTTATTTTGTATTTGATTCTTGTGTTTATGCAATATATATGTATGTGTGTATACACACACACACACACACACACACACACATATATATATATATATATAGTCTGTTAGCTTGTCAACTACCATTTTAGTTTGTAGACTAGATTCTTTAATCCTTACAGAGAAGCAGGAAATCTGAACCTTCCTCTGCACGGCTCCTAAGGACGGTAGCCATTCCTGCTGCAGGGCAGGTGACCTCAGGATTCTGTCAGCCGGGAACGTTGGTTCAGGTTGTTACTCTTGTGAAAACCTGCTTGTCATCCTGGCCTCACGCCCGCCAGGCCCTATGTTGTTGCTTTATTAAGCCTTGTGTATTTAATCATGGTGATAACTTAATATGGAATATTTTATTGTCTCAACTTTTCAGAGAAGGAGACAAAGGCGCAGAGGGATTAAATCACATTCATTTTTTAGAGTAGCAGAAACTAACTTTGAGCCTGTTTCCTTTCCTCACAGCATATTGCATTTATGCAACTACTATTTATTTGTTGATTTATGTATATATAAGTATTAAGTGATTTAATATAAAATATGCTAATATGGTTATAACTTGACCTTATCTTGGTGACATTTACGTTATACAGGGGAAGGGGTTTCTTCCTTTGTATATGTCTGTGCATATCTAAGTCACAAGTGAACAACAAGTATCTTCTCCCATCATGCGCCATCTTAATTTTGGAGTTTTCTAATTTGGCCAGACTTGCAGGCCAGCTAGCCTGTCTCTGCCTCCCGCGTCCTGAGATTAAGGGTCCGTGCCGCCGGACTCTGTCCTTTTTATGTGGACGCTGGACATGGACACTGAACCATACTTGTGTGGCAAGCATTTTAATGCTGGATCCATCTCTCGGCCTTATGGAGGAAGAACTTCCACTAGTTAAGGTTTCTGTTTGTCTTGGCTTGCCAGAGAATTAAATCAACATACGATAAATCCACGAAGAAGAAGCATACACATTTATTTTTATTTTGTGTGCCCCGGTGTCACCTGCAGATGTGTCTGGGTGAGGGTGTCGGAGCCCCTGGAACTGGGTTTGCAGATGGTTGTGAATTGCCACGTGGCTGCTGGGAATTGAACCCAGGTCATTTGGAAGAACAACCAATGCTCTTAACTACCGAGCCAGCTCTCCAGCCCTTGCATTTACTTAATGTGAGTGTTATGTGACATGGGAGCCTTTGAAGGAAATGAAAACCCAGAGACGTCATAAAAGATGTCACTTTGAGGGGCTGGAGAGATGGCTCAGCAGTTGAGAGCACTGACTGCTCTTTCAAAGGACCTGGGTTCAATTCCCAGCACCTACACAGCAATTCACAACTCTCTGTAAGGCCAATTTCAGGGCATCTGACATCTTTCTACAGAAATACATGGAAGCAGGACACCGATGTACAAAAAAAAAAAAAAACCTTGCCATTTTGTATTGGACTGAATGAAGAAAGTCATTGTGCAATTAGCAGAGCTATTACGGTGGCCAAGGGAAGTTGTTTTAACAAACTCTGTTTGTACAGAGTGC
Organism: Apodemus sylvaticus; assembly: GCF_947179515.1. NCBI lineage: Eukaryota > Metazoa > Chordata > Mammalia > Rodentia > Muridae > Apodemus > Apodemus sylvaticus. The sequence goes on along the minus strand of NC_067482.1, from coordinate 42,780,347 downwards.
CGTGGATCCACTTCCCACCCTTGGTGGGGAAGTAAATGATAATTTTCTTTGGTGTGTAAGGGATGTCTTCTGGATAAGAGACTTAGCTCTAGCTTCCAGGCAGGCAGAGAGGAGTGACAGAACACACTGCTCCAATCTGGTGTGTAAATTCTATCAGCTCAAAAATAATCCTCAGGCCTAAGTGGCTGATTCTGAAGGAACCTATTCCACCTTCCGGCGTTTATGTGGCCAATTCCCGGAGGAGTATCTTTTCCTGAATTCAAAGAATAAATTCCCGAGTAAATATGATGCATTTCCTAACTGAGACAAGTAGATGCAGACTCTGGTCACATGTCCTATTCACGGCTCCCAGGGGTACGTCTGCGGCCACCCAGGGCTGCAAACACAAGCTCGCTCTTGCCCCGGTTGAGAAGCTGCTTATTCTCACACAGTTTACCAAAACAACACAGGATGGTTGTAACAGAGACAATGGACATTTGCCCCAAAGAAGCCTAGATAACCTTGGAATAAACGAATGTGTATATCGATGAAGCAATTTGAGCACGTATTGCTTCCTAGTAGCCAGAATCTGGAGCCTTAGCTCAGAACGGGTGATGGGTTACTTGTAAATAAAGCTAGAGAATGTTTCTTACCCCCCAAGCCGCCCTCAAGGGAGCCTGCCTTTCGTTGTTTACAAGTCACGGCTGGCAAATAACCCAGTCAGGCTTATTGCTTTGCGGTTATTGATTCAGGCATGACTAACAGAGTTCAGAACCTCTGCAAGACCACAGAGACAAGACTGCGCTGAGGACTAGCGTGATTTCCCATTGGGGAATAATAACATAAGACACATTCTCAGGGTACAAAGGGTGCCTCTTTGAGAGGAACTACATTGATTTTTTTTTTTTAAAGCGGAAGGAGGGGGCTGTAATTTGAATGTTTGACTTCACTGGAAACTCAACCAAATGCTAAAAGCAAAGGCAGGGATGACTATGATGATTCTTGGATTGTGGCTATTCAGCCATCAACAGTTGTAGTATGCAACACCCTTTGTTTTCAGAACAGCCTTCTAGAGTCTTCTCTTTTTTCTCCATCCACATATGTACACTGCACGCACATATGCACTTACTAAAAAGAAGGACATGGCTTCAGTGACTCCACTCTGCCTAAGACTGAGCTTATTTCTATCACCCACGCACCGCATTTCTCTAGACTGAGAAGATACCAGGCCAGCCTTGGTGAAGCTCTGTAGAATGAGCAATATTTTAAGTTTTCCTCTGCATTTTCTTATGATTTGAAAGTGAGCTGGAGAGTCTTGCCTAGCTAAGCTGTGTCCGGGCGGTGTTTGCCCTCTCTCAGTTAGCTTCTTATGCATGGGTTTTCTGAGGTTTGCCATGGTCACCCATCTTTCCTGGTACATTCTTGGTAGACATGTTCACTTTGGAGTGCCGTTCTGGAATGACAATGGATGGTACGGAACAACAGGAGGTGGAGACCGGACCCCTTTCAGCGTATGTCTGCCATCTGTCGGTGGTATACTGTTTCCTCTTGCTATATTTACATTTATATCTAAACATATAGATGGGTTTCTGGCTAGGATAGGGACTGCTGGGCTAAAAACAATTTATAAGCCATTGTAGCCAATGGCTGTGTTCTCAGATAACAAGGGATACCTGTACTTCCAGGAGGGAAGGATATTTGATGAAGGTGTTCGGTGGAGGACGGGGCATCTGCTAAGAAAGTCTGTCACAGAGGGAATGGGAAACAAGGAAGAGTGATTGAAAGCTATTTCTTCAGATACAGAGGCAGAGAAAAACACGTGCAGATCACAGCGACAACACAGCCCCAACACTGGAGCCAGGGAACTGAGGTAGAGAATGAAGAGTTTGACGTCGGAGACGAGAGGAGTGAGTAGGAAGAAGGCCTTCGCTTGGGCTTAGTGATGAAATGTGTGGACCGTGGGGGAAGGCTTCCAAGCACGAGCAAGGTAGCATCACACTTGGAGTTTAGAGAAAACTTTCTAGTGACACAGCAGGGAAGGGGCCTGAGGACAAAGAGCAGCTGCTGGAGGTGACAGGAACATGACAGTGAGAGGGTTCTGAGTCACAACAGAGGAGGCTCACAGAGGGCTGTGAGTGAGCAATACTATTTGTTTGTTTGCTTGTTCGTGTTTTTCTTTTTTTCTATATTCTTTGTTTATATTCCAAATGATTTCCCCTTTCCCAGTTCCCCCCTCCCCATAAGTCCCATAAGCCCTCTTCCCTCCACCCATTCCCCCATCACTCCCTCCCATTTCTCTGACCTAGTACTCCCCTACAATGCTGGATCAAGCCTTTCCAACACTAGGGACCCCTACCTCCTTTTTCTTGGGTATCATTTGATATGTTAATTGCATCTTGAATATTCAGAGCTTCTGGGCTAATTAATATCCACTTATCAGTGACTGCATTCCATGTATATTCTTTCGTGATTGGGTTACCTCACTTAGAATGATATTTTCCAGTTCCAACCATTTGCCTAAAAATTTCATGAATTCATTGTCTTTAATTGCTGAGGAGTATTCCATTGTGTAAATGTACCACATTTTCTGTATCCATTCCTCCATTGAGGGACATCTGGATTCTTTCCAGCTTCTGGCTATTATAAATAAGGCTGCTATGAACATAGTGGTTTGAACATGTGTCCTTATTGAATGTCGGGGAATCCTCTGGGTATATGCCCAGGAGTGGTATAGCAGGGTCCTCCTGAAGTGTCATGCCCAGTTTTCTGAGGAACTGCCAGCAAGATAGGGTTTCTCTGTGCACCCCTGGCTGTCCTGGAACTAGCACTGTAGACCAGGCTGACCTTGAGCTCACAGAGCTCTACCTGCCTCTACCTCTGACTCTCTAGGATCAAAGGCATGCACCACCACTGCCTGACAAGTGAACCGCACTTTTGGTAGTTGTCTTAGTCAGGGTTTCTATTCCTGCACGAAACATCATGATCAAGAAGCAAGTTGGGGAGGAAAGGGTTTATTCAGCTTACACTTCCACTTTGCTGTTCATCATCAAAGGAAGTCAGGACTGGAACTCAAGCAGGTCAGGAAGCAGGAGCTGATGCAGAGGCAGTGGAGGGATGTTTCTTACTGGCTTGCTTCCCCTGGCTTGCTTAGCCTGCTCTCTTATAGAACCCAAGACTACCAGCCCAAAGGTGGAACCACCCACAAGGGGCCCTCCCACCTCCCCTTGATCACTAATTGAGAAAATGCCCCCACAGTCGGATCTCATGGAGGCATTTCCTTACCTGAAGCTCCTTTCTCCATGATAACTCCAGCATATGTCAAGTTGATACACTAAGCCAGCTAGTACAGTAGTACTATCATGGATTAAGAAATAAAAATCATATTGTATCCTTCTCACATAGTGTCTATTAAAGCCAACGCAGTTCCTGGCAGACATCTAATGAGTGGATAGATTTTGTGGTCTAGCTAAGACATTTTCATCTAGGGGTCAAGTTAAACGAGGATCAGGTGAATGAGTGAGTGAACTTCATACCTTGTTTCTGGGTAGGATCTCATGGTCGTTGTGCTAGTCCATCTTCCACTGTTACGACAGAGTCCCAGAGTCTGGGTCATTTATAAAGATTACAAATAGATTTGGGCTCATGCTCTGGATCCTCAGAAGGTACACAGCTGGCGCCTGCAGCTACCCAGCTTCTGGTGAAGTTGCCCAAGAGGCTGTGTGCCCAAGGGATGGCCTATTGCACAGTAACCCGCTCTCGCGGTAGCTGGGTCAGTCCTTTAAGAACAGCACTAATTCATCCTAGCCAACGAGTGCCCCTAGATGCACCCCGCAACACTGCCACAATGACGTCATTGCAACATGGATGTGGGAGGGGGCTGTCATATTTAAATTTTAACTGTCCCTAAGCATTAAGACTTCTCTTAAATTTCTTTCCCATCACTGTCCCTTTTACATAGACAGAAAAAGTCTCCCCTGAAATCCGCCAGTATCCTCCCGATTCTCCAGGCTCTGCTGTCTAACATCCCACCTAAAGCCGGAGACTTTCACTCCGGGAGCCGTCCTGAGCTCGGCTGAGCCTCAGCGTCTCACCTTCTCCCATCACCTCTCCCTCTGCCTGACGGAGATAATGATCCTTATTTATCCACCTCACACAGATGTTGGACAGATTGATTAGTTAATGTTCAAAAATTGCCTTGAAGATGAAAAGTGCCGATTAGTATTATTATGTTGTCTAAGAGACATTGCCCCGACTGTGAAAGGGAGCGGTAGCCTGGCCGCCGACATTTGATTTGAATGCTCTGCCGCTCACAGGTGGAATATTTATTTACCAATAAGGAAAACCTTCTCCACGTACAACAGATCCTTGAATTCCACTCATCTGTGTTCTTTTTAAAGATGAGACCAAATTACTCTGATGGCATGGAGATGGTCCAGCACAGTTAAGGTTCACATCTAGGTTGCATGTCAGCCTCTCTTTGTCACCCAAATGACATTCCATGTGCTGCCGACACCAATTTAAACAGTGCATAGAATACAGGATGGTGTCTGTGTAGTTGCTTCTCCCAGAAGACTTTGAACTTATAACCTTTAATCTTATCCGAGGGTGATTATGGTTCCTGACGGACAATTTTTAAAAAAATGTGTATCTGTACAAAGGTGTCAGAAAGTTCAGTATTGAAAACAAAGAAAACCGAACAACGAAAACCAAGCAAACATGTTTGAACCCTCGTTATTAACCACAGAGGGGGACAGTTTCTAGAAAAGTCTAAACTGCACTTTAATATGGGGGAGAAGTCCTTCCTTTGAAGTGGGTCAGCAGCGTACAATTGACGTTGGAGCTCGGTTATTCCAGGCTTGATTTGTGGCTGGCTTTCTTTGGAAACGGGCTTTTAGCATGATTTATGCCTAAATTTTTAGAGTGAAATTTATGAACTGCATTAAAACGCTGGAGAAGAAGCAGAAAACGGGCAGTGTGAGGGTCTGGAGCGGCGAGTGCTGTGTGTAAACCGGTAAATGGGAATAATGGGCTAATAGATGCATCGGAGGAAAACAAATGGGTTTCCCGACATCAAGAGACGGCAGCTCTGGGGGATCCTGTAATTAGCACCTAATTGGCTGGAGGAGACGGTGTTGCTGAAGCTCTATGAAGTCAAAGACGAAGTATCATTTTAAAATGAGGCAAGTTTGGCACAAGACAACGAAGGTGGGTTGGACCGAAGTTCAGAGGCGTTGCATCTTAGGACTCTGCCCAGCAGACGGAAGGAGTGTGGCTTAGAGTCTCTCATAGAGGCCACCCTCCAAAAATGGCCTATGAGTTATTTAGATGGATGAATTTGGCCAGCAGGCTCTCTAAGGGCCCTTTTTTTTTTTCAGAGATGACCAATCACCAGTGTGTGGTGAGACTAGCCCCTGACCACCTATCAGGTCCCCAAATTCTGTTTCTCTTTCTCTCCCTGTCTATTTCTCACTTCTCTTTTGCGGGGTAGGGGGTTCCTGAGGCGAGCATTATCACTGTCTCCCCACCCCCACTCCCGTGTGTTTCCCTTTTACCGGAAAGAGTCCTGTAGCTCGAAGCTCCGTTTCTGTTGTTATCCAGAAGGACTCAACAGACTGAGCAAGAGAAGGGGCCTGGCTAGAATGTTAAATTTTAGCCTTCTCCACAATCCTAATTAACAGGTGTATTCTTTGGAATACATCTATTCTACATCTGGATGTAGAGTCGGAAGCCCGCGAAGCATTCATGGTCGTTTTGCAGCAGCGTCGCAGGCATCTTTCTCTGTGCACGCGTCCCGGGGCTCGCGCCACGTCCACGAATTCATGCACCACTTGACTTCCTGGTCATCACACAGACTCACGATGTCAGAAAAGACTTGTTACCAGCACTTTAAAGAAGTCTCAGTGGAGCAGAACCTAGTGTCTCTGGGTGAGTCCTGCCGGGCTAGGGAGGCTTTCTGAGCTGCGTGGGAACAGCTAGAGAAATGGAAGTAAGGAGAGACAAGATGAGGCCCAGCGAAAAGGAGGCCCTTGGCAGCAGCGATTCTCAGTAAGTGGGTCACAACCCCTTTGTGTGTGTGTGTGGGTCTCATACCAGACATCCGCATAATAAAGTTACGTTACTATTCATAACAGTAGCAACATTACAGCTATGAAGTATGAACAGAATTTTATGGTTGGGGGGGGGGGTCACCACAACGAGGAACTGTATATTAAAGGGTCGCAGGATTAGGAAGATTTCGAACCAATGTTCTAAAGGCTCACGTTCCGTGAGGGCTGAAGACAAGGACCCAGATAATTTTGGAAGTTAATGGGCGAGCGAGTTCAAATGCAGAGCTTCTGGAGATTGCCTTTCCAGGTGGGGATGGAACCCAAGGGCTGTGGCTGTGATCCTGCCTGGTTGAGCCCGAGGCAGTCTTGCACCTCAGGGCAGCACATTTGGCCGCCAGGGAACATCTAAGTGGAAGGAATCGCCAGTGGATGGAAAGGGCGCCCCACTCTGACTAAGTAGATAACACAGTTGAAGACAGATGGAAACGTGAGTTCTCAATGGCCACTCCCAGCTCAGAGGTAAAGTCCAACACCAAGACAGAATTCTTTCTGCCCGCTGCCACGCCTGGCCCCATCTAGCCTTGCGGAACTGAGGTCGTGTTTGCGCCCCCTGGTGGAATAGGGACTCACTACAGGGATTAAATTACCAGCAGTAAAGTTTGTGTGGTTTTGGATGCAGATGTGGAGATGTGCTCACTTCACTATGCCAGGAATATGCAGAGCTGTCAGATCTATTATCTAGATTCTGCGTATGATTTTAAGAAGCCCACCGTTTAGACCTGATTGATTTAAAGTTTGTTCCGCCCTCCCCTCATTTCCATTCAACTTAATGAGATTTTATCAGTACTGTTTTTAAAGGCAGATCACTAAGAATCTCGCTTTAAATATTTCAATATGTTTTTAAAAGGTATTATTAAGTAAAAGTATTTTTAAATGAAGATGTGACGGCGTCCAGATAAAGGTTTACCACACACTAAGCCCCGGAACACTAGGACGTATTTACTTCCTTCTTTTTTCTTTCTCTTTTTGGTGGTGCTGATATTTGGACCCATCATCTGTTTTGGGTGAAATTGACACCAACTCTTCAGCACCACATTCAGCACCAAGTACAAATTCAAATTGTATTAATGTGCGGTGCTGGGGATGGAAGTCTCAACTAGGCACATGAGGGGCAAGCAGTCTATCCCTGAGCAGTACTCGGCACAAAGGACACTTAAATTCAGATTTTCCAGATTTGCCCTTCACTGAACAAACGGATGATGCAAAAAAATATTTTCTCACCCTTCACTTAAGAAATCACAGCCCTGGGGCTGGAGAGATGATGGCTCAGTGGTTAGGAGCACTGACCCAGGTTTAATTCCCAGCACCCACATGGCAGTTCACCATTGTCTGTAACTCCTGTTCCAGGGCATCTGACTCCCTCACACATGCTAGGAAACCGTCAGTCTTCTACTGCTACTGCTACCACTATCACCACCTAGAAATCATAGGATCCCAGGGGCCGTGGGGTGTGTGTGTGTCTGAATTTTGGTAGCTCTGAGAAGAGTAGACGGGTCTTCAGCTATGGCCAGACAGCCTCAAGGAAGGGGTAAAGAGGCTGTTTTATGGAAATGTATTCACCTTCCCAGCAAATATGCTTCTTACAATTACGGACCAGAGCCTTTATCTGGCTAAATTCCAATCATTCTCTCAACGGCTAGTACTCCCTAACCCTCAGACTGACATTAGCTTCGTTTTATCAGCATATCTGGCTTTCGATCTGAATTATAAATCACATGCATAAAAAGGGAACTGAAAATGATTCAAAGCTTTGCACGATATTCTGGGAAGCCCAGTTCATCTTTACGCAGGCGCAATACAGGCAAACGTCCGCCAGAGGGCGGCCTTAGACTGCATGATACCCGGCAGTTCTCCAGAGCAAGCAGAGGAGCAAACCTCAGCCGACAGACAGCATGAACGTGGACGCATGCACCCCCTACACATCAGCAAACAATTTCTCTTTGAGTTGTTTTGTTCCCACCTTCCGGATTGGCGTCAATGAAAATCTTGCACATGTGGTAAAGAGAAATATGGAAGATTTCCTTTCGTTTCCTTTGCGAGTGAGCAGTGACCCTCACTTACCTCTAAGGGAATTTGCAGTGTTGTATTTATAATTATCAAGAGAGGGAGGGAAATTAAAAACTTTGACTGCTTAGCTCTTCCGCAGTTGGTCTGTGGGCCCGAGGGACACTCCAGGAACTCCGTGTTCTGGCTTAGCTCTGTGGAAACCCTCAGGAATGGCCATTTGACCTCTCGCTGGGCCACCGGAGGAAATCAGCTTTGGTTAGATCAGATGAGCCGTAATTGGCTTTGGACTCGTTAGCGCACACTCCGGGCGAACATTCCTTGGTGTTTTGAAAGGCCCGTGTTTTACTTGGATCGGCTCAGTGTGCAGGGGCGTCCGTCACAGCTTGGGTGGCTAGGTGGATTAGCATTTTGTTTCCCAAGATCTGCTCTGCTTCTGGGTCTCCCCAATTGACACAGTACCGGCTCAAACCCCCCAACTCCCAGCCTGAAGTCAGAGAGAGGAATATGTCTGTTGGCTTGGAAGGGTGGTTTGTGAAGAAAGTGGAGTCTGGGTGAGTTGAGGTTCTGGGCCTTAGGTTCTGAGACCATGATTTTGCATTTGCTGGATGGAGAAGAATGCAAAAGTGAATAGATTTCAACACCCATCGGGAGTGGTGTAACTCTGCCCTCTGCCTCTAAGTCCCTGCACAATCACTTTCCAACAATCAGTGATCCTTTTAAAACCTACCTCAGCTACAAAGTTTGTAGAGAGCTGGGGGTGGGGTGGGGTGGGGTATGGAAGAGGGTATGGGAGGAGTTGGCGAGGGAAGAGTACGATCAAAATACATTGTATCCATTTATGAAATTCTCAAAGAATAAATGCATAAAAACGAAATTTAAAATGTATCTCAGATCAAGATATTTCCAGTGGCCTTGTATGGCTCCCATGCAAAAGTCCCAACTCTACGGCACACGCAGTTTGTTAAAAATCCGCTCCACAACTTTCACCCTTGATCCTGAGTGCTACGCAGATCTCCACAGACCTGTTGTCTCAATGAAACATCCATCTTGTCCTTTCCAACTGGAACGCAGGCCACATACACACTGTCGCCTGGCTAATGTCCCAGCTAACGTGAGTCTTCCTCCAAGAAGCCTTATCTGATTCAAAGACCGGGTGACGTGTCCCTTCTTACGCTATCGTTGTGTCGTTAGCCCTGTAGACACAGGATTGTCCACAGTCGCTGAAAGAGCTTCCTCAGGATGTCTGACTGATCTGCCTACCTCACACTCAGCCGCAAGACCAAGATCTGGAGCCTACCAAGCGACACTAAATTTGAGGTTCTTTAGAGCCAGGTAGCAAACCGATACCTGACCTAACACGTAAACACAGGGGAAACCTGATTTGAAAGTGTATTTTGTATTAAGTAGCCAGGTGTCAATCAATCACAGCAGCTTAGCGTCTGCCAATCACAATCTACCATCTGGCCACGCCCAGAGGGAACAGATGCAGGCCTATAACTAGGCCTGTCGCTTCTGCACTCCACCTCTTAGACGTTCTTTTTTCTTTTTTTTCCTTTTTTGTTGTTGTTTTTTGGATTTGTTTTTTTCGAGACAGGGTTTCTCTGTATAGCCCTGGCTGTCCTGGGACTCACTCTGTAGACCAGGCTGGCCTCGAACTCAGAAATCCGCCTGCCTCTGCCTCCCAGAGTGCTGGGATTACAGGCGTGGGCCACCACCACCCGGCTCTCTTAGACGTTCTTATTTGCACATTTTTTCCCCGCCCATTTTGCGAAGGGGAGCTCTCTGAAGCTCTTCTGATTTGTGCAATTTCTTCTTTGCTGAAGAAAACTGTTAAATTTGGTTTTTCTCTGGGGCTGGAGAGATAGCTCAGTTGGTAAGGTGCTTGCTCTGCAATCATGAGGATTAGAAATCGGTCCCCAGAATCCAAGGTAGAACCAGAACCAAAGCCAAACCAAACTGGGAATGGTGGTACACGCTCGTAATCCCGTTACTAGGGAGGCAGAGATCGGCCGATCCCTGAGACTCCCGGGCCAGCTAGCCAGCTTGGCGAGTTCCAGGGCAGTAAGAGAATCTCTTTTTTAAAAAGTGGATTAATGTCCAAGGAACAACACCCGGGCCTGTCCTCTTGTCTCCATGCACACGGCCGTGCGTGTACACCACACACATGAACGTGCACCCACACATAACCACGCGACAACAGCTTTTCCTGGTACATTTTTCTGCCCACATTAAAGCAACTTTATATTGTTCATCTGGGCTCGTTTCTCTTCATTAGAATTAGAATGACTATTTTTCTAGAGGTCTCCTGTGTAGGCAAAGTGATTGAATGATCATTCCAGGACATTCCTAAAAGATTCTCTGCGATTATTCGATGATTTGTCCCCTAAATCTCTGCATCTCCCACTTCCAAGTCCTTGCCTCTCTGTTTCCACCAACCCTGGACTGTTGTGCACGATCCTTACCTGCTCCTGAAGCACACTGAGCCCTTACAGGCGGTGCCCTGCCTCATGTGTAAGCAGAAAGTTCAGCTTCACACTGTCAGTGGAGGGCCTTAGTAACATTTTGGAAGCCATTTATAATAGGGCGGGTTGGGTGCTTCCTGCAAGAGAAGGCGGTAAGCTCTATTGGGCTCTCAACGAACAGTTTACTTGGTTTGAGTTCTACACCTAGAGCTTCCAAAGGATGCTTCCAAGAGTCACTGACAATTTTGGTAAGCTAAGGGCCTTGATATCTACCTATCTATCTATCTATCTATCTATCCATCCATTGATCCATCCACCCACCCATCCATCCATCCATCCATCCACCCACCTAATCTATCTATCATCTATCTATCTATCTATCTATCTATCTATCTATCTATCTATCATCTATCTATCTATCTATCTATCTATCTATCTATCTATCTATCTATCTATCTATCTATCTATCCATTGATCCATCCACCCACCCATCCATCCATCCATCCACCCACCTAATCTATCTATCTATCTGTCTGTCTATCTATCTATCTATCTATCTATCTATCTATCTATCTATCTATCTATCTATCTATCCATCCATCCATTGATCCATCCATCCACCCACCCATCCATCCATCTATCCACCCACCTAATCTATCTATCTATTTATCTATCTATCTATCTATCTCTGTCCGTCTGTCTGTCTATCTATCTATCTATCTATCTATCTATCTATCTATCTATCTATCTATCTATCTATCTATCTATCTATCTATCTATCTATCTACCATCTTTTCTCAATATCTCAGTCACTGAAAAAGAAGCAATAGGTGTTTGAAAATCAGTTATGAAGAGAAGCGATACCTCCAGAGACCTGCAGGGGGAGCTAGTCAGCAGCCTCACTACCCAGGAACTTGGTACTTGGGGCTTTGTTCCTCTTTCTGCAGCTGTTTCTTTTTTCCCAGTTCCTTCTGCTTTCTGGGCAATGTCCAGTAGCCTTCTCTCACTGTGATGCTGATGTTGCCAGCGACTTCTGCTTACTTTGTGGGATCAACATCGGTCTGACCCCGCCCTCTGGATTGTATTAATAAAAATGCCTGATTTGCTGACCCCCTCAACAAACACCTTTTAAGGATCTGGGGCAACCGTACACCCAAAGTGCTTTGGGTTACACCCTTTTCCTTTCAGAAAGGTTGCAGAAGGAAGCAGACAGTGACGTGCTATGGCTTGGACAGTCACACTGGCGGACATAAGAGAGATTTCCACCTTTTAGAATGCGAGCGTGTATTTGTCCCCTTCTCGCTGCTTGATCGAGGTCTTCCCCAGATCAAGACAGAGACATCTCAGCAGAATTCCAGAAGGAAGGCGTTAGCACTCAAGTTAAAATCTAAAAATTGGGTCTTAAGTTCCATAAAGAAACGGGCCCTCTCAAGAGCAGGCTTTGTAGAGAGAAAGTGGGGCTTTGTGTGTGATAAAGGGCACCGCTCTCCTTCAAGAACACAGGCATGTGTTTGAGTTTGCGATCTGGACTGAGAATTTGGTGGCAAACCTCAAGGGCAGAGGCTTGAGATACGCCGAATGGTCTCCTGCAGATCCTGGGAGCAGGGGCAGGGGTGAGGCGTGCGAAGAATGAGAGAAGTTGTGGAGCTGCAGCTCCTAGCTCCCCCCTAGAGGCGGATGGAAGATGGCGGAGAGAGACTACGCCCTCACAGCCTGTGACTCCTGTGTCAGCACCGCTTACTGCTTCTTTCTCGAGGACTGCTTAGAGAACTGCCGGCCCCTTAGAGAAGTCCCTCGTTGAACCCGGAGCTAGAGCTTCCCGGGCAGGCAGGGGACTTGGAACGGATTTGAGTTGGTTATGGAGGTGATGGACCTGCGAAGCCAGGACATGTGAACAGGAAATGCTGGAGCAGAAGAATAAGGAAGACTCTGGGGGCAGACAAAACCTCCAGCAGTTGGCAGTTGTTAATATAATAATCCAGTGTAGTCAGCTATTAAACAGTAAGAACACGCTCTGGTCCAACAGTTCGCAGCCGCCATAAGGACTGAGAACATTTCTTCACTTCTGAGGTGGAGTAGGAAGCTTTTGGAGAAGAGAAATAGCCTTAGGAACAAAGTGGTTGTTGTTCTGAGCCATTTTGGAATATCTGTGGCAACATGTCTCCCTATACGAGTTCTCCACGGTGTTCTACGTGAGCTCTTCATGTTGGACCACAGTGTTCTGAGAGTTACTTGTTTGTCTATTCCAGCTCCAGCAGGGAGCCTTGGAGTTTTAATTAGTTATATATTATTCAGAGGAGACTGAGATAGACCAAAGGGTCTATTTTCTTTTTCTTTTTCAGATTTTATTTATTATATTTAAGTACACTGTAGCTGTCTTCAGACACTCCAGAAGAGGGCATCAGGTCTCATTACGAATGGTTGTGAGCCACCACATGGTTGCTGGGATTTGAACTCAGGACCTTCGGAAGAACAGTCAGTGATCTTAACGCTGAGCCATCTCTCCAGCCCCCCCAAAGGGTCTGTTTTCAATGAGAAGAGTTGAAACTCTTCTGAAGATCTCTTACTACAGAGATCAGGCTGTGCCCTGTTTCAAATGATTCTGTGGAGCAGAGCACAGTAGCCCTATAAAATGTGTACTTCAGTTCTGAAGGGGAGCACTAAGGCAGAGTGACTCCATGGCTTATTTATGTAAATAAAGACCATGTACCCCAGAGCACAAGCCACAAGGAGAATACCAACCAATCACATCTATACAAACAAAACGTTACCACCTTAATTGCTTATTAAATTAAATCAGGAACACAGAGATGTATCAAATCAGCATCAGAAACACCAAGTCTGTGAACTCACTGCGCGTACTTCAGGGCTAACAGAAGATGTAACCCCTCACCTAGATCATATAACACGAGGGTCTCCTAATGTAAGGGTGTCACCCAATAATCATACAACTACAGGGCAGTGTAAACAGTACATGGACCTGCCCTCTCCCACCACACAAACCCGGGCAGAGTCGGCCTCCTTCTCTGCGTGCCGGTCACGGATGTATTCATATTCCCTCATCAAGAGACAACAATTCCAAAGAGGAAGGAGCTTCGTCTCTTTGTGTATTTTCAGTTTCTAGTGGAAAATCAATCCTTGTAGAGAGTAAGATGTTGGTTATGTTTGACTCGTGTTCTGTAAGTTTGTGGGAATGAGAATATGTGTGTTCTGATAGGTTGCAAATGGCTCTAAGAGGTCATGGAATCTCTACCGTGCTTGCTACAATGCTTTTGGATCCTTAAGTGATTATGTGAGAAATCCAAGTGCCCATAGCCACCTCACCAAAGAGGCCACATGGAAGTGCTCCAGGGACCGTCCCGTCTGGACCCAGCGCTAAGGCCACCTCTCGCAGGGAGCAAACACCTAACCCCCTGGATCTTCTTTTACCCACTCACTACCGGTAGACACCTCGTGATCTCCATGGATGTCTTGAGTAACAGAAGACTCACCCAGCTGAGCCTTGCCAGGTTTCTGTTCTAACAAAGCGGTTGCTGTTCAGAGCCATTTTGGAATCTGTGCCCACCCTTCTCCCTCCATGCGTCCTCCACAGTGTTCTATGTGAGCTCTTCACACTGGAGAGTAGTTTTCTGAGAGATACATGTCTGTCTTTTCCGGCAGCCAGGATAAGGCCAAGAATGATTTCTTGGGCCTGTAGGTCTAGAATGTGGCATCAGTTTTACACAAGATATGAACTTAATTATTACTTTTTTTAAAATTTGGGTTTAATATCTTTTAAAAAAATGGGGAATAGAGCTGATTGCATGTAGGATTCATTCTCCACAGTTGCCTACTAGCCTGGTGGAATCACCATTGTTTATTATTATTATTATTATAATTATTATTATAATTATTATTTTGTTTTTGAGACAGAGTTTCTCTGTGTAGCCCTGGCTGTCCTGGAACATACTCTGTAGACCAGGCTGGCCTTGAACTTGGAGATTTGCCTGACTCTGCCTCCATGTACTGGGGTTAAGGGTGGGTGCCACCCCTGCTCTGGTTTAATGTAATCACCAATAAACTCCCTATAAGTCCCATAATCTAAAGGATGATTTATATGTGCACTCTGAGGGTGCTCATGGGACCAAGGAAGGATCCTGAGTACATCCACAATGTCCCAGAGAGCCTGGAGTTGCTTCTGCACGGAGAAGAGAATTGAAGTTTTAGATTAAAAACTCTAAAGACTTACTGTTCTTACCCCTTTTGCCATTATATTTTGATTACATGCTCTATAATTAGATGTCGAAAAAGCTAATGCATATTAATCTTTGATTGATTTGATTACCTTCCCTAATTATACTTTGATCACTTTTTATAAATATATTGACTCATATTTTACTTACTTCGCGCTATTCTTTATGTAACTATGCTTTGATAATATCTGATTACATCTTAATATTTGATTGCTTTGAATAGTTCTTATTCTAACCATTTCGGAGTGGGATCATATTAGCTCTGAGGTCCCTGACTTTTGGCAATGAACGGAGATTCTGCAATAAAACACACCCGAGTTGGATGTTCTTCAGTAGTTAACACCTTGTGACAGTGAGTCAATCCCAAGGCTTCTCTGGCCTTTCGTTTCTTTACCTCTAAAGCAGAGATTATAATAAAAGCTACTTAGTGGGAACCAGGTGGGTTAAATGTGCCATTATGTAGGCTAGTTTGGCTGGGCTTTAATTACCACTTTAGATAATTCTAATGTGTAGATGGCACTCCCTACCTCTACCTTAAATCTAGTTGCATGAGCTGATAAAGGGTCTTTGTTTCAGAGTGGAGGTCCAGGAAAAATAGAGTTTTGGGGTCAGATGTGCTGGTGACCGGGAGAAGAAAGAAGAGAAAGATGCAGGCACGGTCTGTGGTAGACACCGCCTTCCCAGTCAGGCCATAAACTCTAGTTGGTGTTCTTGGTGAAGAAGGACCTGACTGACTACACAGAAACCCACCCATGGGCATAGGGCTTCGGAGTGATGGTGTGAGAATGTTTACTCATTTGTAGAGAGGTCTGAGTCACTCAGAAGGCTTGTCAAAGGGAGAACCTTATGTACACTGCCTTCTGATCCAGCAGAGGCACCAAGAGAATCTCCAGGATGGGTGTGACATATTTTACAGGACTCTAGGCCCAAGAGCAGAGGTTGTAGGGGCCAGGAGGGCATCCTACCCTCATGCTATGGCCTGCCTGGCATTTCAGAGCGATGTGGAAGATGTCTGACTGGCATTCTAATGTAGATTTGAGACACTGGTGTGCATGTGGCCGAGATGGAAGGAGGTGTGTGTGGAAAGGGCCTAACTATTATCATCTACTTTCTGTATATTGTCACTGCAGTCGTTGACACAACCATAACATTAGAACTTTTATCGTCCCTATATCAGAGGTACAGAAGGGGTAAGATATCGCTTCCAGCATGCTACCGAGTAGTGGCTCATGATAGAGTAGGATTTGAATCCAGAAGGCTGGGTGTCAGAGCTTTGGAGTTAGAGGTGCACAGCTGTTGCCTGAGCCTGCTGTCCTAGAACCCACGGAAATGGCTACCTGAAGGTGTTGGTTTGGCCCATCTCTTCCCTTTGTCTAGGCCCAAGGCAGTGGTTCTCAACTCATCTCTTGTAACCCCTTGGGGGATGCATATCAGATACTTACATTCTGATTCATTACAGTAGCAAAACTACAGTTACGAAGTAGCAATGATAATAATTTTATGGCTGGGGGGTCACCACAACATGAGGAGCTGTATTCAAGGGTCCTGGCATCGGGAAGGTTGAGGACCGCTGATAAAGGACTCTGTGTTTGGGATATACACCCATTGCTCAGGCCACTGCCTGACTCAGGACCCCAGTGAGGCTATTTTTCATGTGCCAGATGACTGATTGAGTAGCTTCCTTCTTTAGTCAGAGTTTTAGAGACGAAGACATGGAAGCCTTCTCAACCAGAACAGTGCTCTCTGGGGTTCCTATAAGAGCCTGTCTTTGTCTCTGACCCAGCCTACATTCACAGTCCATACGGCAACAGAGGGACCTGTCTTCTCTCCAGTGGGGGACCTGGGAGTGTTAATGGGCTGCTGGCACTGGGCCACTGGAGAAGCTGTCCACCATTGGCCTTGTTGGCCACTCTCCAGATGATCCCATGAGTCCTAGGAACATGTAGAGCAGAACCAGATACAAATAGGAATGCCATTAGGGTGACCCTGATTCGGAGAGGGCCGTTCAAGATCGCCACCGGCATTATCACACCTCAGCCAGCCTCTTTCTTCCAAGCACACCAGCTCACCCTCAGTTCCAGCACAGAGAGAATCTATCGCATGCTAGTTCGTGACTCTATTTGACAGTGTCTTAAGTACAGTGATAGAATATTTATTAATTAATTATTTTTATTTATTTATATGAGTACACTGTAGTTTTCTTCAGACACACACAACAGAAAAGTGTGCATCAGAGCCCATTACAGATGGTTGTGAGCCACCATGTGGTATCTGGGAACTGAACTCAGGACCTCTGGAAGAGCAGTCAGTGCTCTTAACCACTGAGCCATCTCTCCAGCCCCTAGAATTTCTAATTATGTAATTTATATGTTTGGATTTTTCACATTTAAAATGTTACTTTTACCTTTATGTTTGAAGTTCAGATTGTTCAGTCATGTGTGGATTTTTTTTTATATGGTAGTAAATATGGTAAGGTGTTAACAAGACTGTGGTTGATACGATTATGGGCTATTTGAACTTTTCTACACTTCTCAGTATGTGTTGCGCTTGCAATAAAAAAAGGAATTGTATTTTGTGAGAGTCTCCCCTTCAGTCCAGTGTTCTCTTTTAGTTTTGTTTTGTGAAGTGCACATCTAGTGTAACCTTTATTCTATGAAGTGCGTGTCAACTGAGACTTCGATTTGATCTAGTGCATATCTATTCAGAGAATCATCTTCTGGCTTTGCTCCTGACTTTCTTTATGACAGCTCAAGCCTGCTGAGGAGACAGATGAGGCTCCGCACAGGTCTGGGTGACTTCTCATCTGAGACTCGGTCGGTGGTAATGAGCTTAGGCTGGAAGTCTGCGGGCAAGCTCTACCGAATCCAGAGTGTCTCTCAGTCTCCTCATGGGCAAAACTCAGGCCTAGGCACCATGGCGCCAAAGGCTCTTCCCTCGTGAGTGTCTGTGAATCCTCAGTGTCTTAGGGAGCGATTAACCTACTGAGCTCTCAGGTCCACGGTGAGAGTTTGCCCACTTGAAGATCCTGGTGGCTCCAAGGAAGTGTAGAACAGCCCTTCCTGGTGCTTGAGCCCATGAAAGGAACACAGGTAGCCTGAGCCTGGCTGGGCTTTCCCAGAAGTGGTGTGTGACACGCTCTGCAGGTAGTGAAGGCCATGGTGGGATATGGAGGAGAAAGGACAGCCTAGGCTCTACGGGCAGATGTGTAGAGGTGGAAACAACCGACCACACGAGAATGATGGATGGGAGACACAAAAATTCAAAAGCCACAGAGGAAACCTGAAATGGCTCTCCAGCTGGCGGAGAGAATATCTCCAGCGGCCATTTCTCACTCCCTGTGCCCTGCAGTAGCAATTCAATAGCAGCCACCATATATTCGGTGACAGTTCACGCAGACACTTTGTTTTTCTTTAATTTCACTGGAAGTTTAATGTAAATATTGATATTTTCTAAGATGTAAAACCAGTCACTCAACCACAATGCGTTTCCACAAAGCCAAACAGTTTGGTGCCCTGGCCTTGCAGAGATCTCTCTAATTGGATAAAAGGATGAGGCCTGTGCTTTTTCATGTGCCTGATTAATTATTGCTCCGAACCCCTGGAAAACAGACATGGTCTGTAAGTGGTATCTGTTGTTTAATGGAGGACAGATGTTTTTGGGGGGAAGCCTTTTAAATAGGCCTAGAGAGTTACTGACTCTGGAGTGAAGTGAATCATTGCGTTGTACAATTTAAGAGTAGCAAGCCAACACAAAGCGGTTTTTATTAATGCTCAGAGTCGAGCCACCAGAGCTGGGGTTTATCCTAAATCTCCCAGAGTAGAGAAGCAGAATCAAGATCATGGGAATGAATGGTACCGTCATCCACAAAGTGGTCCAGGCTAAGCACCCAACATTATCCACAATGCTTTTCTGCCTGCACTTCTGTCCTGGTCAACGGTCTAAAGCCTTAGGAGAGCAAAATAACAAACCACACATCCCTTCTATGGCAGAAGAAAGTGAACAGAAGGAAAGTGTCCATTTGAGACGCCCCTAACGCGCCCACACAGCACTGACGGTGTTAAGTCACACGGTCAAGCTCCATGTCAAGGAGGGAAAAAGAACTGGAGACACGACTCGGATAAGAACAGAGATGGAAGGAAGTATGGACATCTTTGCAAACAACCACGTGAGTGCTCACAATGCTCAGATCTCATGGCCTTCCACGCCCATAGTCTACTTTTAGGTTATAAATGCTCAGCTGCATGTTGTAGCATGTAATCGCAGCATCAGTTCCTGCAAAGGTCTGGTGCCACTGTCTAACAACCTGTTTCAAGACTGGAGGCTTAGAACAACAATTACGTGTCCGTCACGCGCAGCAGCCTGAGGTGGCTATGCTGCAGGATGCAGTGGTCGTGACCGTGATGTCCAGTACTGGGTAGCGTGACTCCCCTCCATGGGGTTCACATCCTCCTCATCTGGTGGGCCATCTAGGACATGCTCTTCTCATGACTCCTGTAAAGGTACAAGCTACAAGGGGGACGTACGGAACATCTTCCATCCTAGGCTCTGAGCTGGCCTCCTGCTTCTCTCTATGTGCTGCCAGACAAGGCAACTCACAAGCCTAGTCCTGAGGCCAAGGTCAGTGTGATGAAGCCACGTTATGACTTGAGTGTGAGATGTCCTCTGAGGCTCACATTTTGAGGGCTTGAGCCTGTGTTGCTGTTTCTGGGAGACATTGGGAGGTGAGGCATGGTTGGAGAAACTACATCACTGGGGGTGTCTCTGAATGTTGTCTTGGACCCTCAATCCCCTTCTTTCTCTGTCTCCTGCTTGTCAAGAAGGAGAGGGCATATCCCGTGTTTCTGCTGTCCTGCTGTGACGAAGGACTGAACTCTCTAAAACCGTGAGCCTAGATAAATAACCTTCCTATAGGTTGTTTTTCTTAGGTCTTCGTCATAGCACTGCAAAATATGACTGATCACCAAGACCAAGATGTGGGTGCCAGAAGGGATGATCAGTTGGGGAATCAACTGGGAATCCTGTCTCACCTATACATAGAAACCTCTCCTATGCACCACCATAACTTTAACAACTCAAAACTGATCCAAATGGAATCGTATCTTCCCAGACCATTTTTGACATTGTCTTTTTGTTCCTTTAGATCACCAGTTAGAACAAGAGCAGAAGCTGTATCATCATTGTACATTCAGAGCCCAGAAGTGCCTGACACCAGATGACTTGGTAAATAAAGGAAGCAGATAGCTTGCCAAAGTGGGTCTGTAGAGACCTGGAATTAAGTGTTGATTTGATACCATGACTGGCCATTTTCATCATTATGTCTTTGTAAGAAATATAAAAGCTTACCTTTTGTTTTTAGATTTCCTGATAGCAAAGTATCGCTTCCCATTTGCAAGCTATCACAAGTCAAAAAAAAAAAAGGCAATAAAGGAAAAATAATGGAGCCAAAGGGAAATTGCTGAGGGGAGAGCTGGTGAGATGCTGGTGGGGTGGATTCTCAGGCAACTCTATTTATCACGAACTCCTCCTTTAAAGGGGATGAGTGAGGGAGTTTTAAGTGGCTATCCCCAGACACCCAGCCTGTCACTGTGTTGCAGAATGAGCCAAGCCTCAGCTGGGGGGAGGTGGTGGGATAGGCCAGCTGCTTGGTGCAATCTTGTTGACTGGCTGTGTGACAGCCCTGGTGAGTCCATGGGATGGACTGAGGCAGTTTGCACCTCCCTTCTGTCTGTGCTCAGGCTGCTGATAACAGAGGCCATCTCTCTCTCTCTCTCTCTCTCTCTCTCTCTCTCTCTCTCTCACACACACACACACACACACACACACACACACACACACACACACATTCAGAGCCTGCCTCTCTGTTCCACGGTCTCAGGACTGCACTTGATATTAAGATTCTTAAAAATTGGATGGCTCCCTCAATCTGGACATTCATGGTTTGTAAACCCAACTCCATCTTCCTCTTCCCTCCTGCATCCTCTCTTCCCATGCAGACCCTTCCTTCCTACCACACCCTCCCCTCCCACCCACACCCCCCCTTCCCTCCTGTACTTTTCCTTTCTACGCCCACATTCCTCTCCTCCCTTTTTTCTTTCTCTTTCCTGGCAATGGACTAATTGTTTATGTTATCACATTTACATGTGTAAATCTTAAACCCAAAGGTGATGGTATTTGCAGGTGGGTCTTTGGGAGCTGATTAATCCACTATTATGAAAGGGAGAAGATAACCCCAACCCTGACCCCCAACCCTGTCCCTTCTATCATGTTGATTATGCAGGAAGAAGAAGAGGAGGAGGAGGAGAAGGAGGAGGGAAAGAAGAAGAGAACTCTTGTCAGAGTCAACTCGTGACTTTGATTTTGGACTTTTCAGTATCTAAGACTATGAGAAGCAAATATTGGCTGTTTAGAGGCCATCTGACTTCTGAGTTTCTGTGTCAAAGGCTTGAATGGGCGAAGACAAGCTTCTGCAGGTGCCATACTTTTTTTTGACTCAGTGGTCTGTTATCCCCTGAAACTCTGAAGGGGGAAAGGCCATTCCTTTTTGTGTCTATATAATATTTTGACACAGTGATGAGAAAGGCAATGAGCAGCTAGATTAATGTAGCTCTCTCAGAGCTGTCTTCATTATTTTTTTAAACGAAGGAGCCCAGGGTATTAAAATGTCATCTGCCTTCAACCTTATAGACAAAAGCTTCATCTTGCAATTAGCAGCCACAATATCTGCCTCCTAGGTTTTATAGCAGAAAAACACAATCTGAGTGTCCACTACACCCTTCGATGCCATGTCTTTCAGCCACAAACATATTCAATTACAGCTGCAGAAGGGAAGGACAGAGTCACAACCAAATCTCCTGAGTTGTCCAACCATGAGGGAATCTTCCTCTTTGTGTTGTTTGTATTGAAAGTGAGTCTGTACATCATCCTATCATCCCGTTTGGCATCTACTTAACCTTTGTGTTGTGCCCTAGGGACTTGCTTTTAGGATAGAGTTTGGTTCACGGGAGTCTTACTCTCAGTGTGTCCCATCTTTCTCTCCATGGAATCACTTCTTGACAACATCTTCATTTCTATCTATCAACAGAGCATTTTCTGTTCCAAGAATATAGAGCTCTCTGTGGGTTCATTGGCGTGGGGGCTTAAATTGTGTGTCTGGGCCCCTGGAGCTGGTTCCCATTTTGTCAGTCAGAAGATCGCCCTGTTCTGAGGGTCCTTCCTTTTCCTCTCTTATTACAAAACGCTATTCTGAAAGAAGATAGATGCAGAAATGCTTCTACATTTGGGACCTAAAAACAACTTATTTCAGCAACAGGATAGGAGGCAGATTTCATTGGAAAGTTTCCCATTTTCTTTAACAGAAGTCGTAACAATAAAAAAGATCTAGATGTTTAGGGCCTTTTCTTTTCTTCAGTGTTTGTATTTGCTCTTGAGGGGGGAAGCCCCGCATCTTGGGCTCAGTGGACCCCCATCTCTGCACCAGCCCATAGAGCAGGTAAACTTGCCTTTGCTAGAAGGCTTTTGCCCCTGAAAGCCTTGACTTGGTGATGGATGTTGTCATTAAAAGTCTGCAGCTGCGCAGAGGCCCTCCTGATTGAATTATTGAGGCTCTATGCTCTGGGATATGTTGTTAGTTAGGTAGCTTTGAGTGACCCTGTGACCTTCCTTGACTCCTGCAAACAACCTTGTCCAACACGCACAAGCTCCACATGACAGAAATCTAGATGCACTATTTAAAGATTTCCTCTTTTTCAGCTTCTAGAGGGTTCTAATTTGTGGACTTTAAAATAATTTGGCCCCCAAGCAAGCATTATAGACTGGTTGGCTCTCTTGGGCACTTGCTTTCTATAAATTCAGCTGTGCTTAGGTGAGTTTCAACATGGATAGGACAGAGGATTTGTTTAGTTATGCCGGGCTGTAGGCACTAAATTGGGCTGTATTGTCACTTCTTTCTGGTAACATAAACAAGCCTGCGGACTGCTCAGCCCTTGTCAGTGGCTGTAATCGGTCAAGTCTGCTTGCTGAGCCATAACTCAGAAGGAAAAAGTCTGATAACTTAGTCTGAGTTCCACCTCTCATGAGCCATCAGTTCATACATCACCCGAGACATAAAAAGGGCTTCATTCCCACAGAGTTAGCCCCCAGAAGGTCTGTCCTGGTGTTAAGTTCTTAAAGACGCATCTGTGCTCAGGACATCAGTCTCCGAAATTTTACACAGTGCCAGCGATGCTACTAAATCAGTCTTGCAGGATAATTCCAAAGGTTCCTCCTGTTTATTTAGGCCAGAGTGAATATTCAGGAAAGTAATATTTTTCAGGTCAATCTTTTATTGCCAGATCCCAGGTATAATAGGATCCAGGACACACCTTGACCACCAGTCAACAAGATTCTGAGGGTACAGGTCCACTTTTCTACCATTTAAGGTAAAACAATTTCCAGACAGACTCAGTGAGCATCTGTTTGGCGGTAGGCATGGTATTGAGACCATGCAGGAAAGAGTATTACAGTGCTCTTAGCCCTCTGAAGCTTACACTGTTTGGAGATGATGGGTCAAGCAAATGGACAGATAGGAAGCTACAGAAGAAATGCCTAGGATTCTGGGATGAAAGTCACCAAGACGCCGGTTGTTTGTGCATTTCTAAGTTATTTTAGGTGAATGTGAAGGATAAGAAGTAGCTAACTGGACCAGAGAGCAGAGGAAGCCTAGCGTTGTGGAAGTACATTTGCTCTTATAGTCTCCACACACTAGCTTAGTAGAAACCCGAATGTTTGTCTTACATAAAATAATGCTTAAAGCCAGAGGGCAGTGCTTGTTTTGAAATCCCAAGAATTATCCTAGGAAACTGGAGCAGCTTTATTATAGAAGAACCACACCCCCTTACTAGGACCCGAGGGGTGTGTGCCTATGGGAATAGTAACCTCAGATTACCATCTGCCGGGGAGATACACAGGGTGATACACAGAATGAACTTTGTGGAGACACAGGCTCCCAGTGGGGAACTTACTTCCTGGTAGCGAATGAGTCACCAGGGAGAGTTGGTTTTCCTTGAGAAGCCAGACGTGTTGTTTAGCTCTGATTCCCAACTTAGGGGGACCTAGGGCGCTCTCATGTCATTTGTTAGATGTCAGGATGACCTCATCCTCCAAAGTGTTGAGGTATGTGGGCTTGCTTCAAATGTTTAACTGTGCATAAAATTAATGTCACTTTGAGGAGTTTTAAGAAATTGATGAAATCTCAGATGCTGTAAAATTGTTATTAGGTGTTGAATATTATAAGGGTCCATTTAGGACTGCTGTAATGAGAAAAGGTATAAGTGGTTTTTTTTTCGGTCGTGAGCCTACTCCTTAATGATGGAGCCATTTCTGCAGCCCTTTGTAGTTTCTTAAGATGTCTAAGATGTTCAAGAAGGAACGCAGTCATCTCAGAGAAGGAAAAGTCTAAAAGCGAATGGAATCTGAAACCCACATTTGTACATCTGCTTTGGGTGACTTGACTGTCATTTATTGAGAAATCTGGTTCCTTTATTTACCCCCTGTGGTGGTGGGAATGAGAAACAGCTCACAAAGGCTCAGGTGTTTGAACACTGGGTCCCAGTCGGTGGCACTGCTCAGGGAGGTTCAGGATGTATAGCTTTGCTGGTCATAGCCTTTGAGAGTATACAGCCTTGTTGTATCCCGGTCCTCTGTGTGTGTTTCATGCTGTGGTGGAAGACGTGGTCTCTCACATCTTCCTGGTCTGGTTCCTGGACTCTCATCCTCTGGAACCATAAGCCCTAACAAACTTCTGTAAGTCGATGTTGTCCTTGATGTATCATCACCACAATAGACAAGGAAAAAGGCATCGCTATCACTATTGTGGGCAAGGGTGATGCCCAGGCAAAGTTGTCCTATGCGGTGGGAGAGGTTACACAGGAGCACCCACTCCTTCTTCTCTGGATCTGAAGATAGTGACAGTCCCTCATCTTCTCCAAAGCCTGGCCCAAGACTCAGTGAACAGTTCACATATTCACTGTCATGGGCTAACTCCCTAATCCCTCACAGTTGGGGTGTTATCAAGGAATCTTCATGGATAGTAAGGAGGTTATATCCTAATCTAAGATGGTGGGGTCTTTATAAAAAGGGGGGACTGGGCAGAGAAGCAGACACAAAGGGACGAGGACAGGATGGCGGGGAAAGCACCAGCTGTACACCGTTCAAGAGATGCCAGAAGTCATCAGGGTTCTAGTTCCCATCACAGAGCAGATTCTTTCTCTTAGCCCTCAGAAGGAATCAACCCTGCCCATGCCTTGAGGCTGAACTTCTAACCTCTGGAGAGATGAGATAATACATTTCTGTTCTAACTCACACAGTACTTCATTATGGAAGCTATAGGAAACTCACACACTCACTACACACTGTCTCAATTAATAGATCACAGACATGAACTTGATATCAGACAAGTTCCTTCCAGTCTTCCCTTATCATTGGCTACTGCTCAAAGTCTTTGTAATTTCTATTGTGATCTATCATAATCACAGTCACTATTTCTTCTGAGACAAGCCTTTTATTAAATGTATTTATTCTATCATTTTGTTTACTCTTCAAAAGGTAGGTATTAATATGTCCATCGTAAACTAAACTGAAGTTTAGTTTAGTAGACTAAACTGAAATTGCCCGTATGGTTAGCAATGTGACCTGGATCGTAAGTACTATTCCAGAAGGTTCAGAATCCCGCACTGGGGCACTGAAGGGTCAGAAGCTAGGCCATGCTAAAACAGAGATTTTCCATATGGGAAAGCAATCCTAGGAGGTTGCTGTAGGGGTCTGTGGACCCTGGCTGAGGGTCTTAACCAGAATGGGATGCTAAGTATACGAAAGTATAGGTTTTGGGGAAGGAATATCAGGGGTCTGGTCTAGGAATCTGTTCCAAGATAAAGCCACGTGTTTAGGACAATGTATTCCAAGTTTCACATAACTGACTTGCTAGAAAATCTTTGAAGCATATTTATCAGAAAACTGTTCAATTTACAGGTGTCCTGGGTCATTTTGCTACTTATAGCTGTTGTTCGGTTTAAACTTGTGTGGAGGTGTGCCACGTATCTCATGTCAACAGGAGTCAGCTTTAAAATCATTTCTCAGTTCAGGGAAGTGATGTATCAGTGAAGCTACTTAGTATGGATGGGCAAGAGAGGAAACAGGGAAATGGGTAAATAAGAAATATTAAAAACTCAGTACAGGAAGGGATTTTTAAAAATTAAAAGGGAGTGGGGTAAAGTGAGAAATGATTCCATTGAAACAAAGTAGCCAATTTCTTCTGTGAATCCTCTCAACCCTCTCTCCATAAACACTTCAAGGGATAGAGTTTTTGTAAATGATTTCATAGAGTAAGAGCTTCTTCTTCTTTTTTTAATTAAAAACCCTGTAACTAAGATTCTTGGAGAAAATTATAATCATAAAGTTGGTGATAGAGTGATTAGTCATAGAAGCTGCTTAATTGATAATCAAAAGAGACCAATTTTTAAATTTTCTTGGTTTTCAGGTTTTTCTGAGACAGTCTGCTAATCAGATTTCAACAGGGTGCAAGTGCCAGGGAACCTTGGCGTGACTCGAATGGGGTGTGGGAGATCCGGTGCGGTCACTCCATTGAAAGGCTCACCACAAACTCACCTTCCCAATAAAGATAAATACCCAAGCTGGACCGCGTTCAGTTCATGTGTTCATATTAAAAACATGTATGAGTATAAATACAAATTTTATGTTCCCCTCTCTTCATTATCTTTGGGTTATAAGACACTGGAAACTTTCCCATCTCAGTGGATGAGGAGCAGCATAAAGAAAGTCAATTTTGTGTATTCTTATGTTACTGTAAGTGTGGTGATTTCTTTGGAATGTCTGGAGAGATGCTTTTAAATTTGAAAACTTTTAAATTGGCTCATAAAGAATATTTTATCCTTAACTGCTTTAGAGAGTGGGGAAATGGATATAAAGTTAACAGAGCAACCGTCTAGCATTTCCAACCAAAATACCCATGATAGAGTGTTTAGATAGTGTTTAACCCACTGTCCATTATTAGGCACATGCTGGTCTTAAGTAACTGTAGTGGGTCTCACTATTGGCTTGCTCATGGTCTTTTAGGTTTGGGTGGAGACTAGAATTTTGATGGATGCCTTCCAAGCACAAACCATGTAGCAGCACAGTCTCAGGCAAGATCAAGACCAAACAGCTATTTGGTATCTTCTTGATAATGAGGACAGGGATGGGGAGAGGGAGGGCCAAATAACTTTTCCCAGGAAGTACGTTTGTGTTTAGGAAATCTGCAGAGGAGTATCAATAGTACTTCCCACAGTTAACAGTGACTGTGATTCTGTAAAAGCCCAAACTGCACAGAGTGAGTGAAAAAGGGGACATCAGAGTCTGAAGAAGGGCTGATCATGATGAGATAAATATTACAGGCTGGTCATGATGAATATTCAGACTACACCGATGCACCTATCCATTGTAAAGCCCGCACCAAAATTGTCACTTTCTCTCTACTGACTATCAAGTAAGGGGATGGCCTGGGCTGTACCTTGAACTCCGGTTCTTCTTTCTTCCAGCCTTGATTCTGTGACATTTGTAAAGAGCACCAAAATCCATAAAGTACCAGGGTGATAAGATGGAGTTGGAATCATTTTTCAGGCAGAAGCCAGGAGGTTGAACACTGAAGCACTGACTTGGAGAAAGGTGCCCTCTCGTCTCTACAAGCTGGGGTGGTGAGAACAGATATCCCCTGTAGCCGTTACATGGACCAAATGAGGTTTGGGGCAGAAAAATGTTTGCCAGTGAAAAGTGTTGAACAAAAGCGACTTGCTTGTCTCAAAAACAGAAAAGAAAAAAAAAAGGTACTTGCTGTTCAGGGCCAACTTGCAAATGTGAAATGACTCTATAAACTTAAAATCCACAGGCTTTCTCCACTTCTCCTGTGGGATTCCTAACTTCTGGTAGCTACTACAAAGTGTGCCCAAGCATAGAAATAATCTCATCATCACCTATCACGGAAACAGTGGGAGGGCACTCAGGCACTTAAGGACACATTTGTCCTAACTTTTCTGGGCTTCGTGTTAAGTTGAAGCTTGCTGTCGAAAGGCCTGTGCTCTCCCAAACTGTTTTTCCTCACTCTCTGCAGTACCTAAAAAGGATCATATAGTCCTAATTAGGCCTAGAGAGGCCTACAAAAAAAGCTTGTTTCCAAGAGCTTTAGATTTATGGACTGCAAACTGTAGGCTACTGTGTGTTTTAATATATGCAGAGAGACAATTAAGATAACTTCAGTTATGGTTTTAGGAAAGGGGTCCGGGCGGCATGGAGCTGAACATATAGCTTTTCTCTGTCAAAAACTGAAAGTGAAATGACATTTTTGGAATCAACTTGCTCTGTTAAAAGCAACCAACCATCTGAAAACACTCAATGGCTTGAACTAGAGTTGTATGAAGTTTTGTGATCCTCAGGAGAGGAACAAAAGTTTGGACGAAAGTTTAGCTGCCAAACTGCAGAAGCAGACGGTCCCCAAGGACAGGAGTTCAGTGGCCTACAATGTGTGAAAAAAATGGTCCAACTTCACTGAATAAAAAAATGTCAGTTATGATCATGAGGAGATGTCACTGATAGACGGAAATGCTTGGCAACACTGTGTGGCAGCCAGGTTCTGTGAAAACAGACACTCTATGCTCTGTGGTGGGGTTGCAATTGGTACAATCTTTTGAAACAGCAGTTTGGCCAGACCTAAAGTGAAACTTTTAACACCATCGCTCAGCTGCTAGAAACTCGTTCCAGGAAATTTATCATAGCTTAAAAAAATATGAACAGTAGGGCTGGAGTGATGGTTCAGCAGGTAAAGGCCCTGCCAACAAGCCTAATGACCTGAATTTGATTCCTGGAACTCAAACTGTAGAAGGAGAGAACTGACCCTGCAAAGCTGTCCTCTGACTTCTGCATGCAAAATAAATAAATGAATAAACATAACATTTTTTAATGTTTGAATGGGAATATTTATGTGATATTATTTGTTATAAAGAAAATAAAAAAACTTCCAAATGTTCAGCAACAGGGGAATAGTTAAATAAAGTAGAATCTGACTGTTTATGAATAATGTTTATACATGCAGTCCTTAAATCCTATTATTTTAAAATTTACTTAATGCTTACATAGGTGTCTATTGTGATAAACACTGAGGCCAAAAGCCACTTGGGAGGAGAGGGTTTTGTTAATTTTACAACCCTTGGGTCATACTCTGTAACTGAGGGAAGTCAGGGAAGGACCTCCAGGTAGAAACCTGAAGGCAGGAACTGAAACAGAAGCCATGGAGATTACTGCTTACTGGCTTGCTTCATGTGGCTTGTTCTGTCTACTTGTATAACTCAGGAACACCTGCTTAGGGTTGTACCACTCAAACTGGGCTGAGCCCTCCCACATTAGTCATTAATTAAGAAAATACAAATCAGATGTGCCCATACGCCAATCTTATAGAGGTGTTTTCGCAATTGAGAGTCACTCTTCCCAAATGACTCTATCTTCTGTCACACTGACATAAAATTAACCAACACCATTACCCTCTTGTCAGCGTGACACACAAGCCACTTACCCACTCAGCCATAACATTTCCTTTTCTGTTTGTCCCCAAGATCTCATATTAACATGCAAAGAACATTCCAACTTCTAAAAGTACCAATCTTAAAAAATTCAAGCATTCTAAAAAGCTCAGTCTCTTTAAATGTCCAATGTCTCTTTCGCAGTTCAAAGCATCTCTGAAATATCCAGTCTCTCTAAAGTATCCAATGTCTTTCTTTCTAAAATTCTAAAGTCTGTCTGAGAGTGCAAAGTCTCTCAACTGTGCACTCCAATTAATTTTTTTTTAAAAAAAAGGTAAGTATATTTTCACTTCCAAGAGGGAAGAATTAGGGAGTCATCACCAATACACTTAACAATTTGGATAATATAATTCTATTGTCAATTATAATAAAAGATGATGTAAAACAGCACACAGCATGGAATACCTACCCAGGAAATGTGTTGATATAAAGAGATTAAAAGAATATGAGAAAATGTTGCCAGTGTTTCCATCTCATGTTGAGGATATTCACTACTTGTATTCCCTTTAAATATGTATGTGCTTTCCAAATTAGATGTAATTAACATGTAAACTATATAAACCATTATCATCAATCATTTTGCTTTCTAGAGTTTTAGTTACCCAAGGTCCACTGTACTCCATAAATTAAGTAGAAAATTCCAGAAGAATTCATAAGTTTTAAGTAATTTTGTTAAGTAGATCGTTTTAAATGATTTTTAATCATTTGTAGTTACTCTTTTACTATGTCTAATTTAGAAAAATATCATAGATATGTATATATAGTGAAAAGGGCATAGATAAGGTTCAGTACTATTTGTGGTTTCTACTAGGAGTCTTTGAATGTAAGTCTCATGGATAAGAAAGGACTCAATATGCAGAATTTAACAAGAAACAAAATATAATATAAAAGGAGTAAAAACCTAGTGGTGTTTTACTTACTTTTTTATTTCTGTGATAAAATTTCCTGACAAAAAGCAAGCTAGGAAAGAAATGGCTAGCAGTTCCAGGATAGATACAGTCCTATTGTAGAGTAGTCCTGGTGTAGCAGTATCATGAGACTGGCTTGGACCTGACAGATCATGTTTCAGACACATAGAACAAAGAGAGAAAGAAAGAGACCAAGAAATAGGGCCAGGCTGTAAAACCTGGAAACCAGCCCCCCAGTGATGGGCCAAGCTCATCTCCTACAGATTCCATAACCTCCCAGCAGCTAGGTACCCAGTGTTCCAAAACCTGAGCCTATGGGGAACTTAGGCCACAATATGTATCCCCTCTAAACTTTCGTCTGAGTAAACTGTTGAAAATGGAGCCTCTACCAGTCCAACAAGGAGGGGAAGCCCAGAAAAACCTTCACTTCTTTCCCTGAGAGAAATCCCATCTAGTGCAGGGCACAAGTATACCTGGGCTCTTCAGTTCTGTCATCTGTCAAAATTGTGACTAAACATGAGAAGAAATAAAAAGAAGCATGGAGAGTCTCTGGATTCCTCTGGCCTTTATTAGGTTTTACCTTCCCTCCATCTTTGACTCTATTGACTTTATCTTTGTATTCTGCTCAACTATTAGTTTGAAAATGAAGATATAAAGGTTGAGACTCCTAGAACTTTGTCAAGAAAGTGAGTTAAAATGACCTGGGGAAGGCATGGGTGAGGTCTGTTTTTATGTGGATTCACAGGGAAACTGGGTAAAGCATGGGAGTGGTATTCCTAAATATCTTAGCACTGAGAAACAGAGGCAGGAGTATGTTGGTTTGAAGCCAGTTTAAGCTACACAAAGAATTCCAGGCCAGTCTGGGATATATAGAGAGACTCTGCTTTAAACCAATGATGGAGTTATGGATTTCCAGGTTTACCTGAAAACTCAGGAGACTAGATGTTTCTATTTTCTCTGATAAGAAGTATTTTTTTCTCTTTAGACCAAGTAGAACATTAATCATATTTTAATACATTAAAAACAAGAAAACCACTACCATCACCACCACCACTACCACCAAGGCTGTAACTCAGAATGTGAGGCCAAAAAGACAAGAGTTAGCTGGGGATGCATTGTAGTTCCAGCTGCAGAGTGCTTGTCTAGCATGCAAAAGGCCCTGAGTTTGATCCCCAGCACCCCACAAGCACAGTGGAGGTGGAGGACTCTAATTCCAGTGCCAAGTTCTGTATGGCCATGTAAGGGTTGGTGTGACATGATCCCCAGCCCTGGAGCAGAGCCAGCAGGGTGTGAGCCTCTACGAGCATTCATGGTTGCTATGGATGTAAGCCTTGTTTGTATATTAATGTACATAACTTACTTCATGCTCCCCACTTAGGGAATGTTCTCCCTGTTAAGGTTAATAACCCCACGACAGTTAGAAACAGCAAGAGTTCAGGAGTCAAGAATGTGTCTATGTTCCTCAGCAAAATAGTAAATTCTATGATCTTCAGTACAGTGCTTAAGACTGTGGGAAAGAACTCTGAAAACACAAGTTCAAACATATAATTTCTCAACTGTGCAAAATACAAGGATGCAATGCAAATTATAGGAGGGGCTTCACAGACCTAAAAGAACGAAGGCAGCTGCACTAATAGGCCAGCTTGCTAGAAAGTTACAAAGGCAGGTAGGTTCCTGAGTTCAAGGTCATCTTGGGAGAGAGCTAGTTTAGGCCCAGGTGTGGTGGCAGTGGTGATCTCAGAGCTGGATCCCACCCAGCTAGCTTGTCTGTGCTTACAAAAGTAAGATTTCTGAATTCATTCACAATGTTAAACAAACAAAAACAAACAAACAAATAAAAACTGTGCTTGCTGCCTTTCCTAGGAGTCAAAGAGCTAGGGTCATATAATGATGATAATCAAAAGGGAACCTAGGGAGGATAATTGAACTGATGTGTAAGTAAAAGACTGGCCTTTGGTCTGTAAGAGCTGAGCTATCTGGTGGTCTTCAGAAAATTGTCTTGAGCAGAACACAGGCTGTCAGCTTGCATCCACAATTTGACTTTGAGTCATTTCTTTTGCCACTCCTGAACACCCCTTCCTTAGAACCCCTCTCCAAGCCAAGGCTGGTCCTTGGCTTTCCAGCACTCAGGGGCTAGAGGCAGAAAGATGAGAGGTTCAAGATTATCTCCAGCTTCTCAGCTTACATGGCCAGTCTGAGGACAGCCTGGGTTTCATGAGACCCTGTCCAGACACCTCCCCCAATGGAATTAAAGTACCATTGGAAGATAGGTTTTAGCAGAGAGGACAGCTGGTTGATCTGAAGTAAAATCCAAAGAAAGACTGACCCAGGTCTCTGCAGGACTAAGCAATAATCACCGGAGAAAGCCAGCTAAGACTCTTAAGTCTGGAATTGGATTGGAATGTGCACTCTGAGATGTGTATCACAATTGCCTTGGAACTGGTTTGCACATAGCCATGGCGATGGCCATCTGTGAGAGATTCCTGTGTCCTTGCAGAGTCTGGGTCCATGACAGTATTAGAGAAATATTAGGAAAGGAGAGTTTATCATAGATCCCTATTTGCATCCACAATTTGACTTTGAGTCATTTCTTTTGCCACTCCTGAACACCCCTTCCTTAGAACCCCTCTCCAAGCCAAGGGGGAGATTTAAGAATACTCTTCCTTACAGGTCACTGGTTCATATCAGACCAAATGGAGGATGGAGAATTCAGAAGATTGTCTAAGATGTCACAAAGATGGAGAAAGCAAAGCAGTTAAATCCACTTTCAGGTTTTAAAACATGAGTTTTGAAATTTCTTTATCTTTTGGCCCCAGGCATATGCAGATACTTTCTTGCTGAGACCCAAAGACCTTATTCAACACTGTCTTATGTCATCCTGTTTTAAACCTGAGATCCACCTCCTCTCTCTCTCTCTCTCTCTCTCTCTCTCTCTCTCTCTCTCTCTCTCTCTCTCTCTCAACAGGTTAGTGGTGATGCTCTCAAATACAAATCAAAAATTGAATGAGCCTGGCAAGGGGAAAACAAGACACAGGTGGAGATCACATGTTATACTCTTTATTCAGAAGCAGAAATCAACTACCAAGATCAACTCAGCTTCAAAGATCAACAGATGCAGCACCAGGAAAGATATGATTGCTAAAGGATTGCTTCAGGATGCATGTGTGTGGAAAAACTCAAAGCACATCTGAAAGACATAAAAATAAACTTGGACACATGGAAATATGTCTGTTTTTGTGGATAGGAAGAGAATATCATAAGGCTTTTTCTGATAGTAGGGGTTACATAGAAAAAATAAAAAAAGTGAAAAAAAACATACAAATAAGATTAGAAAATAGTAGTTCAAACAAACCAATTGTAAAGCTTCTTGAATATAATATAAAGCTTTTGTAATTAAGAAAGAACCAGACTGGAACAGAGAATAAACAGACAAATAGAATCAAACAGAAAATTTGGGAACAAATGCTTGTGGGGATTTAATCCATGTCAAGGTGATTTCTCCAAGGTAACATTGGCTGGGTCAAAAATGAACCAGCTTTCTTTCAATATTATTCACTGCGTTTGAGTACATTTGTGAATGGTGAAGCGTGTAGATATCAGAGAGTAACTTTACAGAGATGGTTCTTTCCATCATGGATACTGATTAAATTCAGATTATCAAGTTTGCCTGCTAAGTGCCTTTATAGGTATAGCCATCTCTCTGCCTCCCTCTCTGTGTTTTTGTAACAGGGTCTCAAACTCATGGTTTTCTTCCCAAGTGCTGGAATTATAGTTGAAACATGAACCTATAGAGGTTCCTATACAAACAGCTTGGAGACCACTAGGTATCCATACGTAAGGATCCATATCTAAATGGGTCAAAAAATAAAACCTGCCAATATTAGACAAAATATAGACAATATTCTCTAAAACAGATATAAGAAGACACCTCCTAAATAAAACTCAAAATCTGGATGCAACAAAAAGACTGATCATTGAAATAAAAATCAGAACATATTTACATAGAAAACAACAACAACAACAACAAAATCAGGGCAAATTCATAAAGTAACTGGCCACTAAGCAAACTGGGAAGAACCTTTACAACATACATCACTGACCAATAATCACATATAAGATGCTGTGGGTGCAGGGAAGGGAGACTGCTTTGTTGCCCTTCTGACTTATCACTCTGCCTTAGTTCTAGAGAGATCACTGCAATTAGCCTGCTGTTGGGATGCTGCGATTTAACACATCTCGGTAACATTGTTGTTAGTTTTTCGGCTAGCCTGTTCTTTTCACTCCCCAGCTGGGTTTGATTTATAAGTGTTTTCCCAGTTCTCATTCTGAGCCTGGCTGTGCACCTGGTGTTTTCCCGGGGCCAGCAGCAAGACTGGTTTGCTGGACTCTCATTTCACTGAGGGTTCTCAGTGAGGCTGGCCCCAGTGTGGGCGGTCAGAGGCTTAGGGAAACTGATGGTCCAAGGGGAGCAGTTAGCAGAAACGAATACACCCAGGATACCCTGAGCAGATTAGTCTTGGAGATCCAGGTGTTGCAGACACACAGGACCTTTTGTGGCATCCCAACAAGAATGGATAGGTTTTCAAAGTAGGGGGTAAAATAAATACATTTTTTGTTACAAATAGCTAAACGAAATCACCCTACCCACCTTTTTCTCATCTTGGTTGTTGGACAAACCACAGATCAGTGGACACAGGGTAAGTTATATTTCCTTCACTTTCATTCAAGTGAATGGAGAACAGAAAGCATTGATGTTTTGGAAAGGTGCCAGGAAATTAGGGGAGTGGGTTTAAAACCGCGCCCAGCTGCTCACGGCCCTGATCCCACCCCACTGTTGATGGAAGGTGCTTCCGCCCCACTGCTTCCTGGAAGTGCATCTCCTAGATCTTGAGTCTGTATTCTGAGCTACACTAACTTGCAGTTGACGTGTGTGTTGAAAGCACCCTAGTGGCAGAGGACACTCTGCTTTTTGAAAGCAATTCCCTGTCATGTCGTTTACTATATTTAATCATCAGAGGGCAGCTGGTACCCAATATCATTGCCCCCATTTTGTAAATAAGAGCAAAATTGAGGAAGGTGGTGGAGAGCCCAGTGGAGGACTGTGGGTAAGAAGTGAGGCCACTTGGCTATTCCTGAGTCTCTATCCAGCTTCCTTTAAGTGAGACGTCTGCAGAAGGTGGTCCTTGAGGGCCTTCCCAGTGTTACTATTATAGGATTTTACCACAGGTCAGCATCACAGGGAATTAGTGAATGAGAAACGCTGCTCTGCAGAATCCTACCCGTCCTCTACCCCACACGGTGCGGAACCAAGGACTCACTTGGGACGGGACCAGATCCCGCCTGGACTCACAGATGGCAGGGGCCAGCATTCCTGTTTGACTGCAAGATGTTTTTAAAGTTCATTTTATGTCTTGTAAAGTCCAATTCTTCCTATGTATTTCCTCATTAACATTTTCCAAGTTTATTCAAGTATGATTTACAGAATTCACTCATTATGATCCTATGATTTATTGCTGTTAGAAAATCTATAGGACTGTGGCCATCAGCACACTGTAGATTTTTCTTTAAAAGGTTCCTTTAGGACTGGGGTGTGGCTCTGTCGGCAGAGTGTTGCCCAGCGTGCAGGAAGCCCCTACTTCCATACCTAGTACCGCTTTAGTGGGGTATGGTGGAACATGCCTGTAAGCCCAGATAGAAGTGGTGACTGCAATTTTCTCCTCCCTTGTATAACCTCTGACAGTGACTGGAGCAAAGTAAAGAGTGCTTTGATTAAAAATGACAGCTCAAGCCAGGTGTGTACAGAGGCAGATGAATCTCTTTGAGAGAGAAACCACTCTGGCCTACAAAAGAGAGTTTCAGGACAGACAGAATTACACAGCGGAGACTCTGACCATAAACAAACGAACGAACGAACAAATCCAAGCTACTAAAATATTCGGGAAGTTTCAGAATTTTGTGAGGATTATTCAATGTAGGTAAAGAAGAAAGCATCAAAGGGCGTGACAACTAGCAGGGGCGGGGCTACCAGTGGGGGTGTGGCTACTAACAGGGGCGTGGCTACTAGAAGGGGCGTGGCAAAGTACAGCTGTTGGAAGGCTGTTACTAGTGACGGCCCAGTCATTTCTGATTTCAAAGCTCAGTTTCCGCTTCTGGCTCTTGCATGAAGGGGTTGCCACAGAGAACGACAGGCGTGGATCTGGAGCCGCCCCTTTCTCTACCTTGTGCCAGTTCTGCAGGATTCAGAGGCTCCTTACTTTTATGAGCCTACTAATGCGGCTGCCAGAAGAAGTGTCAGGTTAGAATTATGCTGCAATTGCTGCAATTGAAATTCTTTGAAAAGCTGAATTTGTTCCCAAATATATAGAGTTTGGAAGTGCCGCCGAGTGCCTATTGGAGTGCAAAATCCTATGGAGAGAAAGACAGCAAAGAACTTAACAGCAAGGAGCAATTTCAAAGAAGTGGGAGCATGTGCACATACAAGTACACACACACACACACACACACACACACACACACAGAGAGAGAGAGAGAGAGAGAGAGAGAGAGAGAGAGTTGGAAAACAAAGCATCATTTTCAAATCAGACCCCACCAAGAGAATAGTTTGTGTGGGAAATATACCATAAAATCAAACCCAAAATTCCCCAGGTAACAAGAAAAAAGCGTGTGTGGGGCTTGTGTGTTAAACAGGCCCAAGGGGGCGAGCACTTTTGTGAGACTGGCCTCTCGCTCTTTTGGCCCAAGCTTTCTGGTCCCCCCCTGGGTTTCGTTAACTTTGCACTCTCTCCACCACATTTATCCTCCGAGGATTTGTAGATCTTTGTTTCTTTAAGCCGAAGCGGAGTCAAAAATTCTTTTCTTTTCCTTCCTTCACTCAGCAACATTTTGTAAAACAGACCCCCTCAAACCAGGAGGAGAGCAGGAGAGAAAGAGGGCGGGGGAGGGGCATCAGGAGGCTCTGCGCTCAGTGTACAGGACTCTGATGTCAAGGCTGGTGGGTGAATCCTGACCTGCTTGCCCTGATGCAGCTGGCACGTTTTGGAGTCCAGCTCCACCCCCGCACTCCTGTGCTCACAGCCTTACACACCACCTCTCTACCTTCTGATTGGTCCACCTCATTGTCTTGCTCCATCAGTAACAAACCAAAGGCAGCCATTAGGCTTTTAGAATCCCTGATTCTATGGGACCTTCAGCCAAAGCCATTTAGCACCTAGTTATTTACAGCTTTCCACGAGCATAAAGAACTGATCCTGCTCAAACTGGCCACTTGCAGTCTGTGTTTAAGCCTTGTGGGGAGGTAGTCTAGCTCACCAATGATTGGTGAGAGCACATTTGGAGCCTTGACTGTTACACACAGAATGGGATTTCCTTTCTCCATTACACAGCCTCTCTTTTGACTCCTTCCTTTTTCTAATGGTAAATATCTCTTTGAGAGATTAAAAAGTTTAGTGCTTTTTCTTAGTGAAATGATACATTGAAGTTAAAATAAATGATTGTCAATATATCAAAATGCTAAGAACAAAAAAGTCTTACCTTACCTAGAAGAAAATACTAGTGGTTCTCCAAATAATATACATATGACTTTCAAACTTCAACATCATCTAAAATCTTATTAGAAATGTAGATGTTCAGCTGGGTGTGGTCATGAAAACTTTTAACACTGGCACTTAGTGTGGGGGAGACCAGTGTAGGCAGACTCTCTTGAGTTTGAGGACGGCCCAGTCTACACAGTGATCTCCGGGCCGTCTAGGTCTAGGTCTACACAGTGAGACCATGTTTCCAAAATGCAAAACAAGCAGATGAACAAGAAGGGAGGATTCTTGGGATTCTCCATGAAACCTGAGGTTCACAGCATTGAATTTTAAGAAGCACCCCCAAAGAGGAGATGGGATAAGGGTTTTCAGAAGGGAAATGAGGAAAGGGATAACATTTGAAATGTAAATAAAGAAAATATCTAATAAAATAAAAAAAGAAGCACCCCCAGGCTCTGAGCTACTGAGTCATGTGTTGTCCATGTTCTTTTCTTATTTGTTTGTTTGACACAGTCATACAGTGTAACCCTGGTCTGGAGGAGAGAGACAGAGACAGAGACAGAGAGACACAGAAAGAGAGATGGGAAAAATATTTACTTTACTTAGAAGCCCTTCCTGAGCTGAGGACACGAGTTGACCACGAGGGCTCTGCTCTCACGCCCTAATCACCCCTTAAAGGGCCCACCTCTCTGCACCATTGTCTTGACAATCAAGTTTTCAGCGTGCACACTGGGGACGCATTTGGATCATAGTGATACCGGAAGCGATGAACTAAGGATATTGGAACCAAGAGTGTGAAGAAGCCTTGGCCTTAAGGCATCACCCTGGACTTCTTTCAGCTTCTTTAGAAGGTAGAAATAAATGACCTTCTTTAAGACCGTGAAAGCTTGTATCATAGACAGCGAATGCAGTCCTGATACCTTTTCACACACACTGTACTCTGAAGAATTGAAGAACCTAAAAGCCTATGCCTGCAACACATGGTGAAGATGGCGTGTTGATGTCCAGGATGAAGGAGAGCTGGGGAAAAAGGGACTGGAAATGGAGACAGAGCCGAGAGAACAGAGGAAGGAGGAGTCAGACAAGAAGTGCCATTCTCTAATGAGCAGCCAAGGTGAGGTCTCTGTGGACTGAGAAGCTGGCTTCATGAAGAAGAGGGTTATTTTTCATAGTCCTCTGGACTTTGCCACCTACTGATAAGACTTTCCTCCCAGTAACAGAGCACACGTGTACATAGCTAAGGGGCATCTTTTATGTCTGTATTTGACTGTGCAAATATTCCTAAGCTCAGGATTGTGAGAGAGGTAAAGACGATGCTGTAAAATCTCTGCCTTGGAAAATCTTAAGCTGTTTCCTCGGTAAGATGAGAGTCATTGTCCGTTGCAGTTGCTCTGAGATTTGGCCTCAAGAATACAGAGCATTTGTACAGAGCCATATTGGGGTATCAAGCCACATGGTAGGAACTTGACATTAGCCCAGGACAAGGGCTTCGGGCTGTAATCTGATGTTAGGGCATAATAGGGAAGTAGGTTACAGCGGGAATTTTTATCCTAGGGTGGAGTGCTAAGAATGTACTTGACATTAGTCAAGGTGAACTTCTCCTAGCCTTTGTTGAGCACGGATTCCCATGCTAGTCAGGATCCTGCTCCACCTAGGGTGGAGAAGCTCAGAGTGAAGGTTAAGTTCATTATCCCTCCAGTCTCTCCATCTATTGTGATTGAGAGTTTTGCTGGGTATAGTAGTCTTGGCTGACATTTGTGTTCTCTTAGAGTCTGCATGAGATCTGCCCAGGATCTTCTAGCTTTCATGGTCTCTGGTGAGAAGTCTGGTGTGAGTCTGATAGGTCTTCCTTTATATGTTACTTGGCCTTTTTCTCTTACTGCCTTTAATATTCTTTCTTTGTTTAGTGCATTTGGGGTTTTAATTATTATGTGGCGAGAGGTATTTCTGCTCAGATCCAGTCTGTTTGGAGTTCTGTAGGCTTCTTGTATATTCATAGGCATTTCTCTCTTTAAGTTGGGAAAGTTTTCTTCCATTATTTTGTTGAAGATATTTGCTGGCCCTTTCAGTTGTAAATCTTCACTCTCATGTATACCTATAATCCTTAGGTTTGGTCTTCTCATTGTATCCTGGATTTCCTGGATGTTCTGGGATACAAGCTTTTTGCATTTTGCATTTTCTTTGACTGTTGAGTCAGTGGTTTCTATGGTATCTTAGGCTTCTGAATTTCTTTCTTCCATCTCTTGTATTCTGTTGTTTATATTTGCATCTATGGTCCCTGATTTCTTCTCAAGGTTTTCTATCTCCAAAGTTGTCTCCCTTTGTGATTTCTTAGTTGTTTCTACTTCTGTTTTTAGATCCAGGATGGTTTTGCTCAGTTCCATCATTTGTTTGTTTGTGTTTTCCTATAATTCTTTAAGAGTTTTTTGTGTTTCCTCTTTCATGACTTCTGCTTCTTGACTCAAGTTCTCCTGCATTTCTTTATTTTTTTTTTTTTTTTTTTTGCGTTTCTTCTTTATTGGCTTCTATCTCTTGAACCTTATTCTCCTGCATTTCTTTAAGTGATTTTTCTGTTTCCATTATACGGGTTTCTAGCTTATTCATGTTCCCCTGTATTTCTTTAAGAGATTCATTTATTTCCTTTTTGTGTTCTTCTAGCAGCATCATGGTCAGTGATTTTAAATCCAAATCTTGTTTCTCTGGTGTGTTGGCATAACCAGGACTTGCTGATGTTGGAGAATTTGGTTCTGATGCTGCCATATTGCCTAGATTTCTGTTAGTAGCGTTCCTGCGTTTGCCCTTTGCCATCTTGTTCTCTGGAGTTAGTTGGTCTTGTCCTTGGCTGGTGTTTGGGCCTCCTGAGGGGCTCTGGGGCTATTACTGCAACACTATATGGCTGGGTTTCCCCTGTAGCAGATTGCTGATATGCTGTCCTCCTCTTGGGTGCCCTTGCAGCTCTAGTGTGCTT
Source organism: Apodemus sylvaticus (assembly GCF_947179515.1). Classification (NCBI taxonomy): domain Eukaryota; kingdom Metazoa; phylum Chordata; class Mammalia; order Rodentia; family Muridae; genus Apodemus; species Apodemus sylvaticus. The sequence continues at coordinate 42,739,555 of NC_067482.1, read as the reverse complement.
TGCCCCAGATTGTGTCTGTGAACCAGATGGAGCCCATTTGCACCTTCAGGGAGTGCTGATGGTGTATGCTGCCGGGACCTTTTCTGCGTGCTGATCACTCTGCTGGGCAGCCGATCTCCCAACTAGGTTGGTGCACACAAGGCTAGCCTGGCTGCTCAGGCCCTGGGTCCAGGTAAAAGCCTGGGAGGCCAAGGTCCGTGCAAAGTTCCCCTCGGGCTATGACTGTTAATTGGGTTGGTCAGGTGGCCAGGATGGCGGGCATGTGTGCTCGCACTCCCTGAAAGTGCCGGGAGAGTCTGCTGGGCTAACAACCTCCTGGGCGGGTTGACACACTAATGGCCCACCAAGCCGCCCAGTTCTTGGGGTCAGTCCAGGTCCTGTTGGGGCCTAGACCCCCGCTTTGTTAGCCTCAGGTTATGCCTGTTAGCCGGCTTTGCCTGCTAGAGCTCTCTGGCGTCCTGTAGGCAAAATGGCGGCACACGAACTGGCCCGGGCAAAAAAAACTCCTGGCTGGGTTGGCACCCCGATGCCCCCCCCACCCCCCGAACAGCCCAGGGCCTGGGTGCAGGCCAACACCCGTCAGGCTTAGACCCCCGCGATGTTGGCCTCGGGTTATGTTTGTATACCTCAGTCTGTCTGATCTCTCTGGAGTCTGAAACCAAGAATTCCTGAATTAAGCAGATGACCCACCCAGCTGCCTGAGCCGGAACTCAGCCAGCTGACTTCACCAGAACTCAGCCCAGAGTCTGGAGGGAGGGGCTTGCCCAAACTGTTAAAAGGTCTGACAGCCATTAAAGTTGGGGCCTCGATCGGTAAACTTGTCCTGGCCTCGTTCTTTTCGCCCCTTCCCCATCTATCTCTCAGCTTCTGTTCCAGCAACCCAGTTCGTAGTAGCTGCAGGCAGCTACAGAATACAACAAGCATTAATTTTCCTCTTTATGGAATAAGGCCAGCGTTGTGTCTTGCCAAGGGTGGCAGGATGCCTCCAAGGCTTCCTCATATGAGTTATGGGTCCTTTTTATAAGGGCTGTCAATAAAAATAGTGAGCTTTGAGTTCTGTGTATTGGACACCTGATTTATTTTGAGATCATGCCAATCCCTTACACTGAGGAAATTATCCAGGGGCTACTTCATTCTGTCCCTGCAGAGTCTCCTTGGGCAGCTTCCTCTGGATGTGATCTTAGAAGCAGATTTCTTTAGAGTGCCCCATGAGCAGTCCTTGGCATCAAGTAGAGAGGACTTTCAAAACATCCTGGAGCAGCAGACCCCTCCGCAGAGGACATTTACTTATTTGCTGGGTGTTTACTGTGCACTGGGTATGATTCCAGGAACTGTAGCCAATCAATGCAAGAGTCGGACCCGACCCCCTGGTGCTCACCATCGTGATGGGGGAAGGGTTGAAAAAGTATAGAAGATAGAAAATAAAGTCAGACAACTGAAAGCAAAGGGGACTGTAGGAAATTGTGATGTGGGATGACAAGGAGTGTCCACTAGCAAAGTGCTTACCTTGCAAAAGTGAGAAGCTCACTTTTCGTCTCCCAGAAACTCATATAAAAAAAAAAAAACTGGCTGTGGTGGTGGGTGCTTGAAACCCGAGCACCAGAGATGTGGACATGGCAGAGCCTCGAGGTCACAACTGGCCAGCCAGCCTCTCTGAATCACCAGCCTCAGAACAGCTAGTAAGAGACCGTGTCTCAAAAAATGAGGCAGAGTAATCGAAGATTGGGACATGGAAGGAGTGGAGGAAAGGGACTTGGGGGGAGGGGCGGCTGGAGGGAGGAAAGGAACAGGAACAGTGGTATTATTATATGTTAATTAAAAATATATACCCCCACAAAGCCATTTTTAAAAGCCGCACAAAGTGGAGAGCAACTGAGGAACAAAACCAGAGGCTGACTCTGTTCTCCACATGCAGATATCGCCTCCCTTCCCCCAGACACAGTTGTGATATGAACCGTGAGAAACAAAGAAAACAAGGCTAGGAGACCTGGGCCTTCTCTGGCTGTTGTCAGGAAAAATGCCAACAATCTGGGGGGCCAGCAGAGGTTTCCTGTAGGATGGACAATGTACCTCAGGTCTGGGAAGGACTTGGTGAGGTTGAGGAAGTGAGTGGAGGACCACAGAGACACAGTGATTAGAATGTGCTTTTACCTCTGAGTGGCCTTCACCGTCAAGGCCTGAAGGGTTAGTGTGGTAGTTTGAATAGGCTTGGCCCAGGGAGTGGCGCTATGAGGAGGTGTGGCTTTGTTGGAGGAAGTGTGTCATTGGGAGTGTGATATTTAAGATCCTCCTCATCCAAGCTGCCTGGAAGTCAGTCTTCTCTCCTAGTGGCCTTCAGATGAAGAGATAGAACTCTCAGCTCTGCCTGCACCATGCTTGCCTGGGCACTGCCATGCTCCTCTCTTGATGACAATGGACTGAACCTCTGAAAATATAAGCCAGTCCCAGTTAAATGTTGTCCTTATAAGAGCTGCCTTGGTCATGGTGTCTGTTCACAGCAGTAAAACACTAAAACAGTTAGCCACTGGCTTCTCCTAGAAAATGGCTTCTACCTTCCTTAAATACCCAAGGACTGGGAGTTGGAAAGATTTCTCTCTCACTCTCTTTATTCCTTGCCTAGGTTGCACTAATTAAGAGTCACTAATGCATCGTCAAGGGCACACACAGGATGAGAAGGAAACTTGGATGTAAGAGAGGATACAGGCAAGAATAACTGGAAACAGAGGATGTATGTCTTCCCCACCCTAGAGACATTACAAGGCACAGCCCTTAGAAGGCAGAAGTGAAGTTGTAAATCTTACTTTATTATTTTACTTTCTTAAAGGTCAATTTGTAAAGTAAGCAATTAAAATGTTCAAATTAAAGAAGCCAAAGTAAATCACAATGATGAGTCAGCTCTTAATTTATTTAGAGGGTTTTCTTCCTTCCTTGGGGGTATGTGTGGAGGGAATAACACTGCATATCAATTGCATTGTGGTTTCAGCAATGAGACAGCTGGCTAGAGATGGGATGCTGAAGAGGTCTCATCACATGACTGTCCCCTCAGTTAGAGCCCTGAAAAGATCACGTGTGGGACAATCAAACTACTTATGTGGGCCTCCATTTACAGAGGAGGTTTCACCTGAGTTACAACAGTAGAAGATGACATATTAGGAAAAGGCATCTTCGCTTGAACACAGGCAACTTGCTAACCATGTGTTCTGGAGTGCTTGTGTATAAGCAGTCAGGCCTGGCTGAAGGTTATGATGGATGAACTCAGAGTTTTCAGGCAGTTGGGCAGTGTGAGTGGAGAAGGAGTTTCACTCGAGGTCTGGAAGGGTACTTTCTTCTCTCCTCTAAACCAGATGCACACATAGGAAGGAAATTAGAAACTTTCCCATTCCAGACCCAGCCTCCCCAGTGGTTGCTGCCATTGGAGGGCTTGACTCACAAGAAACATGTGAGGGAACCAAGACTCCCTCAGATTTCCCAAGCCCACCTGTAACTGGGAGCTTTTCCACCCACGTTCCAATCCCCACTCCAATAAAAACCGACTTGGAGGCTTATTATTTATTAAATGCAGAAGCTGTAAGCTAGGCTGGTTCCTACTAGCTTGTAACTTATTTTACTTGTTTGTACTATTCTATGTCCGCCTCATGGCTAGTTACCTCTCTTTAGTCCAACATCCTCTGAGTCTTGGTGGGGAATCTTCCTATGTTTGACTCTTTACCAGTCTCTCTCTCTCTCTCTCTCTCTCTCTCTCTCTCTCTCTCTCTCTCTCTCTTTCTCTCTCTCTCTGCCAGATGTCCCACTTATAGGCCATAGGCCTTTTATTGACAGATTATGCTTCCACATGCTACACAAGAAATTATTCCTGCATCCACCTTTATATGTGATTAACCAGTACCAAGCTAGAGTCTGGCTCCCTCCAGAATGCTGTTACTTAGGGCATTTCAAGATTACATCTACTGAATTTCCAAGTGACCTTTATTCAAGTCAAATTCTCAGAGGCTGCTGCCTTCCTCTCCACTGTCCTAATTGTACCACTTCAATTGAAGTTCTTGCCATCTTATTGTATGTGCTCTGGATGTCGGGTTAATTTGATTCATAAAAACAATATGACAATGAATGATATTCCTATCTGTTTCATTAAGATTGTCTGTGAGATAGTTCACTCTGAAGTGTGACCTAGGGGGGCTGGCTCCTTCATTCCCTCCTTTCAAGCATGGCTTGTGTTGTGTTTTTTAAAAAGCACAAAAGTTAATATGATATAAAAAAAAGAAAGGAAGGAAGGAAGAAAAGAAAGAAGAAAGAACACAAGTCTCACTTTATATTTAAATTGGTTCCAAATGGATAATAAACTTAAGTGTAAACCTTGAAATTATAAAACCTTCAGAAGAATGGTTTGTGAGCTTATTTTACACAGAGTTCTTAGGTATGATATCAAATAAGATCCATAAGAAGGAAAGAAATAATAGATAGGCAGTCTTCACCCTCCTTCCTGCCCTCTATTTCCAAATCCCTGGTCTCATCCCTAGCTCTTTTGCAGACCATTTGTAGGGCCCTGTCCTTCCTCTTTGCTTCCATTCTCTGGGGACTCTGAAGACCCCTCAAGGAACCATCCTTTCTCCTTCACCCTATCCCTTGTGTCAGCTGCCAATACCTAAGGACATTCACCACCTGGGACCCAGCACTCCATGACAGCCTGGGAATAAGATCAATGTCTTGCTTGGGAGTCATCAGAGAAGCTCCTATTTGCAGTAGATAGGAACAGATACACACAAAAAGACAGTGTACAACAGATAGTGAGAGATCTTGGAGCACTCTGCCTTAAATGGGATGTCTCCATCAAATCCCTCTCCTTAGGGCTCAGGGAACTCTGTGGAAGAGGAAGCAGAAAGACTATACAATCCGGTGCTGATGGGAAGATGCCAAGGAAATAAGGCGTTCTAGATCCAACAGTATTGATGCACATATGAGCTCACAGACCCCAAGGTAGCATGCACCTATCTAAACTAGATGGGGTCCCAGCCCTGAGAGGGAAAGTGGGCACAATCCCCCACCCCTAACCCAGATGTTCCCTCCAATTGAGAACTGCTCACAGACGAAAACTTTCCCCCAACAGAGTGTCACTGGGTATACAAACCACTCTTTTTTTAAAAAAATATTTTTATTTTCTATATTCTTTGTTTACATTCCAAATGATTTCCCCTTTCCCAGATCCCCCCTCCCCATATGTCCCATAAATCTTCTTCTCTCCGTCCATTCTCCAATCACCCCCTCCTTCTTCTCTGTCCTTATATTCCCCTCCAATGCTAGATCAATCCTTTCCAGGATCAGGACCCTCTCCATACTTCTTCATGGGAGTCATTTGTTATGCGATTTGTGCCTTGGGTATTCAGGGATTCTGGGCTAATTAATATCCACTTATCAGAGATTGCATTCCATGTGTATTCTTTTGTGATTGGGTTACTTCACATAGGATGATATTTTCCAGATCAAACCATTTGCCTAAAAATTTTGTAAATTCATTGATTCTAATTGCTGAGTAGTATTCCATTGTGTAAATATACCACATTTTCTGTATCCATTCCTCCTTTGAGGAACATCTGGGTTCTTTCCAGCTTCTGGCTATTATAAATAAGGCTGCTATGAACATAATGGAGCATGTGTCTTTATTGCGTGCCGGGAAATCCTTTGGGTATATGCCCAGGAGAGGTATAGCAGGGTCCTCCGGAACTGTCATGTCCAGACAAACCACTCTTAAGAGAAGTTCCCATGCCCAGCAGTGGGAAGGCAACACAAAGGAACTCAGGGGTATTTTTGAAGATGTTTATTTTTTTTATTTTTGTTTTTAATTTCATAGGACTTTGTCTGGGATTTTTAAAAAAAAATCTTGTTTTTTTTTTGCAAATATATTATAGTTTCCAGTTTTGTATTTATGGTGTTTCTGTGTGTTTCACCCTCCTTCTTGCCCTTTATTTCCAAATCTCGAGCTCACAGACCCTGAGGTAGCGTGTGTGCATTGCTGTGTCTATTGTGTCTCCTATGATTTCTGCTTTGCCTCTTTTTTCTCCTGTTTGTTTTTGCCTATTCTGGATTGTTTGTTTTTATCTTATTGCCTTTTCTAGATGCCTGTTTATTTTCTAATGAGAAGGAGAGGCAGAGGGAGGGGGAAAGGGAGAGGGAGAGGGGTATGGGGATGGGGAGGGGGAGGGGAGGAGGAGGAAGAGGAAGAAGAAGAGGAAGAAGAAGAAGAAAAAGAAGAAGAACAACAAGAAGAAGGGGTGGATTTGGGTGGTTGAGGAGGTGGGGAGGATCTGGGAGGAGTTGGGAGAAGAGAAACCATAACTGGAATAGAGTATATGAAAAGAAACAAGCTATTTTCAGTTTAAAAAAAAAACAAGAGAGAAAATTGATAAATTGGACCTTGTCAAAATAGATAAGGTTTCTTCTGTGCAAAACATATTGCTACCAGGACAAAAGGACAACCCACAGATCTTTGGAAAGCATTTGAGGAGGACAGAGATGACAAAGAACTGGTATTCACGAAATTCAAAGTTTTCGAAACTTGGTAATAAAAAGGCAACTTGGTTTAAAAATGTATGACAAGTTTTAACACTTCATTAAAAGATATCTTTGTATAGTAGATAACCGATATGAAAATATGCTCACCACCATTTATCACTAGAGGGAGGGAAGCTAAAACCAGAATAAAATATTATGATTCCTGCCTTGGAATGACAGGAAGAAAGAAGGAAGAAGGAAGGAAGGAAGGAAGGAAGGAAGGGAGGGAGGAAGGGAGGAAGGAAGGGAGGAAGGAAGGGAGGAAGGAAGGGAGGGAGGGAGAGAGGAAGGGAGGAAGGAAGGAAGGAAGGGAGGGAGGGAGGGAGGGAGGGAGGGAGAGAGGAAGGGAGGGAGGAAAGGAGGAAGGAAGGAAGGAAGGAAGGGAGGGAGGAAGGAAGGGAGGAGGGAAGGGAGGAGGGAAGGGAGGAAGGAAGGGAGGAGGGAAGGAAAGAAGGAGGGAGGGAAGAAAAGAAGGAGGGAGGGAGAGAGAGGGAGAGGGAGAGAGAGAGAGAGAGAGAGAGAGAGAGAGAGAGAGAGAGAGAGAGAGAGAGAGAATGAGGGATCATAGAAAAGGCATAATCATAATCACCAGCAGACCATGTCACTGCTGGTGAAGTTAACAAACTCCTGGAACTCCCACATATTTCTGAAGGAGTTTAACAGGACATCCTCTGGAGAAAGTTTGTCAGCCAATTGTTATGGAAAGAGACGTGGCATTAAGCTTCATTCTAAACCGTGTAGTCACTGGCTGGCAGAGGAAGGCAGGAAGGCCCTACGTAGAAGTAAAACCTTGACAGAACTTATTGACTGGTTGGCTCTTCCTTTAAGAAAAGGGATCTGGGTTGGAGCAAGTGATGCTCAGCAGATACTCCTTTGTGTCATGGAAGGAAATCAGACTTAATTGGGTAGGCTTGGTCATGTGATAGCTCCAAATGGAGTCAGTTGGAGGCAGTACACTGTTGGAACTTCTACCCACTGCTGTAAGAAGAGCTTGCTCCCAGTGTCATCTGAGGGTCACTGTGTGTCACTTTGGGTCGGAGAACCAAGATGCATTGAGCTTACCCTGATGTCCAGCCTGACACAGTTCTTCACAGAAAAGACATGCTGAGCTGCGAATCAATGGGAGACCTAAAACTATGAGTCAAGTTGTTCTAAGCTGCTGAGATATTGGCATGTTTGTTCTGTAGATCATTAGTTCAGAATGATAATTTAAGGAGTGTGAAGAGAATGAGATGATTAGCAGGGCAATAAAGAGCTGGGAAGGAGAGGTGTGGAGCCAACTCACAAGGCATGAGCTGAGCGCCTTTGTTTTGACTGGTTGAATGAACCTCAAGTCCTTCTGTTAAAGCTCTGTTCTGTTGAGCTGTCAGAGCTTTGGGAGATGAAATGGCCTGTGACTTTGATCATCACTGTGTCTTCCAGGCCTGGCATAGAACTTGTCACACCATAGACATGTATGGAATAAATAGGGATATGTGAGGTGCTAGTGGGATAGTAGGACAGTGTTGAAAACAGAACACGTCAATCCTAACCTTGGTGAAACAACTGTGTTAGACACAAGGAGCAAACATTCCACATGTGGTGATGCTTAAAGGACTGGGACACTTGGATGGCAAAGGATCTGAGGGTAGGGCACCTAAGAGGACTTAAAGACCCACAACGAGACTGGATGAAAGGCAGGGGAGGGGAAGGGTTCCAGAGAGAGAGAGAGAGAGAGAGAGAGAGAGAAAGAGAGAGAGAGAGAGAGAGAGAGAGAGAGAGAGAGAGAGAGAGAGAGAGAGAGAGAAAAGAGTATGCAATTGGAGGAAACAAACTGAATGCCCCCCACCCCCACCTTCTCATGAAGGGAAGTCAGTGGTGGGGGTGGGGGCCATTAGAGAGATGCTTCTCCCATGTGTGAAATTTCTATTACCGTCAAACAGAAAACGCAGAGAGCTATTTGAAATGGAATACAGAAACTAATGAACTGTAGGCACAGGTCTCTGTTCATTTAAGACACAAATATAACAGAGCACAAACTGGCTTCTAGCATCATTGCCAAGAAAATGTTGTATGAAACTAAAATGAGCAAACATCATCTTAGAAATAGAAAAAAAAAACTTTACAGTGCCACCTCCCAAAACACTTTTTTTTTTTTTAATTTTCCATTGGAAACAAGAAAAGCAGATTCAGGGAGAGAAGAGGTCACCAACACTCACTTAACCAAGTGTTGGCTCACACCATCACCAACAGTCTTTACAAACACTAGTGGGGTACCCAGAACCCGGACATGAACTACAACTTAGATGATGAGTTGATAAGCAGAAATAAGATTAAAAAAGAACTTTGGGCTCTATTTTGGATAAAGGCAGTTTACTTGGCCAAATGAAGCAATTAACCACAGAGTGATTACAGAGTCTGGGGAATTCATTTATTTGATAGGGCACAAGGAGACAAGACCCACTAGGTTTTGAGATAGATGCTAGAGAAACCAAGGAACTGATACGAACCGTCTTGGTGAGCTGCTGGCTGGAGATATACAACCAGAAGACTCTGGGAAAGACTGTTGAAATAACAGTGAGGAATTCTGCGGGGTAATAAATACTGCAGGGAGTTAGAAATAGCTATAGTTTAAAGTTCAATTGTAATGCAATTATTAGTAACTTAATAGAAATAGGGAAGGAAACAAAACAGTCGTTCCTTAGAAAGGATGGGCCAAGAGGCCCCAGAGAGTAATAGAAAACACCATTTGTTTTTTTGTTTCTTATCATTATAAATGATGGACTATCAAAGCAACAGCAAGCCCATTAATCAAGACTGTAAACAATTAAAATCTTTTTGCAGATCCGGGAAAGCATCAGAATTATCAGGACAGTGCCAGAAAGAGGGACATAAATTTCAGCCAGCCCTTTGGATCTGGGAAGTGTTTAGGCTACCCAGCCAAAAAGTCAGAGAGCAAAAAGTCTAAACTAAGCTGATAACGACTGATCATTAATTAGAACTGAAGCCAACTATCTCAGTCTAGAGAAATATCTTGGCTACTCAGCTAAGAGCCAGAAAGCCAAAGGTCCAAGTTGGGTTCATGATAATTAATCACAAGCAAAGCCACTGCCCAGAAAAGCCCCTGTTAGAGAAGGGGCGCCTCTGAGATGAAGCAGCCCAGAAACAGCTGGAGGGACACTTTTGGGCAAAATGAACAGAAGATGGAGAGTCATTTCAGCTTTGTTTAGATGTCCAAACCTGGACTCCATCACATACAAGGTCTGACACTGGAAGACAGACACACCGAGCATCTAGCATTTTGAGTCAGATTCAAGGATTTGTGTTTAATTGAGAATGCAGTTATTGAATAGCATTTGAACAGAAGGAATAGGTTGAGAGAGAGTAAGGGAACACTAATGTAGATCATTTAAATAAAATGTGCCCAGAGGGGAGTGAGATTCAGACCATCTCCGAAGTCATTCTTCATCAGGTGGAATATGAAAAATGACAGTGAGTGGCTATGGGGAGTGCCTGCACTTGGGTAATTTAGAGAATTCAAGGACTGGACTGCATTTATAAGCTCATGCATACTGATATTCAAATTCATTTCTGCATCTGTAAGAAAGCATTTGCCCATCTAGTCAGAGAAGGCACTAAACGCCCTTTTATGCACACATCCATTTTCCTTTTCACAACGCCATATTTCATGAATTCTAGACTTTATATTATTTTCACATTTCAATATTTTTTGAATCTGAATACATCATAGTACCATCAGAAGCAGATTTTTTCCCTCCCTTCCTCTCCCTGTCCCACCTCCCTTTTGAGAACAAAGTCCTTCGGCCAAAGCTGACCTCAAACTTTTGGTTCAAGTGATCCCCCTGCCTCAGACTCCCAAGATTCTGAAGTTATAGTGTGCATGGCTATACCTTGTGGAAGTATTCATATCATTGCTACCTGGAGTAAGGACATCTCACACACTGTGCTCAGATATTCAGTAGTTATATATTATACTAAGAGCTCAGCCCATGCTGCAGCATAGATCATAGCATAATGGAACCATGTCAAAAGGCAAGTTAGCACTCTGCAAGGAATGGACTGGTGAATGATTTGGGTAGCTGATAACAAAAAATGCAGATGTCAGGCTCAATTGGAATTGTGTTTTCTTACAGCAAAAAGAGAGAGACTGAGCACAAAACTCAGCGTTTTGCAAGGACTCCTCTGATCCATCCCAGCCAGCAGATCTGTTCCACAGCAGACTTCAAGCTACAAAGGATGCTGACCTTTATCTCATGAGTTCGAAGTGCAGAAAGCTGGGGGTAAGCCCAAAGGCTACCGAGACACACACACTGCTAAGCAGCTCCAGCAAAGGTTAGCATGTGTCCATACAGAAGAGACAGACTGTTCTGGCAGTGCTCTGAGCTCTGTGCATATAATGGGATTTTTGAGCTTGTCAACACATCAAGCATGGAGTAATCTGCTTTCGAGGAACCGAGAGAAGGTGTCCAGTTGAGCTTGGCTCCTTTCCCTCACGCTCTAAGCATAATTTGTGCTAATGACTTATTAAGTATTACAGCTTAACGTTCCTCCATATTTCAAACATCCCAGATAAAATGTTGAGGCTTGGGCTTGTGACAGGGCCAGAGGGTAAAGGTGCCTTGTAAGCCTGGCATCCTGGGATTGATTCACAGAACTCACATAAACATGGGGAGAGAACCAACTTTATAAAGTTATTCTCTGACCTCCCAACACTCACCATGGTACATGCCCATCACAGGTACACAAAACATGGAAAAAACCCTTGAAAATGTTCTAGCACAGTGAGAGTATCCTATCAAAGTTCAAAATGCTAGCAAGTACAGAGACTAGACGGGCATGACGTCCATGCGGCTTCAGGGTTCATAGACTTAACTAGACTTCATGCTGCCATGTTGCCTCTTTCAAGAGGTCACTCTCTGGAGAAGAACAAGTATTGGTGAGTCACTCAGAGTAGGAAGAGAGGAGACAGAAGACAACAGAGAACCCTGATTTTATGCAGTAGGAGTGCTGTAGGTAAGGACAACTCTCTGCCTTGAGCTTGATGCCATCTACGACTGAGCGTGCTCCTTCCATGAAGTCACCTTTGTGAATGATAGGAATGCGTTTCAAGCCCACTCCCTCTACGCCCTCAGAAATCTGAAAGAGCAATCTACTCAGTCAGTCCTTGGAGTTCAGATGGTGTGAAATAAAATCTGTACCAACCTTGCCAACACCAAAAGATGCTTGGTTTAGTTTTGGAAAATTCATTAAAATCCTCAATGTCTTAGCTGTCCAAACAAGGAATCATGCAAACACTATAGATTCAAATTCAAATCTGAACTCTGATTTTCTGTAGTGTGTGTGTGTGTGTGTGTGTATGCTTATGTGTCTAGAGAGTCACATAATTCTAAAAGCTACATCATAATGACCAGGGTAAACTTTGAACATATGTGATATTTCACAAATACCACTCTGATATATTTAGGGCATGTTTACATATTTTAAAACACATTAGGGTAATTTCCACTGGAAAAAATGTGGTTTTTGTCCAAAACCATGTGAATGATAATTTTGAATGCATGAGTACATTTTTGGTTAAATAGAACATCATCACCACTTAATATATTACTGAAGATATACACAGATGTTGATGCTTGTGTTTTGTGTAAATTGCCTTTTAGTGAGAAGAAATGTATACATGAAATTTAAACTTGCTATTTTTTAACATATTTGAGTTTATATGATTTGTTTATATTTCATAGAGGGTAAATATGGAAACACATTAGAAACTAACATGTTGAATCAAGCTCTCTGATAATTAAAGTTAAAGTCATTGACCTTGTTCAATTATAGAAACTCTGAGAGTATTTAGGTAGAGGGAATATCTATCTGCTCCCTGAACACCATCTTCAGCTGTGAACTTTGTCAGTCCGCTGTTCCCTGGGTACAGTCATTACTGACTCATTTCTTGGATCATGACACCTCTTGGCGTGTGGCCTCATTCAGTCCTGCCTGATTCATTCCTTGTGGCTTCTGTGACGGTTTACTAGGAACTGGTGCTTTAAACCAATAAAAATGTTAGGTTAAAATTCTCATGGCCAGAAATCTGAAGTCAGTTTCACTGGTTAAATCAATGTTCTCCTTTCTGGAGGCTTAGGGGATGTCATAGTTAGTGTCCTATTGCCATGAAGAGATGCAATGACCATGGCAACTCGTATAAAAGAAAGGGTTTAATCGGGGCTGGCTTATAGTTTCAGACGATGTCCATGATCATCATGGCAGGAAGCACACAGACATGGCAATGGAGCAGTAGCTTAGACTTTTACTTTCCAAGAGAGAGAGGAGAGAGAGAGAGAGAGACAGAGACATAGACAGAGACAGAGAGACAGAGAGAGACAGAGAAACAGAGAGACAGAGAGACAGAGAGACAGAGAGACAGAGAGACAGAGACAGAGACAGAGAGTTGGAGTGCTGGAGAGCTGTCTAGGTTTTTGAAGCCTCAAAGTTCACCCCCAGCCACACACCACCTTCAACAAGTCCCAAACCTCCTAATCCTTCCCAAAGAGTCACCATCTGGGGACTAAGCATGGAAGTATATGAGCCTATGGTGTGTGCAGGGGTGGAGGGAGTCATTCTCATCCAGACCCTCACAGTCTACAATCCACTCCCTGTATTTCCAGTTTCTGAGGGCTGCCTCGCCCTTGATGCGTTGTTGCTTCACTCCGGTCTCCACCTCCACGTCACCATCTCTCTTCTGTGTCTGTCTGAATGACTCCCTTGCCTCTCTCATTAGAGACTTCATCAGATGACCCAAGGCATTCTGCATGTCAGGACCCTGGCTAGGCACTGAATGTTTGTGTCATCCTAACTTCATAGGCTGAAGTCTAACTCACCTCTGTGAAGGTATTTGGGGGTGAGGAATTTGGGAAATAATTAGGATTAGGTTAGGCCATGAAAGTGGCCCTCTGGGAGTGTTGAGGTTTGGTCTTTTGCTGTGTATTGTACTGGCTCCCAAGGCCTGATTGTCCTCAGAGATGAAAGCATCCTCACGCAGATCCAAGTGACACTATGTAATCTTGCCCCCAAGTTATCCCTGATTGGTGAATAAAGATGCCTACAGCCTATAGCTGGGCAGAAGAGCGATAGGAGGGATTTTGGCTTCTGGGTTTGAGGTCCAAGGAAGACTATGAGGACAGAAGAAGATGGAGAGAAGGCATTGTGTGGCAGGAATCTTGAAATCACGGCCGTGAAGGCTGGCCAATTAGAGTTAAAAGTGGCCCAGATGAAACATGGCAAGTTATAACTCGGGTTATTGATAGGAAAGTAGAAACAAATAGCTTAGAGGATATATTTCTGCCCAACTCTAGTGCTAATTAAGGCTTTTTGTAAATATAAAGGTTGTGTGTCTTTTATCTGGGAATTGGATACTCAAAGATGGGGTAGAAACCCCCAACTGAAATTTAAATATTTATAACAGCATGGGGGAATGGTGCCCTTGATATAAAGAGAAAGAACAGGAGATTGGAGACTTCTTTCCATTATTTGAAGATATGTCAAGCAGGCATCATCTACACCCCCCCCCCCAAAAAAAAATAAGAGGTCTCACCAGGTACTATGATTTTTAGTGGCACCATTTTGGACTTCCTGACTCCCAAACCGTGAGAAATAAATATTGCTGTATAATCTGCCCAGTCTAAGGTATTTTGTAACAGTAGCCCAGCTGTGATTTCCTAACGACATCTACAAAAGCCTTTATCCATGTATGCCGTTCTAATTAGTTTTAATTGTCAGTCTGACACAGCCTAGACTCATCGGAGAGGACAATCTCTTGCCTGGCAGGCTGACGTTGTAGCCTGCAGGGTTGACATCTGGGCAAGGCCCTTTCTAACTTTGCTTCCCCAGTAGTCACTCACATAGCATCTTCTGGAACTATGGATGTTGAAGCAAGAGGAGGCCCCCAGCTCTGAGATGAGTTTTACATGAAATAGTATTTTATATGGATCACTGACATAAAATAGCGAAGGTCAAGCCATTTCATCCCACCTCTTCTTTTTTAATGAATATGTAAGATCATAAAAGCCTAGGGGCATAGAATGGAAAAAAATAATCTGGATGAACATAAATTAGGTGTCGGCAGCAGATGAGAGTTGTTGTAACACTTCCTATCTAAATGCATCCTGTCCCTTTTCTCTTCGGAAAGTGAAAATATCGACTGTAACAGCATTTGGACAATCAACATTACAGAGAATTTCACTTCCCGTGTACATTGCAGGTGTCTGACACATATGAGCCCACTGAGGTCTCATCATAAGCATATAGTAGGTTCTCTTAGATGGAAACTGGAGCACAGGGAGCTAAGGAGACTTGCTCAAGCTACACAGTAAGGGGCAGAGCTGGTGCTCCAGTTCAGGCGCTGTGGCTCCTGACCCTGCATTCTTTCTTTTTCTCCTTTCTTTTCTGTGTTTTGTTTATGCTTTTCTAGTCAAGGTTTCTCAGTTTAGTCCTAGATGTCCTGGAGCTCGATCTGTAGACCAGGCTGGCCTTGAACTCACAGAAATCCATCTGCCTCTGCCTCTGGAATGCTGGGATTAAGGGCGTGCACCACCACTCACCTGGACTGTACTACATTCATCTAAGAAGGTGAAAAAGGAGACCCAGAGATGGTGTTCATGGACACGGCACTGCCTAATTTCCAGGACAATGGAAGCAGGTCTGTCTGGATGACAGGGATGGTGGCCTAACCGTTACTCAGCTCGTTTTGCACTGCAATTCTCTCAGTGGGTCTAGATTTATTTAGCTAGGTTAAACAAGATGAGCAAAAATAAAATTCGGTTGTGTGTGCCCTAGAACATTCTCTCAGAAACAGATAAAATTTAAATTGCTTGTAAAAAAAAAAAAACCACATGCCCTCCTATGTGTTTGTTTGTTTATTTCTGGGTGCTCTTTTAATACCCCCTTTGAAGCATGCAAGTGGTGTGTGTATGTATGTATGTGTGTGGGGGGCATACAAACTCACATGCACATGTGTGTACCGCATGAATGTACACATACTGTGTGTGGGGGGGTGGGGTGGGGTAGGGATATTTCTATTGATTGCTCATCGCCTTGCACATTGAGACAGAGTCTGCCTATGAACTATCCTGATTTGGATAGTCTAGCTAGCCAGTGTGACCTGGGGATTTCCTTTCTTCCTCTTAGCTCTGGGATTACAGACAGAGCCCATGTCTGACCAGAGTTTATGTAACTGCTGTGGTTTGACATTCAGTTCCTCTGGCTTGCCCTTTGTTGGCTGGGCATGATGGTACAAACCTGTAGTCCATTCTAGAAGTGTTGGCTAGAGGATCAGGAGATCAAGGTTACCTTCAGCTCCAGAGCTAGTTCAAGGCCATCCTAGATTACATGGCACGCTGTCTCTAAACGAATAAATATATTAGTGAATAAGCATGAGGTTGGACTGATGGCTCGGTGGATAAGAACATTTGTTGGGCAAGCCTGAGGACCTAAGTTCGGATCCTGGGTCCGCATGCTAGGTCGTGTGCATTTGTAACCCCAGCTCCATGGTGTGGGGGTGAGGTAGATACAGGAGGATTGCTGGAGGAGCAGCCAGTGCTCTTAACCTCTGAGCCATCTCTCCAACCCACAGTCATGCTGGGATGTGTTGGTGGCCAGTTTAGCTTCAGGCTTGCTGAGACACTGCCTTAGATGAATAAGGCTGAGTGTGACATCAGTCATCCTCTGTTAGCCAGCTCACAAACTTGGATACCACACACAAGTATTCAAACACAATTTATATCACACAAACACACACACACACACACACACATACACACACACACTTAGACACATGTATACACACATACACTCATACACATACCCATACTTACAAACTTTACTTACCAAGTATTATCGATGGATAATTATTTTTTTATTTTTTTAATATATTTTTTAATATTTTTATTTTCTATATTCTTTGTTTACATTCCAAATGATTTCCCCTTTCCCGGATCCCCCCTCCCCATATGTCCCATAAACCTTCTTCTCTCCATCCCTTCTCCAATCACCTCCCTCCTTTTTCTCTGTCCTTATATTCCCTTCCCATGCTAGATCAATCCTTTCCAGGATCAGGACCCTCTCCATACTTCTACATGGGAGTCATTTGTTATGCAATTTATGCCTTGGGTATTCAGGGCTTCTGGGCTAATTAATATCGATGGATAATTATTAATTCAATAATTCTTGTGTGATTTCACATGCCTGCTGTTGTTTTCTGTGCTGAAGAGGGCACACTGAGTGAATGGCTGATCAAACCTTACATTACTCCCTAGAGCAAAACCCAGATGAGGACAAGCGTAAAATAGACTCCCGGACAATGGCTGGGAAAAGCTCTTTGCTAGCTAAAGGGAGCATGTGTAGGAAAGGAACTACCTAAGGATTGACCTGTGAGGGTATTCAGCAAGGACTAGGCACGAATGATAGAGATGGCTGTGCACATGAACTCCAAATCGATGGCTTTGTGGGAAGGAAACAAGGAAAGTGAAGTGGCAATTGTGGAAAAAAAAATGTATTCAGGCAGAGGGAGCTGGCTTGCAGAAAGCAAAGGGGAGGGGCCTAGTGACAGGAAATGGTAGATTTAACACCCTGGAGGCTATCTGTGGTTTGTTGGTTTTAGTGTGTATTTGTCCTGGAGTTGGAGACACAGAAAGGAATTCAAGTAAGGCTTAGAACATCAATTATAAACTATTATAAGAAACTTTGCCTCGGACAGGAGCAGAGTGGAGCTGTTAGGGAATGAGCACACAGGAAGGATTTTTTTTTTTTAATTCAATGGGAAATGCATTTTAAGTTGCTTCTATTTTTTGTTCTTTATTAAACTTTTGACCTGAATAAATCATCTTGCTGATATCTAATGAGTCTAAAGGAGTTCTTGTGTTTGTTTTAACCCGTAGTATCTTTGTGAATAGATCTACAAATATGTTTATTGAAATAAGTAACAGGAAGTATACAGTTCTCCAAAATAAGGATTATAACCAATCAAGACTATTTGGTAAAACACCGAAGCATGGGGATAAAGCATATACTGGTCTTCTTTTATTAAATCTTGATTGGCCTCCACCACCATCTTCTAATCGTGACCACACTACAGTCATCTCTCAAAAGGAAGTGAGTTTCTAATATGATGGGATGAAAGAAAACCTCACCACCCACCATTGAAGAAACTAGCAGTAAACAGGAACTCACCAACAGGTGCCCCCACACTGTTTCCTGATGAAGGAATACAGAGACATTGTCAACTTGACTTTCAACTTCTACTTTCAAGTGCTGGTGGCAGATTAATACAGACCCTCCTGGAATGTACTTTGCTACTTCAAAATTTATAGTTGGCTTGTTAAATTTTGTCCTTTAGTTTCAAAGTATGTTTCTATGTATTTACTTACCCAGATACCTAAATCCTTAAGAAATGGAAGTGAGACTCATTGAAATGTTTGTGGATGGGAGGTAGAGGTTCACCTGGGAGCACCTGGGATGATTATGATTATGAAACATTACATGGAATTATCTCTATATTTATATCTTTATCTCTATATTATATATCATCTATATCATCTATATTGCTATTTCTGCATCATCTGTGTAGATCAACAAGTATATCTATAGCATCTCTTTATCTCTACCTAATCATCTGTATTTATCTCTATCTTTCTATATATGTCTACCTATCTCATCTATCTATCTATCTATCTATCTATCTATCTATCTATCTATCTATCAATACCTATCTCTTTCTTTCTTTATCTATATCTCTATCTTTCTCTATATCTCTGTCTATCTACTATCTATCCACCTATATCTATTGATCTATCTATCTATCTATCTCTATCATCTATTTATCTATCATCTATCTGTCTCTGTCTCTATATCTATCTCTATTTATCATCTATCATCTATTTATATCTATCTCTTTATCTCTATATCTATCATCTATTTATCTATCATCTATTTATATCTATCTATCTATCTCTATATTTCTATCTATCCATATCTATCTATCTATCTATCTATCTATCTATCTATCTATCTATCTATCTATCTATCATCTACCTATCCATTCACTGGGAAGTCAGCTCACTCATTCATCCTCTTTGAGAATCACTCCCCCCAACACACTGTGGTTTTACGTGCCCTGGAGCACTCGTGTAGTATTTGAATGAGCAAATGCATCACTCTGCAGTTTCAGGGCGTTCAGATGGCAGAGACAAGGGATGACCTAAGCACACAGTGTATTAAAATAACAGACAAAAAAAACCAAGCACACCATGCAGTGTGGGCAGCACATACCAAGCATGGAATACTCCCTGGGGTGTCACAGTGTTCTCGATTTCACCTTGTGACTCTTGTTTTCTGTACAACTGGTGGTTATTTTCATAATTCCCTGTGTCCGTTACTTACTGCAGGTCAGTGATATGGACGCGAGTGCTTTAAAACATCACTGTGAGAGGGTTCGCAGCCTAGTAGCTTCTATGGGCACCAAGAGTCTCTGGCAGCAGCATGCAAAATTCAGTGTTGATCTGGAGGACAGTGGCTGCAGTCATGTTTGGTTTTATTCATGATCCTCAAAAATTTGAATTTTCAGCACGAATCTCTAGCATATAGATACGCTCTGCGGCAAATACAGTTGGGTAAATGGGTGCTTCTGTGGAGACTGAGCTTTGCTACTGAGGTTCTAGGAAGAGACCACAGGGCTAGTCTGTACCTCTTTGGCTAGTTGGTAAGATTCCAGTATCATGATGTGTCTGAGAACAGATTCCTTGTCTTTGGGTTAGTAGTGAATGCCTTAAAGCTAGTGTCACCATGAGCTTCAAAATGTATGCCTGGAAATCACTGGACACTTAAATGGCACATTTGATAATCTCTCAAGACCATGCTTTCTTTTTCTTTTTTTTTCTTTTTTCTCATTTTATTTTTTGAGACAAGGGCTCACAATGTAGCCCACATTGTCCTTCAGCCTGTGATAGCCCCGCCTCCAACCCTGGAGAATTGGAATTACAGGTTTTCATCACTGTATCATCTCTACCTGAGTGAGCACCCTCACAGATTGCCTTATAGGTTTTTTTCTGTTTGTGTTGTTGCTTGTTTTGCGATGCTGGGCATCAAACCCAAGGCTAGAAGTTTACTGGGTGAGCTTCCTGTTACTGCAGTGCGCCCTGGGCCTTTCCTTTCTTCTTTAATTAGCTGTCCATTCCAGGACTTAGTCAGGAGCCTGTGCTCTGTGTCTGTGTAACTCACCCACTGACTCAGTTGCCACCTGGCACTCCTGGGCTTCTTTCCTGAATGGCTGACTTCCCTGTCTGCTGTCTGAATCTCTCTTCCAGAATGGCCCATTGGTATTGCCAATACAGTCTGTGCCTGAGTGTATTGGCACATGGTTGCAATCTCAGTATTAGGAGACTGAGGCATGAAAATAATGAGTTCAAGACAAGACTGGACTATACGCTGAGACCCTTCTCCACAAACAAACAAACAAACAGGCAACAACCTCACAGCAATCTAATGTAATATACGGGGAAACCATACTTCACTATTCTCTCTTCAAACCCAACGCCTTTCTCTATTTTGCTCTTTGTGTGTGTGCATTTGAAAGCTTTCAGTACACTTGCCACTTGTGAAACATGATTTCTGCATGTTAAAGAGCATGACTGTGGGCTGGGAAGATGGCTCAGAGATTAAGAGCACTGGCTGCTCCTCCAGAGTTCCTGAGTTTGATTCCCAGCAACCACATGGTGGCCCAAAACCCTCTGTAATGAGATCTGCTGCCCCCTTCTGGCCTGCAGGCGTACATTCAGGCAGAAAGCTGTATACGTAACAAATAACAATCTTAAAAAAGAAAAAAGAAGCATGACTGTAAAGCTGATATTCAAAGAATCATCATTCCGCTTAGGAATGAGCATGTTAGCCAGTATGGCCGCATCTATGTGGGGCTTTACTTCCACACTTATGCCTTCCCTCCCCCTCCCCCTCACTGTGTATTCTTTTCCTGGTGCTGCTGTAACAAATCAACAGGAACTGAACAGCTTTAAAAAAAATACAAGAAAGAGAGGACAGGAACATTAAAAGTTCAGTGCCAACCTGGGCCACTTAGCAAGATCATGTCTCAAAGAGTACAGACTCGAACTGAACTCAAGTGGGTGGGACACACATCCCTTTTGGGGACTCTAGGATAGAAGCCAGTGACTTGGCCTTCTTTTCTTTCATGCTGAAACCATCCCTTGCCTCACTGCCTCTTTCTCCATCCTCAAAGCCAACAGCAGAATCCCTGCCAATGTCTGTGGCCTCTGTTGCTAACATCATCTATATCCTTGGTAATGCTGTCCCCTCCCAAAAAGACCCCTGTGGCTGCAGTGGGCGAACCCATGTAGTGTAGGATAGCCACCTTCCCTCAAGATTCTGGACTTGATTGGATCTGCAAGTTCATTTGTCATGCTCAGAAATATAGGCTCTGGGGTTTGAAAATGGGTATCGTGGAGGCCTCTTTCTTAGTTTCTTTGGCGCACATTGATAACTGAGTTCTGGACTGTGTTATGACTGCCTTACTTTGTAAGACACAATCATCAGATATGCTTGTAGCTATAATATATTACTCAATTTTGCTTAGTTTACAACTTAATAAAACTAAAAAATGGAATATGTGGACTTCAGTGTCTGTGACTGTATTTGCATGTGTGTGCATGCAGGTATATGTACAGGTGTATGCATGTGGATGTTTACGTGTATGGAGGCCCGGATCTCACCAATTCCAACTAATCTAGTTAGCCAGCTCACTCTGGGGATCCCCTGTATCTGCTTCCGAAGCCTGGGGTTGATAGGCAGGTGCCACGCCCACATGGCTTTTACATAGATTCTGGGAATCTGAACAGACACGCTATGAATAAATGAATATATAAATAAATGTAAATAAAGCTTTATTATTATTGTGTGTGTGTGAGATAGTGTGTGCTGTATGCATGTGTCACAGTGTGCTTGTTGGAGGTCACAGGACAAGGGTTCTTTAAGGGGTCTTTCGGTTGTCATCCTCCACCTTTGCATGAGTCTCAGAGATTCAGCTCAGGTCGCCAGGCAAATACTTTTACCTGCTGAGCCATCTCTCTGGCCCTCACTCAACTTTTGATTTCAAATTTTTCTAATTCCTTTTCAGAGTGAGCATGTTTTTTTGTTTTGTTTTGTTATGGTCTTTGCCTCTTTATGAACCCTCTTTTTGGTATTTTCCCACCTGAAGGACTTTTTGTATTCAGCAGGTTATCTTTGTAGTGTCTGAGTAAAGACAAGTGGTCAGATGGTTGAGCCACAGACAGACAGACAGACAGACAGACACAGAGACAGACACAGACACACACAGAGAGACACAAACACACACACACATAAACATACACAACAGGTATACAAATTGCACGTCTTACCCAGTGTTAACATCTACCAGTAGATTAAAGGATAAAGTAATTTTGAGGTGCAGGCCCCATCTTCCATGCTTGACGTGCTGCAGACCACATTTTGAAGCACAGTGTGTAAGATTCATGTTGGTTTTTTCATCTATATACCCTAAGTCCATAACTTTATTTGTTTACTGTGATGGATTTCAAAAGACCAAATATATCCTGCTAAGAGCATCCCATAGATAAGGACTGTTCCATTCATAAACCTCAATCATTTGTTTGCCAAAACGCCTGTCAGTAGCATGCTTGCTGGCCTGGGCTGTGTGTGGCCTGCTTGCTGGCCTGGGCTGCCTTCTTTTCTCTATCCTCAGGCAGGAGAAATGAATTACGGATCTGCTTTTCAACTACGTATTTTCTAGTGCTCTTGATTCATATATGTGGTAGAAGGCACCAATCCAACGCAATTTTTTTCTGTGTGGTAACCATTACCCACAACCAAGTAACATTCGTTGAATTTTTTGAAAACTTTTTTTTGAATAGGTTGTAATTTATTTGATAGTATTATAAATATGTAATATCTTAAGGCTTATTTTATGAACTAGTATGTGGTCAGGGTTTAAAATATTTAATCTGTTTTAGGGAAGTTTGGAATACATTTAAAAATAACCAGTCATTTTTTTAGCTGGCAAGTAAAATTTTGTTCAGTGACAGTGCGCAACGCGATATTTTGAAGTATACACACGTTAGAAATCCCGTCAAGCTAACATGGGCATTTCTTGCTGTCTTTGTGTTTTTGTTGGTACTAACTCTCAGAATCTACCCTTTAAACGATTACACATACACGTACACTGTTATTAACCAGCGCCATCAGATTCAATAGACCTCCTGAAGACTGAGATTTTTTTTTAATTGTTAGAAACAAGATGTTTTCTTTTTAAGAACTTATTTGATTTTTGATTATGTATATATACTTTACATCTCAATAATTATAATTTTGATAGTTCTATTTAATTGTTCTTGTCTGTGAATTTGAAAGGATTTTCTCTTCTTGCTTACTCTTTTTCATCCTTTTAAAAATGAAAGACAGGTAGGCTTTGTGTTTGGTTTTTAATACTCTGTCCTATGTAGTTTCATAATCAGAAGTCTTCTGTGGTAGAGGGAGAGCTAACGTTATAGTTGTGTCTGATAACCCACTTTTGCCTATTAATTAACTAGAAGTCCCTAGTGAGTTCTCGTTTTCTTATGAGTTCATACTTAACAGTATTTCTAAGAGGATCTGCACTTAAACGTTTTCCTTTTACCAGGGCCTTAATAACTTCCTGTTGGTCCTCCTGGTCCTCCTGGTCCACCGTGAGTTCACGTCCATCTTTTTCTCCTTGGCAGCTGACCCAAGGACCAGCGTCACCGTGATGGAACTCACCATGTAGAACTAAATGCTGTGCATGATATTGCTTAGGTTTTCCTTCCTTCCTCGGAGAGTGGCCACAGTCCTGGTGTCTCAGTCACACAGGTGGAGTTCTGTTTCCGTGGGTAATTTGTCTGCTAGCTTGAGACAGACAACTTTACGGTTGTAGTACACCATATAAGACCTGCACTTGTTTTGTCATGAAATGGCTATCTCTGTCTCTGTCTCTCTGTCTCTGTCTCTCTCTCTCTCTCTGACACAGTTCCTTTTGATGTATGCTTCTCAGAACTACACTTAGGGATACAGTAGCCTTAACCAAAAAAAAAAAAATGCCAGCCTTATTATGGAATCCCCCCCCCCAATCATCCAGTGGCTTCCCATGGCCTTCTGGATGCCAGGAAAGTCTCCAACATGGTGCACATGAGCATTATCTCCATGTTGACCCCATGTCCTGGCCCCATGGCCTCCACATGATGTTTGCTGTGCTCTTTAAGAAAAAGAGTAAAGGTCTCTTTAGTCGAGAGTATCCTGACCGTCAGTCACACAATGCCTCTGCAGTCAGTTTTTAAGACTACAGCATTTAGAGGGATTTGAGTATCACACAAGTGAGACCTAAGAGAGCGAGCCGCCAAGCTGATTTAAATGCACTCCATAGCTAATCTGTTTCTAAGAAAGTCATTGTTAATTGCAGGAATAACTGGCCAAGGATGGAGTTTTAATCAAGTTGTGATTCTTGAAATCCAAGATTTTTAATTAAAAAGTGAAACTGCGTAATGTTATTTTCTCCATCACTCAAACACATAGACTGTAAGCCAGGCTAAGGCAGCAGTCGGCCTGTAGGGATGCCTAAATCTTTAGCTTGCTCCAACTACGTCAAAAGACTCATGAGTGCGGGGGAGACTCAGGCTGGCTGAGGAGATATTAATCAGCATATTAAATTGGAAAATATTTTGGGTTTACTTGGCAACACCAAAAAACAAGACAAAACATGATTTGCTGAAAAAGGTCTATGGACTTGAACTTCTATATTTCTTAAATAAAGCAGTTGTGTGGTGAAGTGGTAGTCAATTATTCTCACTGTACAGTTTTATCCTGGACATACCGCTTTATGGTGGGATTGGATTTGGAATCTGAAGTCTGTGTGAGAGTGTGATGGAGGATCTTCTGGGTGTGGCTGTGTGATGTTGGGTAGGTTCACCTAGATTCCGACTCTTCCAAGGGTGGCAGGGATCAGCTAAACAAGTCAACACAAGGCCAGCACACACACGACAGCATCCAGCATAGAGTGACATCTTAAAAATAATTTGGAAGACTTCTCCCAACAAATATGGTAAATTAACTATCATTTTGTGAACTGTGTATTCAGGAACGTCCTAAAATATTTATTCTTAAATTTATTTACATATTTACTTGTTTACTTACTTATTTATTTGTGTGTATATGTGTGTGTAAGCCCTTGTGTGTTGTGATGCATAAGCAAGAAAAACTCGTGGGAGTTGGTTCTTTCCTTCTACCATGTGGGGACACAGGATCAAACTCAAATTGACAGCCTTGGTGGCAAGGACCTTTATCTGCTGAACCATCTCACCTGCGAAGGGACATCTTATTTTATTACTTTTAATGTTGGCCAGTCTTATGACAACTTGACACATAAACTAGAGTTATCTGAAAGAAGGGAATCCTTGAGAAAATTCTCCCCTGAGACCCTACTGTAAGGCATTTTCTTGATTAATGATTGATAAGGGAAGGTCCAGCTCATTGTGGGTGGTGTCACCTCTGGGCTGATAGTCCTGGGTTCTACAAGAAAGCAGGCTTGAGCAAACCATGGGGAACAGCCATTAAGCAGCACCCCTCCATGGCCTCTGCATCAGCTCCTGTGTCCAGAATCCTACCCTGTTTGAGTTCCTGTTCTGACTCCCTTATATAATGAACTGTGCTGTGGAAGTGTAAGTTGAATCACCCACACCCACACCCACACTCAGATTTTGTTTTTTGGTCCTGGTGTTCTGTCACTGCAATAGAAACCCTAACTAGACGCTTAACAAATCTTTAATTTAGACAGGGTACTGCCATGTCGCCTAAGCAGGCTTTGGACTCAAGATCATTTTACCTGTGCCTCCCAAGTGTCGGGATCACACCATGGGCCACCATAGGCAGCTATGTTTTCCCTTTAAATCCCTTGAAGAGAATTCAACTGGATACAAGTTAAGAAGAGGTCATAGCATCCCTTGTAGTGAATCAAAACCCCCAATGTTCACTAATTACAGCCATTTTATATGAAGTTCTTCTTAAAAAGAGTATTGCTTGTGTGAACAGCTTATTTTTCTTTCTTGTAATGAAATCTCTGAGGTCTAGCTCTACCTAAAAGTTAGAGCATTTTCATTCCATTAACTTAAATTATGTAATGTGAAAATGAGTGATGACCACTCTAATGCTGGTGAGAAATTATATTTCACACATTGGTTTATTTCGTTAGCATTTTCTTGGGGCAATAAAAATAGTGTTATACAGAAATCAGTTCTATCTAACCCCACACAGATGGCCGTAAATGACTCTTGCAAATCCCACAGTCTGAGTGACGGTGACAAATCCCACAGAAGGAGATTTTACTAGCAAAGCCAGGCTATCCCAGACCCACTGAGAGGAGAGAGAGAGGGAAGGAGTTGTTTGGCATAAGCTGTAGATCCCAGATAGCAGATTTAAAACAGCCACCAGTGAATGTCTTCAACTGTTTGCCTTGGAACACTCTCTAATTGCATCATAACCCTTTTTTTCCTAAAGCAGGTCATATATGCGTCATGACCAAGCTTCTGAATGACTCACAGCCACAGCTCTGTGGCCTGGTTGCTGAAGAATCAGATCTAGACCTGCATGTTTGAAGTACTCCATGGAGCACGGAGCACAGGGTTCACTTTCTCTCTTAGGGAATTACTGAAGAACATGATACGATAATTTTATTATAATTCCAATATTTTGTAACAGAGCAGTGAGGACACAGGTGTCAGTAGATTCATCAGACTCTCCCTTCTCCTCTTGTCAGTTTGGTGAGGTCCGGTCCTGTGTCCAGAGGCTCTCTATGCTCTGTCCTCTGTCACCTGGCATTTATCAAGGAAAGGAGGCCAGGGGATTTGTGAAGGGACAGTAGGGATCAGGAAGAATGTTGTTCAAAATTCCCAGGTAACACACTCAGTGCTTTGGGATGTGGGACATTATTTCTCCTCTAAACACTACCGAGCAATGGGGCTGTGTGTGAGGCAGGCTACCAGCAGTAGCCAAGCCTGCTGCAGATGCTCCCTTCGCGTCCATCACCAATGGGCAGGGAGGAGAGAGAAGCTAATGTTTCTAAATGTGGTCTATGGGCTGGTGAGATGGTTCAGATTATATGCGCCTGATGGCCCCGAGTTCGATCCCTGGCACCCACACGGTGGAAGGAGAGAGCCGATTTGGGGTAAAGCCTCTGACCCCCACATGCATACTGTGACACACGTGCATGCGTAAGCATGCACACACACAGTAAATACATGCAAAAATAAATTAATAGTGATTTACCAAGTCCACCCTGACACTGTCTTGTGTCTCCCGCATGGGTTAAGAATGGGTTTTTCACATTTTTAAGTATTTGGGGAAAAAAAGTATTATTTTGTGACAAGTGAAAGTTTCATGCAATTCGAATCTGAGCCCGTGAATGAGGTTTTATTGGAAGTCAGCCATGAGCATTTACCTCTGTATCTACAGCTGCTCCCGTGCTCCATCAGAGCAGGGAGGTCGGGACAGAGACCATATGGCCCTCAGAGCCTGGAATCGTTTCCTATCTGGCCTTCATACAGAAAATCCGTTGGCCACTGGTTTAAGGGAATTTTTTTTTTTTAAGCTTTAATTGGAAAGCTATTACTTGGACTTAGAAATACAGGTCTTCCATATTTACGAAGGCCCAAATAGCTCTTAAAAGCAATGATGACGGCGGGGGGTGGGGGGTGGTCCCAAATTTTCACTATGGAAATGAAGAACATGCAGGTACATAAGTGAATTCATATTTGAAAGTATTAAACGTTTTAAATACATACGGCATGCATTTCAAGGTGACCACCAAGCGCAATGATGATTACGAGGACAACTTATTCATTTAAATGATCACATTTGTTAGCTGACATCAAAGGCATGCTGCGACACACTGTAACAATGTATTTCAGTGTTTGTGTATGTGATGTGTACATGTGTACACGGGTGTGCTTGTTTGTGTGTGAGAGTATGCATGCCGTGATGAGGATGCAGAGTTGTGAGGACAGACAGCCTTGTGCTGCTGCTCACCTTCTGTCTTATTTGAGACAGAGCAGGGTCTTCGTTTTCACTGCTACACATGCCAGGCTACTTGGTCTGGGGTTTCCTGAGAGTCTCCTGTTTCCACCTCCCATCTTGCACAGAAGCAGTGAGACTACAGATGTGTATTGTCATGTGAGGCTCTACGTGGGTATTGGAGAGTTGAAATCTCATCTCTGTGATTGCTTGATACTTGCTCTACCCACTGAGGTATCTCCTTAACCACACACATTCCAGCTGTGGTCATGTTACCCAGGTCAACCAAAGACATAACTGATTTTAACATGTTCAGAATTTATTAAGACAGGAAAGGAAGGATCCATTCCACCCACATTTTTACTACTAATTTTTTAATATAAAGTCCATTTTATCAGTCTATATTCTGATATGATGATAATACCTCTGAGGCTAGATAGGTTATAAAGAAGTGAGTTTCATTTTTGGCTTGTAGTTCTGGTCAGAAGTCAAGATCCTGTGTCTAACAGTGTCTTTTTCTGCTTTTGTTGCCTCTTGGTAACATGGGGATCACATGGCAAAAGACAGGAAATGTAGTGTGTGACTGTGACCCATCAAATATAATATGTATATGTGCATATGCCATACATGTATGTATGTATGTATGTATGTATGTATGTATGTATGTGTATCTTCTGTCTTTTTTCCATATTTTTATAAAGCTACTGGGATTCGGGGGCTGAAGAGATGGCTCAGCAGTTAAGACCACTGACTGCTCTTCCAGAGGTCCTGAGTTCATTCCCAGAACCCAGCCCTCTACTGGCATGCAGCTGGACATGCACATGCAGCATAGGAATCATTCATAAATAAATAAAATTTATAAATAAATAAATAATTGAAAAAGCAGTCAGGCAGTGGTTGTACAAACCTTTAATCTCAATACTCAGGAGGAAGAGGCTGGCAAATCTCTGTAAGTTTGAGGCCAGCCTGGCCCATAGAGTGAGCTCCAGGAAAGCGAAGGCTACACAGAGAAACCCTGTCTTGAAAAACAAACAAACAAACAAACAAACAAACAAACAAACAAAACAAGCAAAAAGAAAGGAAAGAAGGAAGGAAGAGAAAGAAAGAACAAAAGAAAAAGAGGTACTGGGATTCACCTCTGATTGTCCACCCCATTGATCTTGCTTAATCCTTTCCATCTTCCCAAAGAGTCTGCCTCTACTTCTCTCAGTCAGGTTAAGTTTCCCCAGTTAGTTACTGCACAATGGTGATTGGATTTCAACACAAATTCTTGTAATTGACACATTCAACTACACCCAGGCTCCAGAATGCAAAGATAATAGTATTAAGAATCTTGAGGATTTAAAAAAAAAGTCCTTCAAGTTCTCCTTTGTATAAAAGCTGTGTAAATGTGACTTTGGATTTATGGTAACTCCTAGGCAGAGGCAGTGTGTGGTGAAAAGGGTGCCCTTGGCCCTGGTCAAAGGCAGTCGGCTATCCCTGCCCTCATGGACTTGGGTCAGCTTTGAGAAACAACAGTGAGGCACATCCCTTTCTGAGATGAGATGTATCAGAAAATTCAGAATGAAGTAAAAAAAAAAAATGAGCAGGCATCTCTGTTGGGAACCTGGGAAGGAAAGGAAGCCTTAAGGTTCGGTCCCAAGGCAATCAGAGTGGTGGTAAGATGCTGGCAGCCAAAAAATTTATAGAATTAGCATTTCAGAGGTTCTCTGGTTCACATGTATTGGGGAGGAGCTTTGGGAGTTCCTCACA
Organism: Apodemus sylvaticus; assembly: GCF_947179515.1. NCBI lineage: Eukaryota > Metazoa > Chordata > Mammalia > Rodentia > Muridae > Apodemus > Apodemus sylvaticus. Next base: position 42,710,155 of record NC_067482.1, on the reverse strand, counting down.
CCATGAAGAATCAGGAGGACAGCTGGAAGAGCTGGGTGTGGAGTTGCTATAACGATGGCGATTTACCCTTCACCAGTAAGCAGGAGTGACTGCCCCTTCTAAACTCTATGAGGCAGAGATATGCACAGGTTAGAGACATTCTCAGCACTAGGGACAGACAGATGGGGAGACTTAGATGAAGATTTCGGGAGGCATGTGCACATGTGGCGGTAACACCAGCACTGGCCAGTCACAGTCAGTGGGTTTCTCCCGGAAACAGGTGAGGCCCATGACTGACCACAGCCACTCTCTGGATCTGAAGAGGAAACGTGTATTCTGGGCTCTCCTGCCAAGGTGATGACCAGGAACCCAGACACCCTGTCAGAGGTGAACTTGGAGTCAGCAGAACAAATAGACTCCAAGGTAGCAGTCTTTCCATGAGACGAGACTGGTGATTCTTGGCATGAGACTAACCCCCTTCTCATCCACACAGGCAGGCTTACCAAGGGCAAGTCACAGTTATGGAAGACTAGATCTTATCCGAGAGCGCAAGGGCTGACAGGTCTTGACTCCTTTACTGCATTCAACATGGTGATGCAGTGATAGAAACGTTTTGTTCAGCTCCATGCCTTACAAAGAGGTATTTATATCACTACTAAGAACACACATGGTTATAACGCCTGACATAAACATGCCATGAACTCAAATTGACCTTTCCTATGTGTGGTGTGCCACCTAATCATTTTCCACACTTTTACAAACACTATGCATGTCTCAGGACATTGATTTTATGACTTGCTGGATGCTCTGTGACCTAACGCATGAAGACAGAGGTGAAGTGTTCTTCTTCACCCTTTTGCTAGCCCACTGGTCCCCAGTGACTAGAGTGCCCATGTATGAATGCTCTCTGCACGGTATTTATTATGGTAGTCAAAGTGTTTTCACGAGTGTGTGGTAAAAATCCAACCCCAACTGGCTTATGTCAAAATAAAAGCATTATCTCATGTATCCGGAAGAGCATGGTGAACACAGATGGAGACAGTTGTGACAGCTCCTTCTCCCACCTCTTGGATTCGTCCTTACGCTTGGTTAGAACTATCTTATTCTTGGGTAAGATAATGTTTTTGATAGCCCTAAGCACACATCCCCATACTTCAAAGGTCAAAGACCCATTCTCCTTGTTGTTCATTTCTCAAATCTCGTGAAAGCATTCTGCGTGACCACGCCTGAGTCCTGTGCTCAACCTTGCCTGATCTGCTCATAAATGTCAGGCAGGTGAGGGATTCTGGTGACTTGAGTGGACTCTCAAGCTCACTGGTCAGGAGTGGGACAATGTGATTGATAGTCCCTACACCTGGAAATGGGAAAAGAAGGTTGTTATTGTAAGAGGGGACATATTTGTATAGATCAGGAATAAAGTCAAAAGTTATAGATTGAAGGTGGAGAGGATAGGTGTCATACATAAAAATAATTTTCTATCAATAAATTAAGTTGAATGCCAGACATTGATGCTTGACAGCATCTTGGAAACCTAAGAGGAGGTCCAGGGCAGATGAAGGATCACTGAATGAGCGGGTCTCGACTGGAACAGCCTTGCTGGCAGGTCCAACTGCTGTGCCTAGTTTAGTCCCAAATGAAGTAGAGAAGCCACGCCCGGATGCCATGCTCGGCACCTCCGTTGCCTTTGATTATCCTGAAGTCCTGGTACGTTGAAGAAGTGTAACTTGAGAGTGCTTAGAGATGAATGGCTGAGCAAAGTGGATCCAGAGCAATTGCAGAGCAGAGCAAACAGAGAGAATCCGCGGAACAGGAGTTGAGTGCTGGCGTGAAACACTGCCCTGGTCGCCGATGAAAATAGTAGTATGGATCCATCCGCTGTTGGACGGTTTCCTTGCTACATATCGGGATTGTGTCTATTATATGCCAGTTATTTGGCTAAGTCCTTCAAATAACTCACAGGAGGTGTATGCAAGCCGGGGTCAGGTGCGGAGGAAGTGGCTGACATACAAGGGTGGAGGTCAGGACTTCCTCATTTCGGCCCCTTATGTTACCCCAGACCTGAACAAACAGAGTAGTTGAGAAGGAAACTTTTTTTTTTTAATTGTGCTTTTGCTACCAATTGGATCACAGCTCCTAGAAGAATTCTACATGATTTATGAACTTTTAGACAGCTCAAAGGTTCTATGGAGGATGGTGAAGTTGAGGAAGAGACTAAGAAGATAGACATGAGAACCCTCTATTTTTTTCTCTCCAGCAGAAACCTTTTTTTTTCCTAAGAAAGAGCATGTGGCCTCTGAGGAGCAACAGACGGTTTCCAGGGCCGGTGCACTTTTTCTGCTGCTCTCAACTCTGCTGAAAGCCAGCCAGCCCCTCCTGGAGCCACAGGAACTCATTGGCCTCTCTTCAGTCTGCAAGCACTCAGAAGAATATGCCCCTTGCTGAGAAAGGGTGACGCTGGGGGAGAATCCATCTACTGTCAAGGAAGTTTCAATTAACTACGGATGCCAATTAATTTAATTTATATTTCTTCATGAAAAATGTCATTTTATTATACATGCTCTGGAAGGATGCCAGGAGACCAGGTTAATAAATTACATGTCTACTGACATAATATGGAATCGCAGACTAATCAGATACTTATTAAGTACCCACCTGTACTTGGGCGTGTACCTGCAGAAATCCAGTTGACATAAGTTCGGTCCAGCAGGGCCTGTCCCTACAAGGGAGGTCATATGAACCCTGTTCTTACTCTCATCCACCTGTCTCCTTGCTTTGGGTGTGTCTCTTGAGAATAACTCAGAATGTGAACAGTCAGTGGCTCTTGCAAGGGGTTATGAATGGGTCCATTTAACAAAGAAGGGGATGAAGGATGGGAACTGTAAATAATCTAGTCAAAGGAAGCAGGGAATAGGTGTATTCTGGTCCAGCAGGGGGCTTGCTACAGTGATTCCACTGTAGACTCAGCCAGCAGATGGTGGGGAATAGTGCCTACCATTTCTAGAGGTCCAGCCCCATGCCAGGCCCTGAGCTTTATTCTGGATCTTAGCAGCCTTTCTTCAAGGTAGGCATTTTTTTTTCAAAATGTTTCCCTTAAAAACATTTATATGAGCAGTTCCTCTGCATTACTCTCTCTCTTCCCCCTTTCTCCTCCAACACTCCCCAATGCTTCCCATAAATTCATGACCTCTTCTTTAATTATTATTGTTATATGTATAGACTCATGTGTATTTGACCTACTGAATACATTTAGCTTTGGTTGTTTGTGCGTGTCTCAAGCTGACCACTTGGGATTAGGCAGCCTGAGTGTGTGTGGGTCACCCGTGGAGGAAACCTGTTCTTCTTTCAGTGGCTGATGACCACCTGTAGCTCTTCATCTAGGGGTGGGACCATGTGGAATTTCCCTTGTCTATGTTGATACATTGACTTGTGCTGTCATTACGCTGGTCTTCTTCTGGTGATTATATTGTTGAGAGTTCATGAATTAATTTTCCACATCATGTCTAGGGGACACTATCCTTTTTAAATTTTTTTTCTTAAATATATATGTGAGTACACTGTCAACGTCTGCAGACACACCAGAAGAGGGCACTGGATCCCATTACAGATGGTCATGAGCTACCATGTGGTTGCTGGGATTGGAACTCAAGACCTCTGAAAGAGCAGTCAGTGCTCTTAACTACTGAGTCATCTCTTTAGCCCCCGAAACCTACTTGTTTTCTTTTTTAATTGAATATATTCTTCGTTTACATTTTAAATGTTATACCCTTTCCTGGTCTCCCTTTGAAAATCTCCAACCCATCCTCTCTCCCCCTGCCTCCAAGAAGATACCCCTCTGCCCTACCCACTTCCACCTACCCACCCTCAATTTCTAGGGGACACTATCTAATAGCAGATGTTCCGAGCATCTGGCTCTTACAATCTTTCTGTCCCCATCTTCTGCAACATTCTAAGGTAGGGATTGTGTTAGAGAATTACCCTTAGAAGGTAAAGGGGGATAAGCCTCACCTTGCCAGATTCACAATGGTCTCGAACAAAGGTCATCACTGTCTCCATGGAGGGTGAGCTAGCTGATGACGGTCCATTTCTGAGGGCGCTGTGACCATGGACAGTTCAATTATGAAGCGCTGAGCTGATTGCATTACCTCTGCCATGGAATCCAACCCTGTTCTGTTCCGGTTTCCTCATAGCACAAAAACTCAAGTAGCAAACATTCTCTATCAGTCACATACAGGGTGCAGTCATTCATTCATTCAGCACTTAGTAGACACCTGCTGTGTGCCACCCACTTCTCTATGTCCCAGCATACAGTAATGAAGGCATGTCACACAAATGGAGAAGACGGGTGCCCCCTGACATGAAATTACAGTGTGGAGTAAGGGTAAGAGTAGACAATGGTGCCCCTGGCTCCTCCCACCCATTACTGCCCATCCTTGAGTCCATCTTTCCCAATGAGAACTGCTCCTGCTTGTGTCTGTACACTGTGGTGGGTGTGTACACATTTGACCAGTTTCACCTGGAGGCTCTTATAGCCAGGAAGTGGTTTCAGTGACTGACAAGTGGAGAAAATGTCTGACTGAGACCCAACGGCCCAGAGACTGGCCCAGAAAGGAGACAGGATTTAGGCAAACATGCCATTTTGGTTCCTTCACTTCACCTGAGTCTGGGTACAAGGGACAGAGAACAGTCCTCGGTGCAGTGACTTGAGTATCACAATATCATCCACAAGCTCCTTAGACATGCAGATTCTGCCTCAGTACGTGCTCAGAACCCAAATCCGTGTTTTCACAAGGTCCCCAGGTATTTCACTCACGATCTGCTCCGAGGGCATTGTGTCTAATCCCTTCGTTTTTATAAATGACAACACTGAGGCTGCCAGATATTCTGGGCAAGTGGAAGGATTTGTTTGATCAATCATGAGAAACTGATTGTATAATACCTCCTTAGGGACTCGTTTCCAGGGTCTGAGAGTAATACTTTCTATTTCTTGGGACCTTTATATACTTTAGTGTTAGGTATGAGATCCTGCGAATCTCAAAAGAATAAATATCTTTCAACTAACTCAAGGTTACGATGCCCTGGATAAGATTTATAGTGAGTGACCCAAGAAAAGCATTTCATTAGGTTCCCAGGAAAGGAGTTACAGGAAGTGATACCAAACCACTCCAGAAAAGGACTTGAGGGCGAGTTAGGAAACCATTGGTTATTGTTTTGCTAAAAACGTTTGTTATTCTTTTGTCATGATTTTAGGGAAGGATGATAAAAAAAAAAGAAGGTTCTGGATAATATGCATCTTGGGACTTAAAGGGTTTAGCAAACAGATCACAATTCCAAACACTTTCGTTCCAAGTGGCATAGATCTTCCTACCTCCTCATCTAATTTGTTTTCTGCAATGTTGTTTCCTGGTCCAATGAAATAGCTTATGAGAACTTCCTTAGTCAAAGCACGGCTTTATTTTTTATTTTTTAAATTTTTTTCAGATGATAAATTTATTTATTAGGAAGCAGCGTTTTGTAATCTAGAAAGCTCATACAGTCTGAGAACCATCACCGAGAGAGAATGACCTAGTTCATTTCAGGAAGTTAAGTGATGTCTGTCTATCTTTTTCTGTAACAGTTAATGCTTTTAAATGGGTCAGCATGACAGGAAAAAAATCTGAATTTGTGGTTTTGTTGTTCCTTTTGGGAAGAACACACTTTGTTCAGCAGAACTGTGGAAAGTTAGCTTTTTTAAAAAAATATTTTTATTTTCTATATTCTTTGTTTCCATTCCAAATGATTTCCCCTTTCCTGGATCCCCCCTCCCCATATGTCCCATAAACCTTTTTCTCTCCATCCCTTCTCCAATCACCTCCCTCCTTTTTCTCTGTCCTGATACTCCCCTCCAACACTAGACCAATCCTTTCCAGGATCAGGACCCTCTCCATACTTCTTCATGGGAGTCATTTGTTATGCGATTTGTGCCTTGGGTATTCAGAGCTTCTGGGCTAATTAATATCCACTTATCAGAGATTGCATTCCATGTGTATTCTTTTGTGATTGGGTTACCTCACTTAGGATGATATTTTCCAGATCAAACCATTTGCCTAAAAATTTTGTGAACTCATTGTTTCTAATTGCTGAGTAGTATTCCATTGTGTAAATATACCACATTTTCTGTATCCATTCCTCCTTTGAGGGACATCTGGGTTCTTTCCAGCTTCTGGCTATTATAAATAAGGCTGCAAAGCACGGCTTTTAAAGGCGTCCCTCTGGAGTTTCTTTCTCTTTCTTTAGTGAATTTTGCTTCTCAGCCCTTTCCATGTTCTCTCTCTCTCTCTCTCTCTCTCTCTCTCTCCCCTCCCCGTCTCTCCCTCCCTCTTCTTACTGTATATACAAAAGAATATAAGAGAGAGAGAAGCAAACAGAACAAGGTTCGATAAAAGAGGGTACAGTACTGATTTATGATTTATGGGGCTGGTAGTTGAACTCAAGGGCCTGCATTCTATCAAAAGTGATGTCAGAGAAAGTATGCGATTTTTATTTCTGCATAAAACAGAATTGCGATTCTGCCATACAAGGTCCCGTTACTCAACTGAAATTATCAGCTTGCTGCCATCTCATCTTCTCTGGGTTTTTCCTTTTTTTTTCTTCTCCCACCCCCTCCCTTCACCCCTTTCTGGTGTTTATTAAAGAAAATCCCAGACATCATATCATGTAGCTCATTTCCTATAGAAATTTCCTGAAGACCACAAGAGAGAATAGACTGGGAAAGTGATTTCTTAAGATTGTGTTATTCACAAAAATAGGGGCTTTTTGTTACTGAGACAGGGAGAAATGTAACTTTCTAAAACCTGTATGTGATACCTTGGGTAGTGAGTTTTGGTCATCTTTCTCCAAGACTCTCTCTCCCAAAGGCTTTGGGGGAGGGAGTCTCTGGAGACTTTTAAATCTTTACTATGAAAATAAAGACAGAATCCTTGAAATAGCAGGTATTTGTAAACCTACAAAGAGGCACATATCTTCTGAGAGCATTGTTTATGGAGTTAAAAACTATCAGTGTGTAAAGTTTGAGGGAATCTTTCATCACAAGCACCCTTCACCTAGTCACCCCTGTCCCAGCCCCAGGGGCAGTCTGGATCCAGGACCCAGAGAGAAAAGCACAGGGCACAGTTGTTTTAATGTTTGCACTTATCAGATTTATGGAGTATCAACTTATTTAGAAGTGTGGTTATTTTCCATTAGCAAATATCATCCAACTAAATTTGAGCAGAACACCCTCTGAATGAGTCAAATAGACAAGGGCTCTAAATGAGGAAATTAATTATAGCCAGTGTCCCAGAGAAAAGAACCCCTCCGTGGCACAGAGAAGTGTAATTAATGGGAGGGAAGTGCCAACAAATCACCCCTTAAAATATTAATGCTATCAAAGAACAGCTGGATAAGGAGGAAACTTGACCCTTGGGGGACTGGTGGAGGGCCATGGCTGCTGTACAGTTTCACACAGTTGTGATGTAATGAAATTCCTCAAATCGTAACTTAAAAAAAAAAGATATTAAGTAGTGTGGTTCTGGAAAAGTTATTAAGCGTTAGTTAGTATGTCTTTGGGTTCGATTATTGTATTATGATCCCTGTAGCTCATATTTGCTGTGGTTTTAAATCTCTTTCCCTTTATTTTTCTGAAAACAAAACCAAACCACCCTGCTGCCCACAAACTAGAGTTTTTAAAAAACAAAAACAAAACAAAAAACAAAACAAAACAAACAAAAAAGAGCCTTAAAGCCCGGGGACTGCATTTTTTCTATATACATAAAAATTTATTACCTATGAAATTTCTACTAAAATACTTTGCCCCATATGCTTCAATTAAATTCTTAGTTAAGGAAAACACATCCATTATTTGTTTGCCTTGATGTAACTTGGCTTTACATAACGGTTTGATAACTTATTATTGCCCCCACCCCCGCAAACATCTATTGTAGAACAATGCAGTTATAATTTTATACAGTCCTCAGCACGTTGCGTGTTGGATATTTACTTTTATAATTAAACAATAATCTCAATATTTAACATCTGAAGCTAGAAGTGGTTCTTTACCCGGAATGGAATTTAATTTAGATACTTAAAAAATAAACCGTTTTATTCAGCACTGAAGTTTTTGTAGAAGCCTCTGGGACCGTGGGCAAGCTGCGGGTATCATAAATACTTCTGACCGCATACCCTTGTGTTGGCGGTGCTCTGACAAGTTCTTCCATTTGTTTCACGAGACTTGGTAACATCTAAATCAGTGACAGGGTGTTCAAAGCGTTTGACAAACCGTGTGGCTAAGACGAAGGTCCTCACACGTACTGAACCAATAAACCCGGAGAGGAAACGCAGGTTGCAATAAAAATAAAGCCTTGAGGTTAGCCTAGGTTTCACGTAACTCTGGCTTCACAGCTCTCCCTCGGCTGGAGGAGCCTTGCCCTGCAAACAGCCCACAAGGGACACATCATTTAAATAAATGTGTTTCTTTGCCCGAACAGAAGTTCAGATAGGCTCGATTATCATTAATTCTGCTCTTTTATTTCCTTTGCGGGCGCGGAACACCGAAATCCTGGCCTTTGAAGTGCGGCCGGCGGAGCTGACCCGGGTCCTCCCCGGCGCCGGCTCAGCGGTGCGGGAAGGAGGCGACTGAGCGTGAACTTGTGCAAGCTGGAAAGGAGGGGCGAGCGGGTGGGAATGAGGTGCAAATGTTGGTGACCCTAAAAAATCAGGTTGTCGGAATCGAACGAATCCTCAGAATCGGCGGCTCAGGGACAAACTAGGTCTGTGCAGAAGCCGACAGGACAGTTGGAGCACTCCAGCCGCCCCACTCGTTTTTTAAGAGAAACCCGTGGAGCTCAAGCGCGGCGCGAGTCCCCTCGCGAGCTGGCATGCGTGGACGGAGGCGGGACGGTAACCTTCCTCATCCTTCTGCAGGTTTCCCCCGGCTATGTGACAGCTAGGTGGCGGGCGCGGGCTGGTCCCCTCGGAGTCACCGCCAAAGCCCGGGGGAGCGCCGTGGGTGGGGGCGGAGGGGAGACGCGCGTGAACCTGCGGGCGTCGGGGACCGCACCGCCGCGCGCCCGCTGTGATTAGCTCGCGGGGCGACCCCGGAGGGCGGACTCTCCTCACCCTCGTGTCTCCTCCTCCCTCTGCCTTTTTAAGGGACGCCCTCCAGGCAGAGCTGTCAGCCACCCCAGGCCCTCTGCACTTGGCCGCAACTGGGCTGTCTCTCGCCTGCGTGACAGTCCGGGGCGGGAGCTGAATTAGCCGCTGGTCCCGAGCCCTGCACGTGGAGAGCCAAGCTGAGCTCCGGGCTCTGCCGGGTACCGGGCGACAACCCGCGATCGGGACACTGCCCGGCCTTGGGGGTTGGTTGTTCAGGGCTCGACGGCCCGCAAGGAAAGCGGGGTGGGAGGCGGCCCGGGCCCGGGTGCTCCTAGCGCGATGAGCCTGGCTAAGGGCGGCCGCTGCTTCAGTCGCAGCCTCCGCGGTGGCCTTCCCCGAGCCCTGGTCCCCTCGCCCTCGCGCACCATGCTATCCTTCGGCCAGCGAAGCTCGCAGAGCAGCCCACGTCTCCTGCCTAGCCTCTGCTAACCCACAAGAGCGCGTTCTTGACCGGGTGGTCAACTGGCCGCGTGGTGCCTCGGGGAGGCGGAACCGTGGTCCCCGGAGCCCCGACTCCGCCCTCCGACTCTCCAGCTGCCACCGGGCGCGGGGCGGCGATGGGGGCGCTGCTGGCGCTCTGTCTGCTCGTGGGCTTGCTGCGCTGGGGCCCGGCGGGCGCGCAGCAGCCTGGGGAATACTGTCACGGCTGGGTGGACGCGCAGGGCAACTATCACGAGGGGTTCCAGTGCCCCGAGGACTTCGACACGCAGGACGCCACCATCTGCTGCGGCTCTTGTGCGCTCCGCTACTGCTGCGCGGCAGCCGACGCCAGGTTGGAGCAGGGCGGCTGCACCAATGACCGCGGAGAGCTGGAGCATCCTGGCATCACCGCGCGTAAGTGCGGCATCCCTGGGTGGACGTGGCTCGCCCACCCGACACAGGCACGCCTTACTAGCTCGGGCCGCAAAGTGGACCCTGCGGGGTCTGGGGATCGTATGTCAGGTCAGGGGGTCCTATCGCTTTGCAGTTTGAATCCCAGTTGCACGTGGTCCCCACGGTTCAGCCCTAGTGGAAAATTTGCAAGGGTTCGCAGGAACTGGCAGGCACCTGGCGCTTCTGGGGAAGACAGCTGGAGCTAGGCTGGGTTTCCTGGGGGCTCTGATCAAATGGGGAGTTCCGGAAGTGTAGGTGCCAGGGAATGCGACTCTGATCAAGAGCTCAAGTCCAGTCCTGCAGGCTGATTTTTCACCCCCTTATTTTCTTTTGTGGAGTAGTAGCATTTTGTCACTCTTCCAACTTCCTTTCAATTCTCTGCATCCAATTACCCTCGCTAGCCCACCCCCTATTGTCACGCTTTTCAGAAACACCCAGGTCTCTGAGGCGAGGATTTAAAATTCAGGGTCACAGGGCTTCCTCAGGCCCCTTACTTTCACGTCGGAAAACACGGGTCAAATTTCCGCTCACTTGTCCACTTGTTCGCTTAAGAGGTAAATAAATCAGGACCCCAGCTGAGGAAATTTACACCTTGAAAAAAGTTTTCCACTTGAGTTGGAACATTGGGGAAACCTTTTACAGCTCAAGGTGACGGCTTTACTGCCAGGAAACCTGAGAAGTATGTGGAGCTGAGAGCCTGTGACTCCCAGGGACTAGGAGGCAGCAGTGCAGGGCCTGCACACTATGATCCACAGAAAGGCAGGGAGAGAGAAGCAGGAGCAGTCATTTGAGTCCTGTTCTCCAAATGACAACCCAGAGGAGAAGGGTCAGCATCCTGGTGTTTTCCTCTGGGCTTTAATTTTGGTGGTGAGGGGAGGGTGTTACAAAGCCCAGTCCTGAGGATCTGGGAAGTAGGTTCTAGACTTAGTGGAAAGTAGGAACTCTGGGCTAGCTTAGCCTGTTAGAAAACCAAACTTCCTTGCTCCTCTATGCAGGGCTAAGCCTGCCTCCTGAGTGGGGAGGGGGTTGTGATCCAAAAGAGAGACTAGAGGATTGGAGCATGCTAAGGAGTCTGAGACCAGGCCAAACCAGATGGATAGTGCCTTTGTCTCCTGTCAGCGGTTTAACCTCTAGTGACTTAACTACACTGGGCCATTTCTCGAATTTAAAATGGGCATATTGGCATCAAAGAGTCAGTGTATCGATGAAACTAGCACACAACTGTTTGGCTCCAGTGCACAGGGAACCTGGGCCAACTTTACCTGGCCTTATAGACCACTGGTCCTCACATGGGGGACATAAGGGATGCTGAAGAGCACACCGTTAGCAGCCCTATGGGTAGCTGCTACCTGTGGCTCCCTGGCTGAGTCTTTTGAAAAGATATGTATTTATGTCTGGATAAGAGGGAGTTGCTATCTCACAAGGCCTCTGTGATAAAAGTTGAATCTGATACAGAAAGCCAGGTTCAAGTGCCTTAGTAAGCCTAGGTGTCTTGTCTGTGGCCCATAAGCTGGCGACGGCGGCGGCATCTCTGTGTGGTTCTTTTATACAGGGAAGAGGCCAAGGCAGCTGCCCTGATACCTCTGGAAAAAGAAAGATTTATTTCTATCTGCCTTTTTGAGATGGAAGCAAACATTCAAAGTTTGCTCTGCCTTAGGGATGTGCTTAGAAAAAAGTCTGGGGTCACCAATACCGAGGGCTACATGTTGTTCTTTCTGTGGGTGGGAATGTATACACAGAGGTGTGACATCTGGAGCCAGGACTGGTGATTGTGAGATGGTGGGAGACACAGTAAATTGGGGCTCACTGCGGATTGCTCTCTCCTGCTCTTTCTGGAGCTGTATAACACCTTGGGAGCTTCATTCAACAGGCCTGGTTCTTATTGCTTAGACTGGAAGTGTTTGGACAGGAGATTGATTGTCAGTCTAGGAGATGGGTTAGAACGTTAAGTGTCCCACTGTGATCAAACTCCTAAAACCTAGATTTAAACGCACATTCATGGTGACCCCCCCAAACTTACCCTCTCCCTTCAGTGCACCAAGAGGACGATAGGCTTTCTGACTTCCAGATGTTCAATATGATGGCTAATTGCTAACAGAGGCTACAGCACCAGTTCGCTTCCCCCCTGCCAGGAGTAGCAAGAGCATTCCATCACCACTTGCTTTGTACTTTGGAGGTTGCCAGTCACACGCGCTGAGAAGCGGGGCTGACAGCGGTGGCCATAATGAGCCTCTGCCTGCTGTCCTGTCTCTAAGATGCTAAAGCAGAGATTTTGAGTGACTTTTACCCAGCATCTGTGTATGTCTGTTTTTCTTTTTCTGCCTTTCAGAGCCTGTCTACGTCCCCTTCCTGATCGTCGGCTCCATATTCATTGCCTTCATCATTTTGGGCTCATTGGTAGCTATCTATTGTTGCACCTGTTTGAGACCCAAGGAGCCCTCCCAGCAACCAATCCGCTTCTCACTCCGAAGCTATCAGACAGAGACATTACCCATGATCCTCACCTCCACCAACCTCAGAGCAGCTTCCAGGCAGTCCAGCACGGCCACCAGCTCCAGCTCCACAGGAGGTTCTGTCCGGAGGTTCTCCTTTGCCAGGGCCGAGCCAAGCTGCTTGGCACCCTCATCGCCCCCACCTTACACCACTGGTCACACCATACACCTAACCCAGCCGTCTGGTTTCCTGGTGTCGCCCCAGTATTTTGCATACCCTCTCCAGCAGGAGCCCCCGTTACCTGGGAAGAGCTGTCCAGATTTCAGTTCCAGTTGACGGGCAGTGGCTGTGAATAGGCCATACGGTGAAATGGCAGCCGGGGAGAGTGTTGGCTGCCTTGACCAAGTCACGCTCACTTCTGAGGAAAGTTGTGGTCACCCATCATGCTCATGGAAGAAAGGTCCAGAAAGGCTCAGCACTTTCTGGTCTTGAGGTCCTTGACTACAAATGCAGGAGGCCTGACTTAGCAATCATGGGGAACCTGGCGACTTATTCACCTTTTGTTAAAATCCTCAGCAGCTGGTTGTTCAATTTGCAAATTGAAAGAAAATATTTTACTGGACAATTCTGCTATCCTTTGTAGAAAAGTGCCCTGTGTTCCTTTTCCTGTGTTGAATTATAGTACAAATATAAACATAAATAAGGAAGGACATACACTTAACTGTAATTATAAAGGTTCACTTAAAAATTAACTGTTAAGTAAACTTGAAGAGCCAGTGAACTACCTATTTATAATTTTTGGAGCAACCTAACCATAAGTAATATTAGTACGCTGAGAACATCTACTTCTTAAATTAATAACAAATTTTGTTTAAAATATGAGTTTTCTTTTTCTAAAATACAAGGTTTCAGTAACCACTGGGAAGCTTAAAGTTTTAAATATATACTCAGACATTCGTAGTAACACAGATTCTGGGTAAAATCTCCTCCCCCACCAACCTGAGGGAATATTTATTGCAGTTTTTTTGTTTAGCAATATTAGTGTTTAAATGTAAGTTGGACAATTGGGTCATAAAACATTTATTTGTATAAAGAATTATATAAACATGAAGATTTGTAATTTAATTTACTTACCACATTGACAATACTAATTATTTAGAAGATACACTGTATCTTTACTCAAAGTCAAAAGGGGGAAATTAGTGTAAGCAGTCAGTATTCCACATTTTGTGTGCCACGTGTTTGATGTCTGGTGATGACACATAAGGACCAGGGTAGAAAAAAAAATTTATCTGGTTTCCTGAACTCTATTTGAGGTTTTCAAATCAGGATTCTTTATTTTATACTCTTAGTGACTATTCTTTTGCTATCTAATAAAAGGATATATTTTTATTCCACATTCCATCTTTCAAAATTAAGGGAAATATTGGCTTCCTCAGGACTTTGGAAAGCAGCAGAGGTCAGTTTTTATAAAGAGTCCTTAGAAAACAGTCTCTCTGTGGTCATCATACATAAATGTCACTTGACCTGTAGAATTTGACCATCCAGACATTTTTTCGTAGGACAGCCTGGGTTTTTGTTATATCCTGCCCTACTGTGGGCTCAGGCCAATTCTCCTCAGGCAATACACCCATCTGTTACCAACTCCATTCCTGTTCATCCACACGCTCCTTCACGCTTATCTACCACCATAGGTGCACGTGGAGAGCCCAGCTTCTAGAAATTCATTCTGTCATCTGTCACCTTCAGTAGCCCTGCCCCAAGTCAACAGAGGTAGAATCCTGCCATAGGAGGGTTAATTGGCTTCCTTGTTTTTCCAGTTGAGGGTCAGAGAAAACCAGTTGGAAGGCATTATGCCTTTACCAGGAATTTAGAGCGGTGCCAGCTTCTAGTTGCTTCCTTCTCCCGCATGCAAATTTGGTCTTTCTCCCAAGTATTTAAGATGGCGGAAAAAACAACTAAGGAGACAGCTGGATGTAAAGAACAAATGTCCAAGACTGCGCTCAAAGCCACACACCTGGATCAGCATCCTGGTTGTAGTAGCTCTGTTCTGTTTCTTTGACGGTTTTAAGTTAACTTCTGCTGAGTTCTTTGTTCTAACGCAAGTCAAGCACAGCGCTGAGCAGTTGTGGATTCACTTATCTGATCCTCCAAACAACTCAGAGGTATCTTCATTGTCATCTCACAAACCTGGAACTGGAGGAAGAGACTAAAGTGTGCAACTTTCTATGGCAAGTTAATGCTGGAGTTGGTGTGTAGAGAATGCTTCAAATGCCAGGATGACACCGGCTTTAAATTTTATTTAGCTTCTTTTTGAGACAGGGTGTTCCTACATAGCTAGGCTGGTCCAGAACTCATGATCCTGCTGCCTGAGCACCTACATCCACATACTGCGGTTATGGCTGTGTGATGTCATACCCTGATTTAATGTGCTGATTCATGGCCCTACTAAGTGCAATGAATGTTTCTTGTTTTGTAATCTCTTTAATTGTTGAAAAATGAATTACAGGCAATATACCTGTAATTAAAACAAACCCATTTGGTATGCTAATGAGAGGGGGAGAGAGCAAGAATGAGAGCTGGATGGGAGAGAGAGAGAGAGAGAGAGAGAGAGAGAGAGAGAGAGAGAGAGAGAATCAAAGCTTCGGTAGACTATGAAGGACTCACAGAGAAGTGACTGAGCCAGTCTCACCTTCCCATGCCCAGTTCCACAGTGTCTGCTAGAGTATGGAAATGCTCCCTCCCGTGCTAAGCAGGGTTCTAGCTCAGTGCCTGCATTTTCTGTTTCCTGCTGCTTTGGAGAACAGAATGCATTCTTTAGGCACACTGATGCTGAGTGATTCATGGAGCACTCACATCTAGATTTCCCTGCTGCTGTGGGATTCTCCAACCAATCAGCTGGCCATATAGTACTTAAAACTAGGATGGCGTTGTGTGTGTAATTTATTGTAATGTGACTTTCAGTGACATTGAATCAAATCATATACTCATGTACTTGGTGACACAAAATGTATCTCTGTACAAGACTTCCCCTTTGGAAGCTAAGTGGCTGCTAATACTATTTATGGTCATAACCTAATAAAGCCATCCCATGGTAATTTTTAGACATGTCTCTTTCAACAAGCCTTTGAATCACACTCCTCACGTTTGAGTCTGGCCCTGTGTAGGGTTGAAAACTCCAAGTGGAATTAAATGCATTTCTTCTCCCAGAAGCCTCTGCTCTCCATGACTGGCTGGGACAAGGCAGCTAGTGCTTGAGATGGGATGCAGCAGGTGCTTTAGAAAAAGAAGCACAGTCGGGGCTGGGAACATAGCTCAGTGGATAAAGTATTTGTTCAAGTCTGAGGGCTTGAGTTTGGGTCCTTAGCATCCATATAAATGCTGAATGAGTATGGCAACTACTGCGTATTTCCAACTTCCCTTCAAAGTTGAAGACGGGGTCTCTCTGGCAAGCTGGCTAGCTAGACTAGCTAAATCACTGAGCTCTAGGATCAACTGGGGAACCCTGCCTCAATGAATATGGTAGAGAGCAATCAAGTAGACTCTGATAATAAGATTCGGGCTTCCATATTCCACATTCCACAGAGCCCACATACAAAAGTGGTACCCCTTACAAATACTCGTATACACATGTGCAAAAATCACACATACACATGCAAAAAGAAAAAAATGGAGAATTGATATCATTACTTCTCCCGGGAGCTCATAGTCAGGTAGAAGAAGATGAGGCTGTAACCTAGTTCCTAGGATGCTTCCTTCATAACTGCAGTCATGACAGGAATGCTGGCTACATGGAAAGAGATATAGACTCATGCTGAGGGCCTGCTGTGGGGCATGAGCTGTGAAAACCATGTGGAGGGATTGAGTGAGGAGGACTAACAGGGCAGTAGAAAAGAGTGTTGGCATCAAGATGCAAGATCTGTGAAGGTAAAGAGCCAGGAGCATCCGGGGACAGATTAGAACTCTTGAACATCAACATTGCAAGTTAAGCTATTAAGGAAGTGTAGTAAAACATATATTACATGCATCCCTGGCTATTTAAACATCACAATTCAACATTCATTATTAGTGAAATTACTCTGACAGAGTTTTTCTTTCAATTGGTAGCTACCCAGTTTGTTACTGAGTATCTCATATTTTCCAAACATATTAAATGCAAATGGCAGCCTTGAATATATATTTCATAAGGGACTGTGAATTGCTCATATCTTCATTTTTGGACAATTAAGTATGGGAGTCAGCCATGTCATGTGAAATCTCTGAGGACATGCTCACTGGGTCCCCACCACCACAAAACACAGTGGCAAGTTATCTGGCTGAGCATTTTACTGTTTTTTTTTTAAAACAAAGAATTGGAGTCTCAGCATCCTCAAATTATGATTACTGGGTAAACTAGAATTCTACATTTGGAACCGTCATTCTTATGAATAGATTTATTAAGTGTCATGCATTTCTCAAGGCATTTCCACACTATGCTGCTGAGTTTCCAGTCTGTCCTACTTCTGACATAGGACCGTCCAATGCTTGTCCTACAGATGGAGAAATCATGGCAGACAGCATGTCCCGGGGTAACAGACAGGATAGGAGAGATAAGATTTGTGTCCTAGGAGGTCAGCTTTGCAACTCTGTTCTTTATGACTTTAGCCTAGAAGGCCCAAGTTTCTTAGGAAAACAACCCAAAATGTTTCTCAGGAAATCCACTGGGGGAAAATGACTAGTTGCATTGTGTCTTACATACCCTAGAGCACCGGGAGTCCTGGCAGATACAAAGCTTGTATTACTATGAGAGCACAAAAAGAAACCTTAGCTGATGAACATTTCCCCCTTTACAGGTGAGAAGCGGAAGACACCAGAGGGGAGTCAGGCTCTTGAACTTTTAGGTCTGGTTAATTTTCTGACTCTTGCTTAGAAGAATCTTTTGGCCATTTGCTTCACCTCTTGCTTTTTTTTTCATTTGTAAGATGGGCATGTTAATCGTTGCTTGTGGCTTTGGACTGTCCGGATAAGAAGAACCACTCTCTCAGATCAGCTGCACTCTAGTGGAGAGGGATCTGGGTAGAAATCAAAGGTATGCATAGAGGGCAGGAGAAACACCCTAGAGTAGAGATGGAAGGCCAGTTGCCTGTATCACTGACTGTGGATGGAGAACAGAAAATGATGTCTTGATGAATCATGGCCCCTTGACAAGTGGCCAGATCCCTGTCCCTGCCTGTTATTGCTCCAGCAGGTAGAATGATAAGGTTCCATTAGTCAGTTTTCCAGCACCGTCACAAAATAGCTGAGGTTTAACTTTAGAATATAGAAAAAAAAGTTCATTTAGGCTCATGGATTTGGAAGCTCTGTTTGCGTTGGGCTCATGATAAGGCAGCATATGGGGGCAGAAACGTGCAGGAAGAAAAGCCTCGTCCTTCATTAGCACAGGGGACAAGCAGGATTGAGGAAGGGCCAGGGTTACCCTCCTTGAGATGTCTCCAAACATCTTCCACTAGGCCCCACCTCCCAGCACCACCACCTGTGGACTGAGCCATTAACTCAGGGGCCCAAACCACTGCCTGGACTCTGCATTCACTTTAGCCTACGCTTTAGGAAACAAATCTAATGGAGTGATTTTGCTTTAAAACTTACTATCTACTCCAAAGCTAACTGATGATATTTTGAATTGTCCAAATGGATAGATTGTTTCCTCTTATTTTTTTCTGCCTGTGTATTCTTTCCCTTTTAGTGTGAGGAGTTGCATATCACATTATCAGATTGATTTGAACCCACAGGGAAAAAAAAATTCCCTAAACTGAAATAACTAAAAGGCTTCCTAAAACATATAGAGTTACAACTGGGAATCTGATACATTATATTAAGCTGGTATCAATTTACTTTTTAAATTTCATATATGTTTAGGGAAAAATACAAATTTATAGGCATGTTAAGTTTTGTAAGGGAGCAAAGTGTTAGCACATATTTATATATCTGGTTATTTAGAAATAGCAAATGAATTAGACATTCATTATTAGTGAAATTATTCTGACAGAGTTCTTCTTGAAACTGCTAATTACCCAGTTTGTACTTAGAGGTAATAAAGACCAAATGTTACAAAGTATTTCATATTTTCCAACATTTTTTATGAGGTCACTTGTGAAATTATCCAGGTTTGCAAGACTTTTCTTCATTAAACTAGGCAATGTTACAGCAATGGTAGCTTTAGGTTAGAGATGCCGTAAGCATGAGAAAGTAGACTTTAAATGGGGGTGACGTATTGAATTAGGAGGGAGTATTTCAAGTTTGTTGTTGCCTATAGCAACAGTTGAAGGCATCCTAAGTCAAGGTGTCAGTATCAACACACATGCACTCCCCCCATACACATACCTTTTAAAGGGGAATGGCAAATTAAGTGTGTAAATTGTAATAGAACTAAAAGGCCATGCTTTACTAGGCCTTTGCATGAGGACCCAACTATCAGGCACCTCAGGAAGTCTCTTGGGAAGAAGGACAGGGGCTCCCAACAGCAAATTAGACATGGTGTAATTAAGTCAGATCCTTTTCAGTAGGCTATGTCCAGAACCTCTCTATCAAGAGCTTAGGTTTCAGCAGTTTACCCAATTCATCTCTGTTGGGTAAGCTTCTACTAAAAGATGCTTGTTTCTGGAAGAAAAGGTACTTATTCCATGTTTCTATGTACTTTTAGCCCATTTTATTATTCTATGGTTACTTCCTTCGAATGTTATGGCTAAACTTGGCCATCTCTCCCTCTTTCTTTAAAGTGGGTTTGGAAAACCTATGAAAATGCATCCAACACAAAAGGATAGAGACTTTTTGTGAACTGTTTCCTGACAAGCTGATTTAAAATGCAGATACCTGGGAGACATTTCTAGACAATAAAATTGAAATACAGTAATTTCCCCAAAAATACTTGTGTTAATTATACAAACTACTCTCCTATCAAATTAGGACTAATTTTCTATTTCATTTAGCCTAATGAAATTGATTTAAATACAGTTGTAAACCAAATGTTAAGCTATCAGATGGATATAGTATCTCAGACTAGTTACTGGTAGCTTTGAATCTCTATAAAGAAACACAATTTCGAAAAGTAGCAATCGAAACTTCAGCCAGTTCCTTTATGTAATGGTAAAGTTTATTTTATTTTTTAATAACAATCAGAGAACAAAATGTTTAAAATTTGCAGTTTAAAACATGCACATTCACAAAAGGCCAGTGACACAGAACAGTGCATAGAAATGGGTTTTACTCAACATTTGTAACTATTTATAAAACACAGTGCATCAAACATCAAGATACACGGACCTGAGAGAACCACTTTAAGCACAGATTCGACACTATCCACTCATGCAGTGTCTTGATCTTCCCAGCAGTTTCGGCAGGAATGGCTTTTCCACAGAGCTGAATGTCTATTTCATGTTTAAAGCAAACTGGCTTCTCATAGCTGCCTTCCAAGGGTGCCTTCTTCCTTTAACTTCATGCACTTGAAAAGGCGAGAAAGGAGCCTGACAAGGCTGCCAACCAGACCAGCTGCAATTATGGCTTCTAGTCTACACGACTGGGAATCTCATCTCCACCAGAGCATACTTACCGGAAGGAAAGTTGCTAATTCAAAGTGAGCACACAGGCCAGTCCACCTTTCCTCCTACTTAAGGAAGATTTATTTGCTGAGAAGTTTCGTGAACTTTCTAAAGAAGAGTTCTTGGAGGCAAGCTAAACAGAAGATTCAATTAAATAAAAAACGATTCAGCTGAATTTGTTGAAACTTTGTAGAACAACCCATTTATTAAAAAAAAAAAGTTGTGTGGAGGACCGATTAATTTGTCCATTAATTCTACTTAGGCCATGATAAAGTTTCATAAGACAGAAATGAATATGAGGATTTACACAAAAGCCATGCATTTGCCTGAATGACCTTAAATATTAATTCATGCAAACCATAAACCTATCCAAACAAAACACACACACAACAAAAACCTCAAAAAGCTGCTCTCCTACAGAAAATAAATCAATACGAAACACGAAAGGCATTTATCTCCTTTTCTTAAAATTTAACTTACACTCCACTTTAATAGCTGTTGAAGGTTAATTAAAACACAGCAAAGTAAAACTAAGTTTCGCAAGTGTTTTATTTTAATGTGAGAAAAATCAGACTATTATATGTTTAAGAGACAGTCCAGAAATACTCATCACAACAAAGCATTTATGAGGCTTGGAGCCACATGGTATTTTTGAAAGCAACAGGACAGGAGTTCTACATACTTGCTCACACGGTGTGAATGAGTGGGGCACTTCCTTGACAAATTTTGTAGACTAAAGATTCATCTCATGATACAAGTCTTAAGACCAGGAATCATCAAAAACCAAGCGTATGTGAATAGGTAGCTTTATAATAGTTATACACTGATTAAAAAGGATGCCACCCATTGCTTTCTGACTAGCACACGTTTTCTGAAAGGGCGGTTTTTCAATCACAGGCTATGAGTGTGGCTCTGAGCACAGAACAAATCCACCTATTGTGAATGTCCCACCAGCTGCTTCGGATACTGAATTGAAAAATTAAAATATATCATCAAATGCTGAGACAACACGCTGATTATTTCCAGAATCCATTTTGCCTGACGAAAAGGAAACCGACTCACTGACCCTTTAGTGACAACACAATCCGTGGCTCCCCGATTTGGCAGCATCCCTTCACCCGCCTGGGTGAGAGAGAGCAAATCCGGCAAGTTCTCCTGGTTGCAGATGCTGTCTCCCAGGGAGCGCAGGGTGGAGTACCAGCCAAGAGGCACATTTACCTTGTTAAAAGTCCTGCGCTCCTGAGAACATTGCTTTCCTGGTAATCATACCTTCACTAACAGGGCATCTTTCAGGTGTGAGACAGCAGTGAATTGTTAGGTGTCTCTCTCACACATAGAGAAAGTCTATGCTCTGCCCTACTGTGTGATATCCCAACCAAACATGAATGATTTGCCTCCCAGTTTTTCAGTGCTAAAGTAACGAGGACTTTCTGCTAGAAACAGTATTTTCTGGATCATAAACATTACAAAGCAGTCATGTCAGCATTTACCAGAGTCCCCTATAGGGGACTTTTAAAATTGGAGTTATATGTTGTTTATTTCAGAAAACACAGGCTTAAAGTCACATTGACTGCACCCATTCAAATCCTTGATAAGTCATGTGCCTTTTCCCCTGACAAAGGTTAGAGACTCGAGAGGATTAAGTCTCTATAAACTCACTGCAATAGCAAGTCTCTATTTCAAGTTTTACCCAAGTGGCCACTCCCTCTGCTCTCCCCAACTTAAGAACAGAGAGACCAAGCTAATGCCTGTCATTCAAACACAGGATCCAGGGCCAGAAGGCATAAGAGTCTGGTTCTCAGAGAATGATGTATACTGATTAACCATGAGTATGCTCATGTGGAAGGGTTCCATCAAAATAATTCATGATTCAAGATAACAAAGATGACTTTAGATTTCCATGCAGAGGTCAGAAGATTCCATTCTCACGTACAATGTTCTGATGTGAGGAATCTGGAGACAGATACCTCTGACAGCTGGGGCACAGCAAAGCAAGCCTTTCTTGGGTAACCAGTCATTTTGGGGGTAAGACGTCAAATGTCACCCCCAGGAAGCCTCCTGGAGAACCCACTCACCAGATTTAGCTTGTGGACAGCTAAGTCTACAGCCTCACGGTCTGGAAGATTAGCTTAAGATTCTGTGTGTGTGTGGTTCTGCTAGAAGTTTTGATTCTTGTGTCGGCTGATCTAAGCTCCAAACGGGATCGTTTGAGATGTGAAGTATGTCCACTCTGCTCCCTTTAGAATTACATAAGTTTTTAGAACCTCTTATTTGCAGGCAATTTGTAGACACAGTGGTAACTAGCTATAGATTTGGAGAAGGAAGAGACACACAGTCTAATTTTAAATTCAGACCAAGAAAAAGAGGGAGGGGGGACACTGAAACGATTCAATGGGGTAATACGGAGAAAAAAAAAAACCCTTCTCAAAGCTAGTCCTTGGACACATTTAAAGGTCTGATTTGCTGGTTATCCACATAAAGGCAAACTGGCTTTTGAATAGAAGGCAAAAGAGTTTGTTTCAATCTCCAAAGTGTATCTGAAAACTAGAACTCCCTTTTTATTTTTATCTTTTAAGATGAAAAACATATCATAAAAACTGTAGAAAACTGGGTGTGGTTTTTAAACAGCCCCTTCAGCATTTACTGTTGGTAGCAAAATAGGCATTCCCCCCCACCCCCGCCCCCAGGAGATTTCATGGAGATGCCAAACTAATCAGAGTGAACGCATGTTTGAAAATGTATCGTGATGAGAAGTATTCATTGACTGTAAGGTGTTAGGCTCGAGCAGAATAGGTATTTCCTTAAAATGAGGGAAATGTACTGCTTATCTGTCTCGTGTCGATAAGCATTACGTGACCCATTTTGGGAGTTGTTGGGCGAGTGAAATGTGAAATAATTTTCAGGCTTAAGCGTACCGGTAGTCTCCACAAGACCAACTGTGCTACATGTCTCATCTCCATTGGGAATGCACAGTGCAGAACAAACAGCAGAGGACAAAAGCTGAGCCTATGTACATGACAAAAAGCCCATGCATCATCTCACGGATTACCCCAAAGGTCTTTGGAAATCCCACATAAATATGGAAGGGGAATTTTCTTAGGAGGGGAAAAACTGAAGACGGAGCGGCAGTGTCACTCGATATACAGCAGAAGCCAGATTCTTATTTTTTTTAAAGGAACATCTAAAGGAGTCTAAAGTTCATCAGAAATCACAGACAGTACAATTAAAAAATAAAAAAAGGTCAGCGCAGTAACAGTGGTCACACGGACACACATGGACCTCTGACTGGAACCAATAAAGAAGACAAAGGACAGAGAAGCAGTTGTAAGGCTGAAGGTGCGACATCACAGATTTGAGTAGCAAACGCCTGGAAATGCTCAAAATTTGAAGTCGAGCTCATGTCAAACATGCAGGTCATACAGAGGCATCATGAATGAACTTTCTTTTAGATTTCTGGGCAGATGACTACTGAATGAGAAATGCACACACTGAACGTCTTTGGCAAACATTTAGCAAGACACTCTTTGACACAAACACGTATGAATGCCTTGTTTAGGAGTGCTCAGTAGAGTGAGCTGGCTTATTTCAGCATATCCTGAACTCTAAGTCTGGATATCAAGAGTCCTTCCCTTCACATTACTTCTGAGTTGTTGTTAAATGTTTCTTTTAAATGGTTGATTGACTGATGGTTGAGCCAATGAACGATAGTTACAGCCCCAGAGGGACGGCTTTTGAACACTGACCTGTCCCAGTTTTGAGAAAGCACTCTGGCAAGGTACAAGGTGATTTCCAATATCAGTTTACAAAGCCTTAGCAGGTATGTGCGGGCATCCAAGGACAATGGTGTTACAGTAGCCACATAGCGCTATGTCCTTGAAATTCATCTGTGAGATGAGCTCAGATCCACTTTTCCTCCCCATGGACCAGACTGGAATTGGTCAGCAGGTTGCAGTGATGACCTTAGACTGTGACAGCTCTCCTCAGAGACACAGCAGGGGGGACCCGGTGACTCAGTCCTGTCAATCACCACTCATCAGGCCTCTGCTTCGTGGTATCGTAGGCTCGAATCACTTCAGACTGTGAGACGATGCCATTTTCATCTTGAGAGAAAGCGTAGCCGTCTGCAAGCAATGAGAGAGCAGAAATCAGTGAAGGGACTCGCCAAGTCCACTCCCTTCACGTTTGCTTCCTCGGGCCTGGAGTGTGAACACAGCATTGGATACACTTTTCGGCAGGTGCCAAGCAAGTGAGAAGGTTGGAGTAGGTGAGCAGAGGCATGTATGAATTAGCTTGATTTAAATTATTCTACCATGAGCACACACAGGAAAACACCACCCCACTGTTTATAGATATATGATCATTTGTTGTTCTCTAAAAATAGATACATGATCATTTGTTATTTTCTATAGTTACGTGATTGTTGGTCTCTATAGTTACATGATTATTTGTTAATTAGTGGCACTGAGAAAGGAAAGAACACACAGAAATTGGCAGTGGTAGAAGAGAGGCTTGTTTTCTTTATGCGACATTCTCATTGTGTCCCAGCACACACACACACACACACACACACACACACACACACACACACACACACGTCACTGATGTTTTATATAGTCAGAGGAGGTGTGGGGATAGGAGATTCCCTAGGGGGAAATCACATCTTTGGAAAAGGCCCCTTGATATATAAAGTCCAAAAGCACTAAACATGGTATATGTATGAAGGAAAATAAATTACACATGGAAACACAAAATAAAAGATATATTACTGACGCCAATAAATTTGCTATAGGGCTGTATATATTATGTTCTCTTTCAGGTCCTTGAAATGTTAAGAGGGTGAGATACCTAATAACTTCTTCCAACTCTAAATATGCATAAATATTTTTGAAGGGGAAAATATATGTTTCTTTGCATTGCATGAAAGCTGAAAAGACTCTGGCAGAGTTATTCAAGTAGAAAAGATAACAACACAGGCAGCTTTTAAGAGTTAAGATTTATCTTACTGTTTCTTTGTAAGATTTAAGACTCCAAGGAATGTAAAGACAGCAGCGTTTTAAAATTCGTTATTAACTGGGAGATGGTGTAGCCCAGGGGTTTGTTAACCAACCATTTGTTTTTATATATCAGGTTGCAAAATTTTAAATCGTGAATTTTAAATAGCTAAAGATGATGCAAACTGAACACACGGGCGGCTCGGCTGTGTGCTGGGGTCCGCAGAACACAGTGAGTTAATTTAATCAAAATTTCAATACTCACGGAGCAGGTTCTGTTGTAAGGACTCAGAGCGGTACAGATTCACGTGGTTCTTCTTAAAGACATTCTTGAGCAGCTGTGCCCTCTCCGTGAGGCTGTGGAGCAGGCACAAATGTGTGAGACACATTGTCAGCTCAGGGAGCTCTAATCTCCTCAGGACTACAGCAGAGCAGAGCAGAACAAAGGCCCGAGAATCCACAGTACAGGACTCCTTTTTTCATTCTATTTCTCCAGATAGCAAATGAGATCTTAAGTGCTTATAGAGACTTTTGAGGCCATTTCCCCTATGATAATCTAGGAAAAAATAAGGTTTCTGTACCCAGTGCCATTATATCTAAATCAAACGAATTCAGAATCCACTTAATACAAGTAGTAAAAATCACCAAATCATCTACAATCTTGATTGACTGGCTGTGTGTGTTGTAAACACAGAACTTTTAGAGTTTAAAAGCGGCCATTTTAGCCATACTGCATCTTGCTCAAACTCTGACACACTCTGATATAAAACGACAGTTTTAGTTATACTAAAGAAACGAAAAATAATACAAAGAGCAAAATCTTAATCTGTTCTAATCAGAAAATTTCTATTACCACTCCAATATGTTTTAAGTTTGTCAGTTTCATTTTAAAATACAAATTGTTTTTTTTTTTTTTAAGAAAATAATTATGGTAGATAAAACAACATGGAACAAGGATCCATAAATACTTAGCTTGGCCTCCACAGAGAGGGCCACAGAATTAACCATGCTTTCTTCTGCTACACGCAGTGCAGTGACTTCGCAACAGGGGTCTCAACGTTTGTTGGTTAGAAGAAGAATCGGGGCGATCTAGACACATGCTCACGGGTCTCCTCCATCTTACTAACTGCGCTGTTTCTCTAGTGGCTGACTTATCTAATGCCCTTTGATAGTGAAGAGCGGTCAGCACGGGTGGGATGCCCGTGTCTGTGTGAGCCGAGGTGAATGGCCCACGAAGGAAGGGTGGTTTAACAACTGGACGTGCATCAGCTGAGAAAAATCCCCCATCTTGTTCTTCTCCTCACAAGCTTTAGTTAAGCTGCTATAAATTATGTTAGTTCTGTGTTTTGCCATCTTTTTTGAAAGCCAGAAATGGAATTATCTTTATCATATACACATACATTTAAAAAAAAAGATCTTCCCCATTGTAGAAATGAATTACACAGACATTTAGGCAAAAAGTGAAGGGAACTGTTTAGAAATGTTGACATTTGTATTAATCTCCCTCACATAGTTTTTGAAGCCTAACAATGCTGACTAGGACGTACTAGACATATTTTATTGTCACTGGGAATTAGCTTCGTTAAAAAAAAAATGAATTCGTGCAAAAAGTCCGGCATCAGTATAGTTAGTTGTAAACAATTTCTGCCACACACAAAGGGAAAGGGTCATCTTCAGCGAGGTACTTTCCGTTTCTTCCTTCTCCTTAAATGATCTACACTACAGCTCCAAGATGCTAAGGGCACTAAAATGGGTGACGACTCCTTTGGGGGAGCTTGGGGTGCAGGCTTTGAGCCTTGGGCATCTGAGGATCTTAGCAGTGCACTATGGAAGGGTGCCTGGCAGACACTGGTGTTTAAGCTGAGACCCTTATAGAAGGCTGGAGGAGACCAAAGGAATATTCTGTCAGCTTCTTCCCAGAATTCTTTTTCTAGGTCTCATGGTGGCCTTCCAATGCTTGAGGGATTCTAGGGATGGGCATTATCCTCTCTAGTTCAACAACTGAAAGACAATGCATGCTGCTTTTTTTCCTGCTAATCTATCTATCTATCTATCTATCTATCTATCTATCTATCTATCTATCTATCTATCATCTATCTTTTAGCATGGAGACCTTCTTGGGAAAGTAGCACATCAGGAAAGAGCATAGACCATGAAGTCTGTTTTTGACTCAGTTCTGAGTCTGCATCTTGTTAGCTGGGTCACAGTAGACAAACCTTCCTTGGTCATCTTACTTATAATGGGAGGACAACACATAACTTTCCGGCACATAGGGAGGGTTTACCCACTTGTTAGCAAAGTGATTGGCACTTAGGAAGCAGTCAACAAGTGCTGGTCCCTCCCACCCCTGTCCCCCAGACCCCAGGGATTTTTTTTTTTTTATTTCAGTTTGTCCTTAACCTTGGCTTGCTGCTGCACATGGGTTTTAATTCCTTACACCCTCATTCCACCACATGCTGAGCAAACAAGTACGTTTTTGTTGCTGTGTTCTTTCCTTGGTGACTCTATTTCCTGCTTTCGTTGTAGTACAGCAGAGTCCCCGCTCTGGAACATAAATGCCATCTGCAGTGGGGTGTTTCATAAATTAGAACTTGCGGTGAGCTGGATTTCTCTGTCTCTAGTCTACTCTTAGGAAATAATTTATCATTTCAAAATTGATGAACTTTTATATCATCCATGTTTATGGGGACTAAGATTACTACTGGGTCCCATTATAATATGGGGATAACATTAAATAAGTATAGTAAAAGTTTAGGTTTTGGGTGTTGGATAACTTTACTCAGTGCGACAGAAGAGAGAAAGAGAAGGAACAGGATCTAGCCACACTAAAACCACATCTATTACAATTCTTAGGCAGCAGTTTCTCTTGGTCTTGTAGTGTCTTTCATTTACATACCAAGATATGCAAATTCCAAGTCTGTTTAATGCAACCACACAGTAACTATCAGTTAAACACTGTTGCTTTATTTCTAACTCATGACAGCCATGTAACTTAGGTATCTGCAGGAAGTGAATGAAAAGATTCTGTGTTTAAATATAGTATTTCTTCTAGAAACACTGAAATATGTTACTGTTGGTAAAAAACTCATATACAGTCAAAGAATGTGTTATCTTAAAGGAATTTTGGTCGCTTTTGAAGGAGGGTAAAGTGGCATTTATTGGTTTGGTGAGCTGGTTAGTTTTTATCAACTTGACATAAACCTAGACATACATAAGAAAAGGGAATCTCAGCTGAGGAACCGTTTCCATGAGGCTGGCCTGTGGGCAAGTCTGTGGGGGCATTTTCATGATTGCTAATTAATGTCATGGCACCCTGAGCTAGTGGGCCTGGACTCTGTAAAAAAAAAAAAAGTAGCTGACCAGAGAAAGGAAACCAGTAAGCAACGTTCCTCCATGGTTTCTGCCTTCAGTTCCAGCCCTGGATGATGTTACCCTGTAAGCTGAGACAACCCCCCCCCCTTTAATGTTTAGACTTTATGAAAAAATTAGTGTGTCCATATGTACATGTGTACAATTTTTTTTTTTTTACCACAGTTGGCAAACCAGGACAGTTGGCAAACTGTTTTGTTTGGCTCACTGAAACAAATGCCCAGAAAGTAAACATGCATCTAGTCACAACCCTAATGGGCCTAATTTTTGCTGAAGAGGAAGTAATACTCACTGTAAGTAATATTTCATTGTAGTGTTGGGTACTCTGAGAAGAAGCTTTTTTTTTTTTAATGTTTAGACTTTATTGAAAAAATTAGTGTGTGCATATGTGCATGCGCGTTGTGTTGTATTTTTGGCGAATGTTATTCACTAGTGTAGTTGTGTACACATATGCATGAACATATGGAGGGATGGATGGTGTGTCTATCAGTCAACCAGAAGCTCACGAGTAGCAAGTGTCTGGCTCAACAGATGAGTTTTGGGGATCTTCCTGTCTCTGGCCTCACAGTGCTGAGTTTACAGGCTTGCTCTGCCATGCCTGGAGTTTTCTGTGGGTTCAATAGATCTGAACCCAGGTGCTAAAGGTTCCATGGAACTATACGGTAATCCATCTAACCCTGAACAGGTTTTCTCTCTGCTTCTTTAGTTCCCATAGAGTATGCACTGCCATATTGGCATAAATACCAGAACAAAACCTGGGATGTAGCATTTTGTTTGTTACTTCTAGGACAATGCCAAAATTGCTTTCTATTAAGAAACAATACAGAAACAATGAGGCTGGGAGCAAGCCTCATCACGCTCCTCCCTGATGAAATCACCTGCCATCCACATTCTCTGGTCTCTTCTACAAGCTGAGACTATGGGACAAACAGTGGGGAAGTTGGGGAAGCCTGACTCAAAGACCCTGAGCTCAGATCTGTTAAGAAACAGATTAGCCAGCTCTGCTGACTAATATCTACAGCTGAGTATCAAACTGTGAGTCTCATTATCATTAGTATCATCACGATAACACATCACACATACTCCAGCCATAGCAAGAGTTGCTCTGTCCCCAACAAGGCCACAGTCTCCCCATAATCCCTTATTGTTCCCCCCTCCCCCCAGTATCTGTTTTGAGTGTGTTCCTACTCAAACACTGTGATGGGCACAAGACCACCAGGGCTCCTGCTGTATCACTTCCCACCTTATTCCTTACAGACAGGGTCTTTCACGAAATTTGGAAATAGGTTGCCTTTAGTGACCCCCAGCAATCCACCAGCCTCCACCCCTCCAAAGTGCAGGGGTTGCAGGCCTGGGTGAGCACACCCAGCTTTTTACACGGTGCTGGAGACTTGATCCCAGTCCTAATGCTTGTTCAGCAAATGCTTTTCTCCACTAAGCTGTCTTCCAGCTCTGGCCTCTGGTTTTGAACTTACATTCAGTTATTATGGCTGTTTGAGAAATGTCATGACGTTAACCTGCAAATGTACATCTAGGTTAGCAGGACAGCCTTCCTGTCCTGTTGCTGTCTCCTACAGATCCTTCTGCTTTGCCCCTTCCTTGTGCTGCTTTTTTTAGCAGGAAGCCACCATGCTCTCCTCGATTACCAGTGAGCAGCAAGAATGCAGGTATGTGCTGGACCAGGGCTTGGCTTCTAGTCTTTAGTCATTTACCTAGCTCATCCCCAGAGGAAAGCTGAATAGATATTTAAAGAGGCAAATGAGCTGGGAAAACTGCAGGGGGTAAATATCTGAAGTCTCTTTTAACATAGTGCTTCTAAGGGGGGGAGTATAATCCATTTCTTTCTGGTTTACATTCACCCATTGATTTTTCAAACTTTATTTTACATGTCCTGTGTTCTGTCTGCATGTATGTATGTGCACAACATACACGCTTGGTGTTGGTGGAAGTCAAAAGGTGGTGACAGAGCCCCTGGAATTGGAATTTATTGATGGTTGTGAGCTGCCTTGTGGGTGCTGGGTACCCAAAGCAGATCCCGTGCAAGAGTCACAAGTGCTCTTAACCCCTAAGCTCTCTTTCCAGCCCCCCCACTGCCTTACTTCTTATTTTAATGGAAGGGGCTACACACACTGCTGACTCAGGGTGATTAGGATCTGGAGACCATCATTTCAGTCCTAGTTGACCATGTTAGTAACTGCAGGCCTTGGCAACATACTTGCAAATGAGAATAGACTTGAAGGACAGAAACAGTATCATCAGTGGCCTTTCTCTCCTAATTCTTACTATACAGCTTTATTTAGTTTCATGAGCTAGAATGTCTCCTTGTCCCTTGTATCACTGAAAGAAAGAGAGAAAACAAAGACAGAAGGAATGTTCGGTGGAGGTCACAGAAAAGGTGCTTTGGTATGTTGAACCCTGTGACACAGAATCGTACTTTGGAGCAGGACCTCTTCAATCAACTGGCTGATGCTCAAGGCTGACAATTTTAGGGACCCAATCTCTCCGAGCCCTCCTGTTCTTAACTTGACAGGACCCATTTGCATTGTGCTGCTGTCTGGGTTCAGCGGGCCCCTGTATACAGACCACAAGTGAGAGGCCCAGAGAACTGGTTGTACTGGAGATATGCTGGGGCCATTACCTTAAAAACAGAGCTCCACAGCCCTGTGCCAACGGCTGCTCTGAACCAATGAGAGGCTGTGAGGCCGGGAGGCCGGGGCCTCAGCTTCAACTTCCACTCTCACATCAATCCCAGTCTGTCACACTGAATAAAAATGCTGAAGCAACACTGAGGGGAACATACTGCTTGATAAAAAAATGTTTTCTATGGACTTTAGACAAAACCTCTTGGCTGGTTAGTAGGACGAGATCAAAAACAAAGTGAATCCCTAGCGCTATGTGCAGAGTTATGTTTTTATTCTAGACTGCTTTTAGCTGATTTTCTTTTAAGAATGTTCTGTGTACTTAATGGATTTATCTGCCATCTAGCCTTGTGTCTTTGGAGGATGCAGTGGTAAAGAAAAAAGCCTGGAAAGTGGAACTCACTCTTTGCATGACCTGGATCTAGGCTGGTTCCTAAGAACACATTGAGCTGAAAATAATTCCTTTAAAAACCATAATTCCTTTAAAAATTATTAATACTGTTTCGAAGTAAAATCTCTTTTCCTTTAAACATTTTTTATAAAACAACAAACACTTGACACCGTGCTACACATTTTATAGTCTTTCTTTCAGTTCTTTAGTCTGCCTTTAGAGACCAGGTCTTAATAGGTAACCGAGGCTGGCCTGAAATTTCTCATGTAGCCGAGGCTGGCCTCCAACCTATGATCACCTGCCTCAGCCACCTAAGTGCTGTGACTAAAGGTCGACGTCTCACTTTTCCCATCGTTTCACTTAAGCCTTACAGCCTCTTTAAAGGAGGCATGTGAGTCCCAATTTATTGATGAAAAAATTGAGGCTCAGTTCATTAAGAACTTGTCTGAGACAACAGACTGTTTAATGATAGATCTGTCTTCAGTCCATACCTCTCTGATTCCAAAATCTGTCAGCAATACCATCAGTCCCAAGTCAGATGATAAATGCTGGCTATATGGCTTATTTCCCACCACTGGTAAGAGAACAAGATGTAAATTCTCTTTTGAAAGACTGTATTCTACTTACCTTTTCCCAAGCACGACTGCGCCTGGGTCTTGAGATTTCGCCTCGAGTTCCTGAACTTCATCCACTAATGTTTTAAAGGCCGTCCTCTTGATGCTGTGGGGAGAAAAGGATTTGCATGGTAACTCTCCTAGGAAGACAAGGATGCGGGCTGTGTGGCTCCCTGTCACACCGCTGGTCAGCCTGGCCTTAACAAGGGGCAAGCAGCGCTTTTACAAATCTAGGACAGCACAAGCTAGGATGCTTTTATTTAGCAATATACAGACGATAGTCATAACAAATAATTGAGATTCATAATACTAAAATAGCTACCACATAAACATACCATTAACTTTAATAACTATATTATAAGAAAACATGATTTTAAAATGTAACTATTCAGAAAAATTGCAAAGTTTTTGTTACCTTTATATTATATATATATTTAGAACCAGGGAAGCAAGGAATTTCTTTTTATAACTCCTAAAAAACATGTTTGGAGGTAAAAACAAACAAACAAACAAACAAACTTTCTTTTCCTTTCTATTTGGAAGTCTTGCAAGTGATTTCAAAAGAACAGGTATTTTCTGATGTAATTTTCTCCAGTCCAACCAAGGCGCTTCTTGATGTTGCCTGAGTGCGCCCACTTTATTTCTCATTTTGCTTTTTAAACTAACTTAGTTTTCTCATTCTTGAATCATGACTTCCTTCTTTAAAATTAGTAGACACCACTGGCACCTATTTTGCACAGTTTGCATGTCTGGGAACCACAGAGCCCCGGGGCGGCATGCGTGCATGTCATTGCGTATTTCGCCCAAGATCACATACTCACACTTTGTACAGCACATCCAGGAGCAAGGACGCCACGGGGACGGAGAGCAAGCCTGCCCAGAAGACTCCAGAGCCGAACAGCATGGCTGCCTGCGGACATCATCACAGACAGCTGACACTTCCGCAGAGCCAGGACTTCCATCCCCAGTCACTCTTAGTGGCTTAGTTTAAGCTTAAGTAAGGTAGCTTAAACAGCATTTTATCAGGGGAATGACAATACGCTTGCTTAATTCAAACCCTTAAGATGTTTGTCATTAAAAACCATATTTATCATGACATGCCTTTACTCCAGTTGCTGATGGAGGTTTAATAATGCATAAAATATTTTCATATTATGTATATATATATATACATATATATGGATTTAAAAATTGTGCATAATGACATGAAATGTAAATTTTGGCCTTTTCCAATAGAGCATCATTATCAATCTTTCTGAAGAAATCAAATATACTCTTGATTTAAATGAAATCAAATGGCATATAAGATAATTCATATTTAGAAACAAAATTTACCAATTCTGGCACATGAAAGTTAACTTTATACTTATCACATTGCAAGCCTTTAAAAATCATCCAGACATATTATGACAATGGTGCAATCAAATTAAGATATCTATGAAAGTATCAACCTGATTATTTTGGGCAAGTGGATAGACATAATCTTATGTTGGCTCAATGATTTACATAAATTTTATCAATGTACATCTATTATTGCTAAAATCAACCCAAATATCTAGTATGTGAAACTGAAATAAAGGCATACTAAAATTAATTTTAATTATGTCATTGTATTAAATCTTACATTATGTATTACAGCCTGTCAGACTATAAACAAAAATTATTTTATGATTTAAGAAAAGTAATACATTCTATTAGGTTTGTGATTAAAATAAAATATAATCATTACAAAGTTAGATTACACAGAGTTTAAAAAGAAGTGGTTTGCACAATAAAAGATATATTTTGGTTTCACTTCTGTGAGTTGATCTGCTCCTTTCTCAAGGGCAAGCCTATAGTACTCATTTTGTCTGTAAATATACTACTATATTACAATACAGAGTTGTCAACTAACATATGTCAACTAACAAATTATACAAGAAGGGTTGGGTTTTTGTTTGTTTGTTTTTAAACTTGAATTCAGAAATAAAAATGATCCAGCATTTAATTCTAGGTACAGTTACAATTATGCATAGTTCTAGTCAGTCAATCCCCATCATATAGGAAGATAATTAATTTTAAATTATGACTTGGGGCCCCCTTTTCATTTTGATTCTTAAGGGGTACCAGGAACTACTCCCATTTTTTCTACACGAATACAAGCTACCGATATGGACTGTCACTCAAGGACACTAAGGTTCCCCTGCCCCTGTAAGATGGGGCTGATATCTCTGCCCGTTTAAAATAAAAAACATGCCATCAGTTAAAAAAAACAAATCTCAGAAAATAAAATCTGTTGCATGGGTTCTGAAAAACAGCATCCATATTCTGGACATAAACTAGTGAAAAATATGCCCATAAAAGTCACTTTATTTAATAAGCAAAACATGATTTGGGACAAGTTTGTTGACATCCTCAATAGTGAAAACCAACAATAACTATGTAACAGGAAATGTCTATCACCTCGCTGGGCCTTTGTTTCCATTCAAGGACCCTTTCTAGGAAGGTAACAGCTATTAGAAAACAAAACAAAACCCTAAACAAAACAAAAACCCTTTCATATCTTTTTCTTTCTGGGGGGGGAGGGGTAAGATGAAATGCCAAGTCATATAACTGAAAACACGTTTGCCTGGCTTACTTTTAATGTATTTTAATGTTGAGGGCAAGAGAAGAAAAGACTTCTTCTTGCCTTTGGCCACCGTGTATTAACCTCGAGTTAAATGTCTCTGCAGACAAGAAAAACTTGGATCCTGCAGGCTGCTAATTCTGACCATTGTCATGCTAATGATGGAGGGGGTAACTACAGCCCACTATTCAGCTACGGGCCTTTGGCTTTACAAATGAACGTGAATTGAAGGGAGGAAAACTTTTTCTGAGTCATATCTGAAAGCCTGTCAGATTTTTTTTTTCCTTTTGCAGCGTTAATCCAAACCTAAAAGATTTAAAGCCGACATCCCCATTTAAGACAGAGAGTCTCTTTGTACTTATTTTTGGGATGAAGAGGAGGGGAAAAAAATGAAATCCCACAGAGGTATTTCCTTCCTTTCTGTACAAGAAGGCTCCCCTCCCTCTGTGGAAACCAGTTTGTTTCTAACTTTTCACATTTCCCCACTTGCAGGCAGGTCAGCTGGGAGAAAGGCAAGCCGTGTGCAGACAGACAATAGCGCTTACGGAGCGTCTGTCCCGGGTCGGTCTGGGGCTTTCTCTCTTAGAGCAGTTTGCAAATGGTCCTGAACGTGGGAGATTGGGGGGCAGCGCCAAGTGTCCCTTGTCCTCTTCCAGGTCTTGTGAAACCAAATGGAATTTATCACAAAAGCGGAGGGGCTTGAGAAGGGGGTCTATGCGCTTAGGGGCCTTGTGGTACTGGCCCCTGTACTTAGCCTGCCTGTGCCCGTCTGGGGAACAAGTAACCGCTTGTCTCTGCAAAGGCCCGGGATCCAGGTGGGAGCCATGGAACATACAATGCGGGCAGGGGAAGCGCCAGTTCACATTTTCACATAAACTCGCAGAAGAGTGCTTGAAAAATCATCAGCTTATTCTGCAACTAGCCCACCGAAGACACAGGCCCAGGTCCACTTAGAGGCTTGTTCCCTGACCCACAGTGGGACAACACCAGCATTCCCACACCACAGAAGTTCTTCACAATCAGCTCCAAGTTCAGCCTGACAGAATGCGGAGAACTCAGATTTGCTGCCTGCGGGCAAACCTTTTACGGGCAGGTAAACCATGCCTGCTGCCCAGTTCTTGTTTCAGACTTTGCTGCTGGAAAGGTTGGGAAGGCAGACTTACTCTGACTCTCCATTACAGATGGCTCTAAAAAGGAAAGCACCTTTGAGAGCCCTTGAACCCCAGCCATAGCCCCACAGCCTTTGGCTTGGTCTGCCAGTGCCCATGACAGCTACCAAGACTCTGTGGAGAGCAGCTTTTCAGTCTATTCCTCAGCTATCAAGTGGGTTTAAGAACCAAACCCCACAGTGTACCACAGTTGCATTCGTGATTAGTGAGGCCTTCTCTTATCATTATCGTAATTTTTGGAATTCTTTAGTGGATTCTCATTTCCTAGTCTTTCTAGTGATCTGTCCCATGAGCTTTAAGAGGGGGAGGTGTTCTCTTATCAAGTTAAGTACAAATCAGTCCAGAAATTTATGGTTTTGAAAGCTTTATACACACATATGCTTGTCTTATGCAATATTTTCCAATGCCAATATACAGTATGGATCAACATAAATTGATCATTAGTAAAGTCTCAGGCTTATAGATTTGCTAACAGGACGGGGCTTGGTTAAGTATACCACTCTGATATAAATTTGCTCACAATTAATGGAGAAAATAGAAATTCTTATATATTAATTTTATAGAGAAATTATTAAGAAAACAGTGCTACAAAACTCGTCAACTTTCTTTTCCTTCCTTCTTTCCTTCCTTCCTTCCTTTCTTTCCTTCTTACTTTCTTTTTTAAAGAAAAGGTTTTTGCCATGTAGCCCAGGCTGGCTTTAAACTTGAAAATGAACTATCTGCTTCTGCCTCCTGAGGGTTAGGATTACAGACACATGGTGCCATGCCCGGCTTAAAGCTTGGGCAGACAGTTTCTCCCTTCCTCCCTTCCTCCCTCCTTCCCTCCCTTTGTTTTTCATCTCATTCCTTTTTTTTTTAATAAGAGAAAATAATACAAATCCAAAGGAGCTACAGGTTAATGTTAGCGACCATTGATAATGTAAAAACTCCCAAGAAACAGGCTTGGGGAATATTCCTCAGTGGACAGACCATTCATGTACTGTGTGGGAGGTCTGGTTTCAATCCACAGCACTCCAACAAAATCACAAGAACAAAACAACAGAACCCAAGAAGTGATATTGTTTAGAAAAGGCTTTCTACAAAGATTTCTATATTTAAAAATAGCAAGGGGGGAAATGAATAGATTCGCAGGGAAGAAAGGGGAAAGGTGACACAGGCTTGGGGTGAGTCTCAAATGCACGCAGTTCTGTGCTAGTCTCTGATCACAAAGAGAGCCCACTCATCTTCCTATGAGTCAATCGCAATAGACAGGCAAGACCACGCTATCAGTGACAGCTTTCTCCAGTTACAAGGAAAAACCCCCCACACTAAATTAAATCAAATTTAAAAACATGCGCCATCACAGTTGTGGGATGTGGAGAGCTATGGTGCACCCAACACTTGTAATAATTCATAGATCCCCCCTGGAATGTATTAGCCTTTGGGAGAGAGATGGCCACACAATCAGTCATTCCTGTTAATTTGATAATTTAGTTTCTGCACTATGTGTCAAGTTCCAGCTTCTGTGTATCACGAATACGTCTTGTGATCACCAGTGCTACAAGGCTCCAGGGACCCAGGTGAGGTGAAGTGACCACAGGCTCTCAGACAAGTGTGTGGCAGCTTAAGCAAGGCATGGAGAAGATGGGGTAAAGAGCCCACTCACTGAGCAGTTAGGTTTTTAACCAGAATGCTGATTGATTAACCTTGGGATGTGTTTCCAAGGGAGTGGAATACAGATATTTGCTGTGAATAGCAACAGGTAACAGGATAACCTGCAGCTGGTTGAATAAATGCCTGTCCGTATGTGGGAATATTATTTAAGTTCTTCAAGATCCTGCCCGCAGAATGTCATGAGTAGAAAGCTGATTATTTGGAGGTCTTGAGCAGAGAGGAAGCTACGTGTTGACCTTGAGGGACATCTTGTCATGGCTCACGGGTGTCAGAGCTAGGTGGGAGACTGGTTCCTTCCCTTTCTTGGCAGCTTGTATAGTAGCTTCTGGTATTAAGAAAACTAGTCCTCAGGGAGGAGGCTTCCAGCTTGGATATAGCTTGGATCTAGCTTGGCTCTTCCTGGGTTGGAAATATATGGCATCATCAGCAATAAGGACTTACCTTCAATGTCTCGGGGAAACCAAGGGCAGCATCAATAGCCTGTCATGTTTGGTAGTCTCTCGGACTCTCCTAGCCAACAGCTCACAAAGGTGGGTTTTGTTACTTTATAGCTCCAAAGCTATCAGCTCAAGTAGCATATCTTCATTTAAATTAAACACACACACACACACACACACACATGCATGCACTCGCATATGCACACACACTTACAGTAGGAGACACAAAGGCTCTCATGCTTATTGATAACTAAGAACTAGGGAACCTAGAATAGTAACCACCAGGAAGTGTTCCTTCAAAGGGAGGGATGCAGAACTTGTCCACTGAGAAGGCCGGGAGCTGACATGGTTAATAGCCTGGTGACCTTTGTGCTATCTGTGTGGCCAGAGACCACACCTGATTCTTCCCCCTCCCAGACCCTTTGAGTAAGCTTGTTTTCCTTGTCAATATGTAGAGCCCGTCCTTAAGGCAGGTGTCACATGTTCCTTACAAAGAATTGATGTAGTCACAGCTACTATTTAGTGGGCTTACTGTGTGCTTGGTTGCACACCTGGGATTGAGTTAATTATCACCTGAATAGTTTTCACCAAATTGTGTTGTGCTTCGATATGTCTGAAATAAACTACTACGCAGGGTCAGACTGCCAAAGTTCAAACCAACACCGGCGGCTACTTCATCGTGTTGAACAAACAGATCTGCCTTTTGCTTCCCTGAGATGGTCATTCTGCTGGCGGGGACGTTAGAGCCCCTTGCAGCTGGTAGCTGGTGTGGGTTGGGCTCTACAGATTGACCTCATTCACAGACCCCCACCAGCTCCATAGCACTGATCACCCCGTAGCTTGGTCCACCATGTTTTTTATGCTTATTTATTCTCGTTTCTGCTCTAGATGCTATGCATCTTCAGAGCTGTATTTCACCGTAACCAGAAGAGCCCTTTCCTGTGAATCTGTTAAATGAATACACTTCACAAAGTTCAGCATACAGATTACGGGCAGCAAATTAGTGATTCTAAGCTACGTAAGTTATTAAGAAAACTCAGGATCATTTTTTTTGTTTTTACTTAAAGCAAAAGTCATCAATTGTTACTGTTATAAGAAGCATTCAAGATAAAAATTAGCATTATTTTAATACTTTGGCCAGGTCTTTTGGGTTTGGTCTTTTTCCACACTGAGGGAAATTTCCTTAGGCTAGATTGTAATCTCAGAAAAGATGTATTTTTCTTTGTTAAAAAAATAGATTTATTTTTTTATGATTTGAATTTATGTGTCTATGTGTCTATGTGAATGTATGCCGTGTGTAGAGGTGCCTCTTGAGCCTGGAAGAGAGCACTAATCTCCTACAGCTGGAGTTACATGTGGGTGAAACATGTGGGTGCTGGGGATCAAGCCCAGGTGCTCTAGAAGAGTAATTCCTGCTGCTCTCTCCAGCCTCTAACCTGTGAATTAAAAAAAAAAAATGTTCAACTGTATTCATTCAGAACTTCATTACACCCACACTTGTCCTTATTGGCGTGGTGAGTTTAGTCTTCCATTTTTCCTGTATCTTTGAAGACTTAGGGCTTTTTGCAGGGAAGGAACACGTTAGAGAAAACTCTATCAGCAAGTTGATTCTGTTTCTTAGGGTTTGGTTATAAAAGAGCTAACTGAGGCCCAGGAGGTGAACTGTGCTTCCTCACTAAGCATAGCTTTCCACACTCAGAGGGGTTTCTCCTGTGAGGGTCAAAGGTGAACTCTCAGCTCCTATCTCTCTCTTTTTAAGTGTATGTGGGAAGCTTAGTGTTCCTCTCGGCTTTACCGTGTATACATGGATCTCCTCAGGAAGCATCATCCTCAGGAAATAATCATTAAAACAACAAAAAACCCAAAACCATTCCAATGGCTGGCTTCAAATTGCAGGTATCATGTCTTTTCCTATGAGACTTCTTGGCTCTTCCTTTGTGGTTTCTCCCTTTTCTGCCCATAGTAGCAGCTGCATATTTCTTTGGGAAAAAAAATAGACGGTGAGTGTGTGTGGCTACATTCTCATTTCAATCCATCCCGCCAACCTCAGTGGCCCTGGGGTCTTTCCTGCTGGAGAGCCCTTTCTCAGCCACTCACCACCCCTGGCCGGAAGGACCTGCTTCATCAAACCCGAGACACAAAACTATTCTTTGCTACCTTGGAAGCTGAGCTATACAACCACAGCATCCATATTATTTTTTATAGTATAACATAAATCCTGTATCCACAGAATGCTATTACGTCCTTTGCTAACATGACTGCCTTGGGACGCCTGGAAACTCCCATCAGCCTCCCACAATCAACAGCTATCAGACACTGATGAGCCGGGCTTTGAACCTGCAAATACACAAAGGTACCACTGTGGTGACAGGCTGTGAAACACCATGGTGTGTCATGAGTCCCAGAGGATGGTACTCAGTGGAGAGTGTGCCACCTTGCACTCTGACCAAAGCGAATGCCAAGCTACCGTGAGTTTCCACTTAGAGATGTGGAATTCACTGAGACTGCTGACTTAGGGAGCCTGACTGAGACCTTCCTTTGAGAAAATCTAAGACAGAAAGAAATCCCTACTCTATGCTTTGTCACCTATCATCAAGAAATGTCTTCCAATGCTGTTTTATTTCAGCTGAAGTGAATGCTCTCAAGTCTACAATTATATTACAGGACATATAAAACAGGTTTTCTGTGACTTAGGAAACTACTAACATTTTATTTCTCACTTCTTTTGATCCAAATCTGCTTGCTATGGCTTCTGGTATTCTCTGGAATACTGCATAACCAATCGGCAGAGCCATCTGTCGTGGTTTAAAGAAGTGGGTGCTAATTCAAGGAACTTCCATGGTCTGGTTTATCCTTAGCCGCCCGGTTCGAGCTTCACGGGATCTCTCTACCTTAACAATATGAGACCCCACGTTTACTGAAATGTTCTCTCCCTAGAGACCTCTTTTCTCTCTCCATGCA
Source organism: Apodemus sylvaticus (assembly GCF_947179515.1). Taxonomy (NCBI): domain Eukaryota; kingdom Metazoa; phylum Chordata; class Mammalia; order Rodentia; family Muridae; genus Apodemus; species Apodemus sylvaticus. The sequence goes on along the minus strand of NC_067482.1, from coordinate 42,669,299 downwards.
TCTGGACACTGAAGGTGACAGTGGACCTCAGCAACCTTCTACAACAAGAGCAGGGTACAAGCGCTCCCTCCTCTGCTCATAAGATTAGCAGCTTGCATGGGATTCTCTGTCCATTTAGTCCACACACACTAGAACATACCTGTTTGTGAACTTTGGATCTCCTGATAGCCAGGGTAGGTCCTGGCACACAGGCACTCAGTAAATCCTGGAAGAGCTAAACTGAATTGGGCTCTTGTGTAAGATGAATTATTACTTTCTCCATAAAAATAGACAGGGCAGAACATCCAGAAAATAAGGAGAAGGATGTTTTGGATAAACCCCAATATGTTTGCAATTATTTCTAGCAGCTTTTGATGACTCAGGGGAGGGGGGAAAACCTTTCATTGCTAGGGTAACCACAAACAAACAAACAAACAAACTAACAGACAAAGATTGTAGAAAATATGTAGACACCAGAACGAAGCATTTCCAGTTCTTTACTGTGGACAATTCTGGAGGTGATGAGGGGCGGGAAAGGCGATTTCCAGTATGGAAGCTAGAGTGCTCTGTAAGAAGCTCTTGTATCTCCGCTGTCTCAATAGAGCAGGTGATGTGAGAATAAATAAGGAAGATGGTCAGAGAAGAAGGAGGCTCTAGCTGGGACTGGATCAACTGACAGTTGCTTTTATCCATACGTAAAGCCTGGCTATACAGCCCTGTATACTGAAGGGGCTGTGAAGGAGCAGTCTTCCAAAATGGCATAATTCTCGAGAATGCCAGGCTCTGTAGGGCCATTTTCTAAGACTGCAATTTCCAGCATAGGAAAAATAATTAGGAACAGAGTTGTAGTTTTATTTTGATTTTCCTTATTGTGCTATTTAAAAAAATGTAAAAAAACAATACAAAATAGGGATGAAGTTAGTAACAAAATACTTCGATTATGAGAGAATAAGGATTGAAGAGCTTATGCTGTTACTGGGTAAATTGTTTAAGAAAGGGTACATTGTCTCAAATCTCAATATTTCTACTCTCTAAACAGAAAGGCCTTAGACCAGAGATGCCCTCTCTTCCTTGATCCTGAGATGTTCTTTTTCATACAACAGGTACCCGAGTTTCAGCCTAACTGTTCCATCTTCGAAAACACCTTCTTGAGCATTGGTTCTATCCTGTCCTGGTGCTCTTTCTTCCCATTATGAAAAATGACTGTAAAATGTAAAATGACTGTCACACCTCATCACATACAGAAGTAACTGACACATTAAGCCCCTTCCTGCCCCCCATTACAGAAGAAAGGAACTCAGAGGAAAATGCCTTAAAGCGGATCTAAAGCTCTGCCACATGCGGCACTCTCTGCCCTTGCTCAGTTATCCGGCGGAACCGCAGCTGGCTCGCAGATATGACGTCACGCTCTGCGTCACCAGCCAGGAGACCACCTAAGGGCCCGGACCAGTTCTGTTCTCTGCTTCCCAAGACAGAGCCTGGAGTGAGTTAGCCACTCGCTCTTTATTTGAGGGAAAGATGCCATGGATATGAAAAAGCACCACCACATCTCTTCATGGCTCTGAGGAGAGTGATGACTTTAAAGTACGCTCTGAGGACCCGGATCAGGATGATGTTTGCTGTACTTCTGCCTTAGCGTTTCTAGACTCGCCTTCCTTAACTCGAAGGGCTTCAAAGTGACAACCCACCCCTTGCCCCACTTACTGTCGGGGTCATGGGGACTGTGACCGATGGCATGTTTTATTGGGTGGGTTGATGATTGTTCTTGGCTCACAGAAGAACATCTGAAGAAGTTTAAACTAGTGGTTCCCTCCAGGATACTTTGCTTAACACAGTAATCTCAGATAAAAAAAAAACAACAAAAAAACCCTGTCCCTCCTTGGGAGCCCTAGCCTTACAACCAATAAGTTATATTGCTGTCTAGTAATTAAGAGCTGATAGGTGGATAAGGACTATTTTAAGCAGGAAATTCCTCATATGAAGTGTGATTTATGATGTTGGAAAATAGGCAACAGCACAGTTTAGGAAAATCTTATCAATGTTGTAGTTCATGAATGTCTTTCCTCGGGGGTGACACCAAAGGGCCCAACAAAATTTTTTTTTTTTATTGTTTTTCAGACAGGCTTTACAAACCTCAATCAAGAGATCTGAAATTCGGTAAAACACATGCTTTTTCCTTAACTTCAATTTCCTTCAGTAGTTTTATAGATCCCCGAGGCCAGGGAGAGCAGAAACAGATGGCGCTGGGGGTGGGGGCACTTTTCAGTGTGTGTTTGCAAAGCCGTAATAAATTTAAAAGGTTTTTTTTTTTTTTTTTTTTTTTTTTTTTTTTTTTTTTTTTTTGCTGTTGTTGTTGCAATCCAGCTTCTGGTATTAATCCTGATATGAAATGACCCTTGATCCTTGATAGAGTTCGATATAGCTGCTTTCTGTTTTTTTTTTTGTTTTTTTTGTTTTTTTTTTTTTTAAATCTGGTTTACTAATCATTTTGGCAGAAACATTTTCTTCTGCAAATTCCAAAAAAAAAAAAAAAAAAAATACCCAATGCCATCATCTGGACAAGTCTGGAAGGCAGGCTGGCCTATGTTTGTATGACACAGAGCTTTTCCCCCAGGGACCTCCTTACCCCATAAACTGTTGTACTGGTGTGAAAAAAAAAATACAAGTCAGCTCTGAAAAACAAAACAAAACAAAACAATCCACCCTCTTAAATCACAGCCAGAAAATATTTAAAGCTGCAGCTAAGCTTGTTGCTCTGTTTTATTTTTTCTTTATTTTTAAAAAATTTCCTCCAATTGGTTAAGTTCCTAGAATTAACTTTCTCTCACCAATGTCATCATTCCTTCTAAAAATGGTATTTTAGTAATTTTGGGCACTGAGTTATTTGTTAATCATTATCATTTGATCATTGTTCTAGGCAGGCATGCTGAATGACTGTGTTGGAGACGCAGTGCAAAATTCCGAAGGGATGTTTTCACATGGGAACATCCTACCACCAACTAAGAACCACCAACTAGGAGTCAGGGAAGGATGAGCTATGCCCCGTCCTATGGGGATGATCCTTCTGGCAAGTCCACAGGAAAAGGTGAGGGGTGAAAAGCAAACGGGACAGATGCTTGAGGGCATGGTGGTTATGGGGGCAGGGAGAGGCTGTTCCAAGTGCAGCTGAGATTCTTAGGACCCGGAGGAGATGACTGGACAACTCTGACTGTGAGGTGTGACCCATCTCAGAGTGTTACCGTGGCTCCTCTGTGAGTGAACACCAGTAAGGGTTTTAAAGAGTATATGGGCACATGAGGTCCTGCTTGCTAGACTAGTAACAACCATATGTTCTCTTACCATAGGACATGCCATTTCATAGACTTTACTTTCAAAAAAATGAGATGGGTATATGTAATAGCTAATTAATTGCTGTTAAAAAGGAGGTCAAAGGCTAGGATAAAGGTAGAATTTCTCACATATATGTGCTCGTGTGCATGTGTGCACATGTGTGTGCGTATAGTTATGTATATGTGTTTATGTGTGTTTATAAGAGCAGAGGATAACATCAGATGTTATTGCTTGGGCACTGCCCATCTTGGTTTTTGAGACAGGTCTGTATTTGGGATGGAGCTCGTTAAGTAGGTTAGGCTGACTATCCACTGTGCACCAGTGACCTGTTTGTTTTTGCCTTTTCCAGTGTTGGGTTTACAAGCATGGATTTAGATCACACTACAGCTGGCTTTTACTAAACCAACCAAACAGCTAACCATCCATCCATCCATCCATCCATCCATCCATCCATCCATCCATCCATCCAACCAAGTAACCAAGCAACTGACCAACCATCTAACCAACCAACCATCTAACCAACCAACCAACCATCTAACCAAGTAACCAAGCAACTGACCAACCATCTAACCAACCAACCAACCATCTAACCAACCAACCAACCAACCAACCAACCAACCAACCACAAAAACCTCTGGATTCTGGGGACTGAACTCTGGCCCCTGTGCTTGTTTGGCAAGTCTTTCACTGGCTGGCCCATCTCCACTGCCATGGTGAAGGTGAAGGTTAGATTCCTACAGATGAGCTGAAGCGAGGTGGGGGCTGTACCATGTGATCAGAGCTCTGGGCACTTTTTAAAGAGAAGGAAAAAGTTGCTACTTGGTTAACTTAAGAAACTAATCTGGGGCTCTGGGTAAGCTATGAAATAACAGGACAAATGAAAACAGGAAGAGTGAGGCAGGATGAAAGGAAAGAGCTGTAGAGGAAAAAAAGCTTGTATCTGTATGGATGTGGTACCTATCAAAAATAAATTTGATGGCGTATAGCTTAGGCAGGAAGCAGGAGGTTGACTGTTGCTTCTACTTCCAGGCAGGAGGGAATCTTTGTAGAAGTTTGGTCTGGTTCATCCTCCCAGACCCATGCTCCCAGAAATAAGACTCAGACTCGAAATATATTACAAATATCTTGGCCATATAGCTAGGTTCTTTCCTGACTATAACCTAAAATAACCTATTTATTCTAAGATACATTCTACCATGTGGCTGGTTACCTGTGCTCAAGCACCATGAGTCTGTATTAGTCATATCTTCCTGGGCAATCTCCCTTGCTTGACACTATCCCAAAATCCTTTCAGTCTACAGGATGTCCCACCTCCTGCTTCTTTCTGAAATGACTTGAGTTCTAATATAACAGTGGCTGTGCTTATCACGAAATGTCACAAACTGAGCACAGGAGATCCTATTACCTCACTGCTCAAGAAACAAATGTATACCACTTATGTTTGACAACATGAATGGCAGTTCTGTCAAACCCTTGGCTGGAGAGGAGGTTCATTTGAACACACATACACTCATGCACGCACACATTAGAATATGTGACAGGCACTGAAGAGCAGCATGGTGTTAGAGAATCAATCTTTTCCTTGGATCCATGAGACTGACATGTTTTGGATAAGCTGGTAAAGCCTGCAGCTGGACTAGTTCAGTCCTTCTATTTTTCAATGATGCTCCAGCTATGTAAATGCTTTATCCAAAATCCCGGGAGTCATAAAGCAGGAAGAAACAGAGCTCCCATTAGTAGTTCCCACTGTCCACAAAGGGAACAGAACTGTGATGGAGTACTGACATTCCTTTCACTTTGAATTAAACACAGCACTGCCACGTGTCTCAGGAGATGATATTAAGTTCTGTGTTTGAGTAATACCAGGAATTCTATAGGCAGGGGCAGAATTATATTTGGCTGGCTAGAAGCCAACCATACTTTACACTTGTCCTAGAAGTAGGTGGTCAAAAACTCAGTCCTTGTCATCAGACCCACTAGCCACAGTTGCTTAAGTGATCGGGGGTCTCAAAATCTTTGTTGGTAGTCATTCCGAAGATAAAATCAACACAAAGAAATTGAAGTACTTGAAGGGGACTTAATGCATAGTGAAAGACGTTCAGTTAGAACTGAGCTTGGGGAAAAGCAGGTTCAGGCAGACATCAACACAGGGACAGAGCAGCATTGAGTTTCCCACACGGTATCATCAGAGACTGGAGACATACACTGTCACACACATGAACCATTTTCCTTTTCCAGAAAATAAAAAGACTTAGAAACCAAGGCAAAGCAGAGGTGTGTTCTCAGCATTCTCTCTGCTTTCTTTAAAACACAAGCTGTAAATTTTCTAGGCTTCACAGTGTGTGTTTCAAAAGATACCTTCACATTCGGTAGGGAAGAGCAGACTTCTCTGTGCATCTGGTTTTCCTGTAATAGTATATAATGCCCCTCTCTAATAAATCTAACCACATTTTCTTTAAAAAAAAAGTCTGCATTCTGTTAATTTATAAAAAGCAGGGTGCTGTCAGATCAAATTTCATGAAAATGATCTATAAACCAGACTGTCAAAAGTGAAGGACACTCAGGCAGAGTTACGGGCAGGGAATACGTGCAAACCACCGGAGGGTTCCTGTGAACGCAGTGCAACAGCAGCCCGCAACAGGGCTCACATTACCTTGATTTGCAAGTTACTGTGCGGTCACAGGAAATCCCGAAATGTTTTCCACATTTTCTTTCATACATTTTATGTCAAATTTCCTGCAATTGAAATCATAAACCCTCCTACTGCTGGACCCTCTTCTGAAGGAAAGAGGATCTTTTGACACTCCCCCACAAACACCTAATAACTCAATTCCTCCCAGCGTAACAAGAAACTGAAAGAAAGAACTGAAAACAGAGGATGATAAGGCTGAGATGTCACGTGCCTCAATTCTTTCAAAATAAGAATCAAACTAATGTCATGAAGACAGCTTGAAAAGTGCACTTGACCCAGTGACAGCTGACTTCTTTTCAGAATGAGAGACAACAGACGGAATGACTGATTGTCCCAAAAAAGGAGCCATACCATTTCCCCTAGTCTCTTACCCTATGCGCACTTGTGGATTTATGGTCCAGTTTCTTAAAATGGCATCTTCTATATGGGTATCCGTGACAAGATTCAAGTTCCCCCAAACCATATTTTATCGTTCTAGTTATGTTTGTGAAAGGATAAGTCAGATTTAAGTTAAATGTTGAAGTTAAAATACTGGTTGGAGATTTATCTCTCCTGCTTGTGGCGTCTGAGGGTGGTCAAACGCTAGTTGAGTAGAGACCCACAAAACGGAAAGTCACGCTGAGTAGGATGCAGGCTCGTTAATGGATACCCATTTCTTTTCTTTTTTCTTTTTGGTGTTTCGAGACAGGGTTTCTCTGTGTAGCCCTGGCTGTCCTGGAACTCACTCTGTAGACCAGGCTGGCCTTGAACTCAGAAATCTGCCTGCCTCTGCCTCTGTCTCCCAAGTACTGGGATAAAAGGCATGTGCCACCATTGCCCCACCAGATACCCATTTCTTTCTTTTTTTTTAAAATTGGATATATTTTTTATTTACATTTCAAATGATTTCCCCTTTTCTGGCCCCCTACTCTCCAAAAGTCCCATAAGCCCCCTTCCCTCCCCTTGTTCTCCTATCCACCCTTTCCCACTTCCCTGTTCTGGTTTTGCCCTATACTGCTACATTGAGTCTTTCCAGAACCAGGGGCCACTCCTCTGTTCTTCTTGTACCTCATTTGATGTGTGGATTAGGTTTTGGGTATTCCAATTTTCTAGGCTAATATCCACTTATTAGTGAGTTCATACCATGATTGATCTTTTGAGCCTGGGTTACCTCACTTAGTATGATGTTCTCCAACTCCATCCATTTGTCTAAGAATTTCATGAATTCATTGTTTCTAATGGCTGAATAGTACTCCATTGTGTATATATACCACATTTTTTGCATCCATTCTTCCATTGAGGGATACCTGGGTTCCCTTCTGACTTCTGGCTATTATAAATAGGATTTCTATGAACATAGTGGTGCACGTATCCTTATTACATGCTGCGGAATCCTCTGGGTATATGCCCAGGAGTGGTATAGCAGGATCCTTCGGAAGTGACGTGCCCAGCTTTCTGAGGAACCTCCAGACTGATTTCCAGAGTGGTTGTACCAATTTGCAACCCCACCAGCAGTGGAGGAGTGTTCCTCTTTCTTGACATCCTTGCCAACACCTGCTGTCTCCTAAATTTTTAATCTTAGCCATTCTGACTGGTGTAAGGTGAAATCTCAGGGTTGTTTTGATTTGCATTTCCCTAATGACTAATGAAGTTGAGCATTTTTTAAGATGCTTCTCAGCCATCTGAAGTTCTTCAGGTGAAAATTCTTTGTTTCGTTCTGTACCCCATTTTTAATAGGGTTATTTCGTTTTCTGGGGTCTAACTTCTTGAGTTCTTTGTATATATTACCCATCAAAATCCCAACTCAGTTCTTCATAGAGTTAGAAAGAGCAATTGTCAAATTCATCTAGAATAACAAAAAACCCAGGATAGGTAAAACTATTCTCAACAACAAAAGAAATTCTGGGGGAATCAGTATCCCTGACCTCAAGCAATACTACAGAGCAATAGTGTTAAAAACTGCATGGTATTGGTACAGTGACAGGCAGGCAGATCAATGGAACAGGATTGAAGATCCAGAAATGAACCCATACACCTATGGTCACTTGATCCTCGACAAAGGAGCTGAAAACATCCAATGGAAAAAAGATAGCCTTTTCAACAAATGGTGCTGGTTCAACTGGAGGTCAGCATGCAGAAGAATGCGAATTGATCCATCCTTATCTCCTTTTACTAAGCTCAACTCCAAATGGATCAAGGACCTCCACATAAAGCCAGACACTCTGAAGCTAATAGAAAAGAAACTGGAGAAGACCCTTTAGGACATCGGTACAGGGGGAAAGTTCCTGAACAGAACACCAATAGCGTATGCTCTAAGATCAAGAATTGGCAAATGGGACCTCATAAAATTACAAAGTTTCTGTAAAGCAAAGGACACCATCAAAAGGACAAATCGGCAACCAACAAATTGGGAAAAGATCTTCACAAACCCTACATCAGATAGAGGGCTAATATCCAATATATACAGATACCCATTTCTAAGGCAGGCATTACCTCTCCAGACATGTCCGGGGCCATGGGAACCGCAGGCCACAGAGAGGAATAGATCCCGAAGAACACCACCCAGAGCGCGATGCTGCCCCAGATGGCGATGTGGCTAAACTGTGGGGAAGGAGATCACAGCCATTAGGGAAACAGTCAGATTCTCCTCTGATCTGAATTCATAAAGATACAACCTCCCGGAAATGTGCTATAATCATGTGCATGTGTTCTGTAATCTCCACAAAGAGTTCTCCACTTTGACTTGTATTTTTAACCCATGTCTGTCTTTCACTCACCTTTATCTGTGCTCCGTATGTTCGTTCTTTTTTTAATTAATTAATTTTCTTATGTTTGTTCTTAAAGGTGTAAGATACGTGAGAGAACACTGTGTGTAGGTCAAGGGTGTCAAATATAAATTTCTGGTTCCAATTGCCCCCTCCCTCCTTGAGCGTCAAATTATAATTTTGTTTTCTTGATTGAGTCTCTCTTCCTGGAAGTGGACAGGCTGCAAAACTAACATGTTGGAAGCAGAACTTGTTTTATAAAGACTACGCTTTTGTGTCCAAAGACAGATCTCTCACTCATTTAATTGTTCTTCGAGATAATTTCCTGATAGGTTTCTATGGAACACCAGTCCTATGATATCCCGAAGCAATGGCACATAAGTCTGAATGCCTCCGTCATTTTGAGGAGGTAACAGTGTGCAGGGCTGAGTTAAAGGCTGGAGAGGCCAAGGTAATAAACTCATGGAACTCAGTGTATTCCACCCATAACCCCTAGTTCTCTGTCCATACCCAATGTTTGACAATCAGAACTTCAGGCTTTGTAATAAAGAGACATGTGATTGGAGAACTTCTTACCCATGTCCAATAGGAGGTCTCCAGTCCGGCTTTCAAGCACACAGTTATGACTACAAACTAAAAACAGAGGGAGAAGCATTACTTTGTCCCATGCATATTGTTTTACAGGTACTATAGTCTATCAAGTGATGGCGAGGCTTCCATCGAAGACACGGGTCAGAATTAGCCAGCTATGTGCTCGACAGACTGGTGGGTTGGGTGCACAGGTCTCAATAGCTGCCAAGTGCTTGGCTCTCCCGCCTCTGCTCACATTCCCAGCCACAGAGCCTATCAGGGAGGCTACACAGGGTACTGCTCTCTGTATTCTGGACAATTCACAAATAGCAATTGTTGGTATTCTGTCTAAGCTCTACCCCACACTTACCTGGCAACAGCCAGGTATGCCCTGCCCCATAGACCTGGCCCACTATAAAAGGGTCTACTTGCCCCTCCTCTCTCTCTCCTTGCTCTCTCCCATCACACTCCCACCTCTCTGCCCCTCTTGGACTCTCCTCCCCTCACACCTCTCTCCATGTGGCCATGGCCAGCCTCCACTCCTCCACTCCTCTACTCTATTCTCTCTCTCTCTCTCTCTCTCTCTCTCTCTCTCTCTCTCTCTCTCTCTCTCTCTCTCTCTCTCTCTCTCTCTCTCTGTCTCTCCCATCCTCTGCCCTAAATAAACTCTATTCTATACCATGTCTGTGTGCATGTGGTCCCTCAGGGGGAAGAGGTGTTTGGGCATGGGCCCGCCTGGGCAACCCCTTTCCCCCACACCACCATGCCACATTCTCTGAACCCCCTTTCTCTCGTTTTAAGCCCCCTTCAGCAATAGCATGTGCTTATGTTAACTTGGGGTTTTGAGCTTCTTTTTAACTGAAAGGTTTTAACTGAATGGTTTTCACTAAAACCTCACTTCCTGTATTTTAAAGATAAATTATATAAGAAAAACAACTGGATATTTGGGAATCTAAGTCTCAGTTATAGAACTTTATGTATGTATAATTCTGCAAATGTAGGATATGAGAGTCAGCCGCTTCTTGAAAAACACATCATCTGCGGCGGGCGATTATATTGGTGTCCTGGCTAGTAAATGCCAACTTGACACAATCTGAAGTCATTTGAGGTGGAGGACCCTTGATTGACAAAATGTCTCCATTAAATCAGCCTGTAGGGCATTTTCTTAATAAGTGATTGCTTCGGAAAGGCCCAGCCCATTGTCAGTGGGACGGTCTCTAAGCCGGTGGTCCTGCGTTTGATGAGAAAGCAGGCTGAGCAAGACATAAGAAGCAAGCCAGTAATCAGGAGGCCTCCATGGCCTCTGCATCACTAGCTCCAGCCTCCAGGTCCCTGCCCTGCTTGAGTTCCTGCTCTGACTTCCTTCAGGGATGAACAATGACATGTAAGAGTAGGTGAAATAAACCTTTTCTTTCCCCAAGTTGCTTTTGGTCAAGGTGTTTCAACATAGCAACGGAACCCTGACTAAGACGAGTAGTAATTCTGAAAGCTGCCCTGACTGCTCTGTGTCTCCCCTCTGGATGCCTCAGTGGTTAGACAGAGGACTGAGAAGCACCTAGGAGGCTAGCAAACCACACTGGGGTTGACTGCGAGGGCATTTCCAGAAAGCACCGTCTAAAGGAAAATTCACTCCAAGTGTGGGCAGTGTGGTCATATAAGGCGAGGGCCCAGAAGGAAAAGGTAGGGGGAGACTGTCACTGTGTCACTGTCTCCTCAACACCATTATCCCCTGGCCTAGGTTTCTGTGGTTGTCATCTCAGAGCCCTGGCATCTCCAATAATCCTGTGGAGGGGGGGTTCCACTATAACTGAAGCTGGGCTTTCACCAAGGGCCTCTCTCAGTGCTAAGCCTCAGTTTCTCTCCAGGGCCCCTTCAGTCCTGGGGTCTCCACTTCAACTGAGGCTGCATCTTCAACAATGCCTTCTGCTGGCCTGTCTTCAGGGAGACTCTAGTCCCCTCACCCAGTATCTGGCCTTGGCTTCTCTTTGTGACCCATTCATGCCTTCAAAACCGGAAACACGTGGGAGAGACTCTTCATGCTATATGCCGAGTTCCATAGCCACTGGCCCCGTGCTGTGTACTGACCCTGAAGAAATACCTCTTAGAAGATTTCACCCCAATGATGCTGGTCTCTTTAACCACTGCTGAAAAATTCCAGACCCAGCTAACCAGCATCAGTTGTCCCATTGTCCTAGCTAGGCAGTTGTGTCAGTGCTGCTGGCCTCTTGTTAATAACAGCTGATTCTTCAGCTCCAGCTGACCAGAGACTGCAGGTTTTACATTCAAATTTTTATACTAATGACTCTAAGAGTCTTTGAGGGACCCTAAAATTTCCCTTTGAGGCCTCATCATCTGTACTTTTTGTCTCCCAAGCTCTCACAGAATAGCCCATTAATCTTTGAGCACTCAGTGTCTTTTCTAGCCTGAATCTCTACAATAACCCCCATTCCCTGACTCCAGCCTGAATCTCTACAATAAACCCCCATTCCCTGACTCTAGCCTGAATCTCTACAATAACTCCCACTTCCTGCCTTCAGCCTGAATATCTACAATAACATCCACCTCTCGCTCCCAACATAGAACATGGTAAGATTTGTTACAGCAAGGATCCACTTCTGATACCAATTTCCATTCTCGTTTGCTTCCTCCTCTTGCTGCGGAAAAACACCATGACAAAAAGCAGTCTGGGGAGGAAAGGGTTAATTTCGGCTTATTGGCTACATAGTCTATCAGGTGAAGTCAGGGCAGGAACCCAGGTCAGGAACCTGTAGGCAGGAACTGAAGGAGGTAGTAGAGGACTTCTCTTAGGCTTACATTCAGCTTCCTGCCTAATGCAGGCCAGGCCTGTGTGTCCAGAGATGGCAGCCATCACATCAACCAGAATGTGCAATCACATGCAAGATTAATCACAAACAAGATTAATCATCACAGCTTCCCACCAAGTCATTCCACTGACACCTTGGACACCGTGAGCAAATAACCTCTTTTTCCTCTTAAGTTGTTTTGTGCAGTTATCTTCTCCAGTGATGAAAATATCTTCCCCCTAGTGTTGCTTTTAATTAAAACACTGAATGGAAAGCAGTTAAGACTAGTGTTTATATTATTATGATCTATTTATAACTACGTGTAAAAAGCTGAAATATCGTGAGTCAAGGACACTACGGGCACTAGATTAACTCGGCACTGAAAATGTGCTTCTTGCCCAGGACTGGTGACTGCCAATGCCACAGTGTTGACTCCTACTTCAGGTTTTGGGACAGTTTTAGATATTATTTTCAGCAAGGTTGAAAAGTAACGGTATAGACATATAGTTGGGTATTCTCATCAGGGTCTCTGGTGAAAAATTATGATTAATATCTGTAGACATCAACCTCAGTGAATATAATTTAGGTCAAGCCACCTAATGTTTCTAATAAATGACAAAGTGAAAGAAAAGAATTCTCCTGAGACTTTAATTTGTCCCCTGGAGACAGCCATAACATAAGCTATGGTTATGGTTTCCATCTACCCGGTTAGGTATTTTCACGGTTCTGTCTTGGTATTCATCCCTCGAGAGAGAATAATCCTCTCAAATCATGCCTTTGTTTTTCTTTCCCCCCTTCAGTGGGAAAACACCAGTGGAAAAAAGTCCCAAGATTTTCCCAAACCTGGACCCTCTGGCTAACTGAGTGTAACTTCCATTGCTGTGATATAATGCTCCGAGACAAAGCAGCATGGGGGCATCTTGACTTGACCCGGCTTGCAATTCCAGGTTACAGTCTTTATTATGGAGAAACCAAGGCGGGGGCCTTTAAGCATCATATCCACAGTCAAGGGCAGAGATAGAATAAATGCACACCTCCACGTGTGCTTGCAGGAATTCTCTATTTGATGTAACACAAAGCCCAATCCATGAAATGGTGCTAACTACGTTCATGGTGGGTTTTCCTACCTCAATTAATAATCAAGATGATCCCTATAGATACATGCGTTTATAGGACCACTGGTTCTAGATAGGTCCTTATTAAACTCTCTCCTAGATGGTGTGGAGTTGACAGTTCAAACAAATTAACACAGAAAACGAACTTAATTTCCTATCATTCAGATATTTCAACATTTGAGATTTGCATTCTTCTCAGAGAGCTATAGTCTCAGGCTCAAAACAGCATTTGAGGGCCATTATCAGTCAGCCACATCAATGGCCGTTTGGCCATACTTTCTCCATGCGGAGGCTGAAGAGGGAGGGAGTGAACATACTAGGGATGGGCAGAGTGCTGGTCACAGCATGCAGGATTCAGGTTGGAATGGCCATGTATTGGATGCTAACTGTGTGACCATGGGCATTATTAGTATCCCGTAGCCTTCTAGACTTTTAGGGGAGAGATGGTCTGAGTGGTTTCTGGCATCTTATTGGGCAGTAAGAAGAGATTGGTGGATCCTAGCAGCTGTGGAGAAAATGTTTCATAAGCCTGTCAAATCACTCACACTAAAATGTAAAAATAGAATTTTATCCTATGTGTTTGCTTGTGTGTGTGTGTGTGTGTGTGTGTGTGTATGTGTGTGTGTGTGTGTATATATATACATAACTTGTGTGCCTGGTGTCTCCCAAGGTCAGAAGAGAGTGTGAAAAGAGAGAAGTTATGGATGGTTATGCACCAACATGTGGGTGCTGGGAACCAACCCAGGTGTCCAGGAGTAGCCAGTGCTTTTAACCACTGTACCATTTTTCTAGCCCCAAACCACTGTAAAGTTAGTTAGCTTGAGACTCTAGAGAAAGTACTGGGTGTACACCCAAAAATACTTTAATGAAACTTGGGAACATCCAGGAAGGCCAAAAATAATTAGTTATGCCAGTAAGATAAATTTGAGGAAGAAGTGAAAAATAAAGGAAAAAAATAGGGAAACAGGTAAAAAGAAGAAATACTGAAAAAAATCAAAGAATAACAGAAATCTTATAAAGTCAGTGAATCCAAATCATAGTTAGAAAGACCAGGTATGGTGGTATGCATATGACTTGGCGCCTGGAGAAAGTTCCCATGAAGTCACCTGAGTATGAACCCAGGAAAACCTAATGTAGAAAACTCTTTAATACTCCAAATACCTTATTTCATTTTTAAAGGAAACCCACAAATGATCCTTAACTTTCTCCCTCCATGCACACACATTTAAATCCGAAAGGAAAGGGGCAGAGATGAAAGGTGTGGCCTTAGACAAAAATAGGTAAAGGGGCTGAACTTACAGTATAAACAAAGTTTCCCAGAAGCAGGTAATCTGAGGTTTTCCCATTTCCAAATACCGTGCCTGCAAGGACAAAAAAAAAAAAAAAAAAAAAAAAAAAAAAAAAAAAAAAAATAAAAGAGGCTCGTTAGAGAAGAAAACAAAGGTTCTAAAGGGAGGAAGCAACTTAGTCATTTTGAACACAAGAAGAACCTAGAGGTTTGCTGTGGGGCTAGAGATGAAGTGGGTGTTCAGGACAATGCTGCTCTTCCTCACAAAATGGCTACAGATGGGCCACAAACTAAACACCAGATTCCAAGAGCCCAGGCAAAGCAGGAAAGCTGACATGCTAATCAATTCTTCCAACCCAGAGGGTGAAAACAAATATATAAATACATAAAAAGGTGGAACTCTCAATCGTGTGGAGAGCTTAAAGCTCTGTGTAGTGACAGGCGGTGACGTTTGGAGTGCCGACAGGGAAGGCGTCAGCAGAATCAGCGAGAGTCACAGGGACCTTTTCAATAACGCTGTTATCAGGAAACAAGAGTGACCCATGAGAAACCGTGCTCAGACACAAAGGAGCACCAACCCTCTGCCAGGCACATGATCCTTTGAGGGCCTGGCTGGATTTCTGGGCATAGCTAAAGCACATCTTTTGTGTTTCTAGGATGATTAACAAAGACAATTGTAGATGAAGGAATAGCAACTAATCAAGAGATGTTATTATGGGTCGAAAATATCGATACTCAATTCCCACGGATCTCGGCTCCCTTCTGAAAGGCAGCATGAAGCGCCTTACTCTACCTAGTTTGCAAGTTTACACAAGTGACATGCGCTGTCTGGGGCAAGCATTCCGATGACTGATAGATCGCTGGCTTTCATTTCTGATCTTTGGATTTACTGAGAAATTATTGAAGATTTCCCAGAAGCTTTCACGTATATGCTTTATAGCTATCAGCATTTACCAAATTAGAAATTAAAACAGAACATTAAAAGAAATCTGCATTTATCTAAAAAATAACAGTAATAAACCCAGTGCAAAGTCATATAAACACATTTTATGAAAAATAGCTATTTTCCTAAACAAAAATGAACAAGAAAATTGACATTGTTTTACATCAGTCTCCTTAACGTCCAGAATTTAACAGAATACAGCTGGGCCCTCAAATGTTGCTTTGGTTAAAATAGTTCAGAGAAATATGGCTTTGTAGAGATACACAGAGTTATAATGGGTGTGTCTGTGTTTATCTTAGTAATCTTTTCCAATAATTCTTTTATACTACATCAAAACTCACCACATATTGTGTTTTTCCAGAGATAGAAGTGTTTTTTAAAATAATGTATTTATTTTTATTTTATGTACATTGATGTTTTGCCTGTATGAGGGTGTTGGATTCTGGAGTTACCGACAGTTGTGGGCTGCCATGTGGGTGTTAGGAATTGAACTCAGGACCTCTAGAGGAGCAGCCAGTGTTCTTAACCTCTGAGCCATCTTTTTTGTTGTTACATTAAAATCCACTGGTCACATGGAAGGCTGTAATCCTGTGGAAGCCAGTGGCTCTGCTCATGGAGGGAACAACCCTTCCCACAGAGGCTACTGGGCTCTGGAATGCAGCTGGTGTGTTTTTAATGCCTGTGCAGCCTGCCTGCCTGAGCATTTCCTGGACACACCAATGTTCGAGAGATAATCAGAGGCTGGCCTACAATTTCTTCAAGGGTAACCTTAAGTGAGTCTGGATATAACTGGTGGAGGATGCAAAGACCATTGCATCGCTTTTATCAAAGCACTATGTGTCTTATCCCTCGCTGACCATGTACCATAGCTGAAAAAGACAAATACTGACTATTACCAAAATTATAAATACTCAAATTTTGACTCCACAGATCCCCAAAATCTCTTATGTTTTATATGACTACAGGCAACTCTTGTAATTACTCCACTAAAAATGGTTTCTATTATATACTTGTATAGACTCCTGTTTTTCCATACTTTCAAAGCAAAACAAGTCTCTTAGCCTCCTAGCACTCACTTAAAAGTAGCACCAAGGTAGAGCAATGATAGACTCCTCAATATCAAGCTGATACCAAAGTCTGTGCTACCTATGACTCGATCTCTGAGGGAAAAGCCAACGGCCCTCTGGATTTGGTTTTCAAGGGCAGCGGCTGCTGGGCATGGTGGGGCTGAAGCCGCTACTGCCACCGCTGCTGCTGCTGCTGCTGCTGCTGCTGCTGCTGCTGCTGCTGCTGCTGCTGCTACAGACTGTTTCCCAAGTAAACATAGTGAGAGGTCTAACACGGCTAAAGTGCACTGTATTTTGTTTGGCTTTTTTTTTTTTTTAAGATTTATTTATTTTATGTGAGTACACTGTCATTGTCTTCACCAAAAGAGGGCATTAGATTCCATTACAGATGGTTATGAGCCACCATGTAGATGCTGGGAATTGAACTCAGGACCTCCGGAAGAGCTTGGTCAGTGCTCTTAACCTCTAAGTCATCTCTGCAGCTCAAGGTTTGGCTTAATTTTCCCTTTTCTAGTTTAGAACGTTGAAATAGTAGTTTCATGGATTGGTGCTATCTTGCTTTCCATTCTTATGTTAATATTAACA
This sequence comes from Apodemus sylvaticus, assembly GCF_947179515.1. NCBI lineage: Eukaryota > Metazoa > Chordata > Mammalia > Rodentia > Muridae > Apodemus > Apodemus sylvaticus. Next base: position 42,652,182 of record NC_067482.1, on the reverse strand, counting down.
TCTTGAAAACTAACTGTACCTCGTCAATTTGTTTAAGGTCAGAGTATCCTGGACTTTGGGATCTGGCTGCTCCAAAAATCAGAGACCATATACTCTCCATCAACTGATTAATTGATAAAGTATGGTATATCTATACGGTGGAATATTATTTAACCAGAAATGGTGACAGTGCTGACTGATCCTGCAAAATGGAAAGGCCAAGCTTTTATACATAATTCCAGTTAAAGGACATGTTCACAATAGGCAAATTCACAGAGATAGAAAAATTAGTGGTTTCCAAGGGTTATGAGATTAGGAAAAATCAGAGAGTAACTGCTAATGAGCACAGGATTTCTTTCTGGAGCGATAAAACATTATGATATTATGTGGTGGTGACATTTTCATAGTTGAATGAAGATACTAAAAACCACTGAACTGTGCATTTTGAAATGTTGCAATAAATGTTGTTACCTTAAAAGGAAACAAACCTATTCCTATGGCCTTGAAATTAAGCAGCATTTACTACTATAATTTCCTGAATAATTAACAAAGAAGATTAAAATCTTGGCTAGGGCAGGAGTCCACCACCTCCTCTGTAACACTTAGGTATTCCTGCTGTGAGCAGCAGTAATCCATCTGCAGTTGGCTGGGGACCTGTGAGAAGTGAGCCTCTTTCTGAGCCCTACCAATAGGACTCAGTCCTCGTCCTGCTAAATCTTCCAGGAGGAAGATGATGCAGAGAGACAAAGACAACAAATCAGTCGAGGCAAGTAGTGTGCAGATGTGAGGACTGCAAGGGGACTGCTGCAGCCTTGGGAAAAGGGTGATCTTAGATGGCTTCTCTGTGCAAAGCCTCTCCGTGGAAGAGCACATGGGCAATTTTGTTGCAAGTAAGCCTTGAGGTACTTGGTTTGGCTCGAGTTTTATCAAGGCCATTCTGAAAACCCCTGTTAAAGGACCTGTAGGGGAACGCGAACAGGCAGCGTGGTGTTATGCTAGCAACCATGAATTCATAGATAGTGGGAATGCCTGCACTTAGGAAGGCCTGGCAGCTACTTGAGTGGAGAATGAGCTGATGTTTTTCGTCTTGCAACCTTGGAACACACAGCCCTGAAGGGCCAGCATCTTCCTTAGCACCCCAGGGGAAAGGTCTGCTTGGGGGCTCAGAAGCATTAGGCTGGGCATGACAGATATCTTTCCTTCCTTGCTACTGTGGCTACTTCACCACTTTAGGAAGTATACCATGATCCTCTCTTTCAAAACCGGTGGAATAAATTCACTCCCTTGAAACCAGTGGAGAATAAGTGCGCACTCCAAGACAAAGGGGGAAAATACATTAAAAATGTCAGGTCAAGTTCACCTGAAAATGCTTGGCACGACTGACCAGGCTCAACTGTAGAAGGTACAATAAACAGATGATGGTGAGAGGTTAGCACTTACTGCCTTCACATATACATTTGCAAAGGGGGCAAATGTCCTGGAGTCTGCAAGTTTGGGAAGCCTGAGACCTAAAGGAGAGGGGGCTTTGCATAGATTACATCACTTGACTACTGAAGGAATAATAAAAATCTCTCCTGTGTGCTCGAGTTTTGGATGCATATACAGTTTAGATTAAGGAAAATGCCACAGAAGGAACTCGGCCCTAACTCTGACCATGTACCATGAGTTCCTTTCCTTGTGGGACACCAGCTCTTGCATTCGAACCCTTTCTACTTACCATACTGAAGGGCTTTCAGTGGGAACCAAAACAGAATAACTGAGTGGAAGAGGCCATTCAAACAATGAACCCAGAAAACCTGAGGGAAAACAAGAATCCATGAGAACCGTTGGTGATAAACTCGCGCTGTGACCTCTGACCTTTCTTTTTATCTATGAGCTAGATGCACAAAATGTGTTTCTGCTGTGTGTGTGTGTGTGGGGGGGGACCACCGTGACTTAATAGAACTGACAGAAACTGCCATAGACATTCATGGGTCATTTATTTATTTTTATGTTTCTCAAGATGTTTTTTTTTAGCTTCACTTGAAATGTTTTTCTACTTTAAGAATCCACTATCAGAAGTTTAAACTTCTGCATACCAGAGAGGTTTTGTGTGTGTGTGTGTGTGTTCGCATGCACAAATCTAATAACAAATGGAGATCCTGGAGTTTCTTACACTGGGATTCCTTTCATAATTCTAGAAGAATAGACCTTTAAAAGACATGACCGGGAAATTCTTCCCTGCTTTATTTCCTACCCTACCATGCAGTAAATGTTCAGTGGTACAAATTAGTATGCTTTTCTCTCTCTCTCCTGTAATAGACATACAACTGTAAAAAAAAAAAAAACCACAATATCTACCACTTAATTATATATTCATTAAAATAAAGTATTGTGACTATGTCTGAATTTATCAAAGGCTTTTACAATTGCTCAACATCTGTCCGTACCAAGTTTCAGACAATCACCACAGCCACTTAACAGCCATTACTTTTTAATGTCTTGGGTATTACAAATAGAAGAGCAGGCATCATCGGGACTTTCTGTAACGTGAATGTGAAAGATTAAGTTATAGAAAACTGTTTAGAATCTTTATGAGCCACAGAACAGCTGTAGCGTCATCATTTAAAATGGCTTCTTGCAAACAGAGCTTAATGTTAAATACAATTGGCATGTATTAATAGTTTTAAGCTGTTCAAACAACAGAAATTAAGTTGCCTGCCTTCCGAAATTTTCCACTGTGATCTCAGCCTTTGTTGGCTCTCCCAGCCACGCTGACTTGTATGATCCAATTTACGCTCTGATACTTTACACGTCTCAACTTGTGTTGCTCATTAACCTTTGTTGCTTCTCCTGACTGTGTCATTACCACAAGTTTTTATTTGACAGAAAGCACAGGTGGGTGCAAGAAAAATTAGTTCTACTTTTCCATTTCCCTGACGGATACTTATTGTCACATGCTAATCCTTTAACCCCTGTCGTGACCTCAGAACCTCCGACCCCTTTTACCATAACAAATGTAAGCCTCATCATTCAAGGCCACAATGCTCCACACTGGGGGACCCTCGGCAACCGCTGTGTGGACAACCATGCATTTTGTAACCATTTTGTTCCTGAATTTTAAAACATTTAGATGGGATTCAACCAAATAGTTTTACCGAACTCATTCGCCCCCCCAAATCCCTAAGCCTTAGAAAAATAGATGACAAGCTGAATACATATTTAAAGAGATATGGGAATTGCTCAAGTCAGTTTGGCTTGGTCTGGAGACTTTTTAAATGCTTGGGCCCTAAGATAATGAAGTACTTCTTCAACAATAAAAGACAGAAGGAAAAAGGTGCTCTTCCATCAACACTCTGCACTGTCCCACGTACACAAAACTGTGCCCATGTCGTCCTGCATGCAGGGCATGAGAGGATGACTGGGGTTGTCCTGGGAGGATGAGTTTAGCTTTCATCCAAGGGGGACTTGTCCCATTTGTGGCAAGGACCTATAGCTGAGCGTGATGAAACCCACTCGGCTGATAGGAGTCACTGCTGATGACAAGCTGTCTGTGCTTGGCTCCCAGAATACTTCTGCAGGAAAGCGAGAACTCACGACCAGTGCATCTGCCTTGACTACAGCTTTTCATCATTTGAAGATGTCCTCCCTTCCCACCCCACAGCAAAAACCATGGCAGCAAAGTGGAGAGAACTCGATACAAGTTGTTCACAATAAATAAGTACACAAATAAATAACCAACTTAAAAAAATAAAACATTATCATATCAGACACTGTGTACTATGAGAGACAGTTTAAGAGTATGACACTAGAAATATATGTCAGAACCAGTAGTATAAATTAAGCAAGCCCCTGGATATTTGATATTTTAATTAACTAGTTTCAGTTATTTAACTTGAAGCCATGAAGTTCTATGCATGTGTGCCAGTTGTCATTCATGAACAGTGCTCATGAAGATTGAGCTTTAGGAGACAAACAACTTCTTGGTTATAAACTCAACAGTATCAGTTATGGTGCACGGTACAAAGGCACCAAAACACCTGCTTCACTTTGTTCTTGGTATACTAAGGATAAATAGCACTAGAGAGCGAATAAGTATTAAAAGTTCTCATGTGAAATGACTATAAATTCAAAATGCTGAATTGCAATTATAACCTAATTGCCACTAATTTACTAACAAACATGCACTGAATTAAGTGGAGATGATTCAGAAAATGGACATCATATTTGTTCATTTTCATATACATGATTTTGAGTTTCAGAATGGCATCTACCTTGGTTGTTGGCGTTTTAAATCCCCCTCTCAGTTAGGACACACAGAGACCTGAATCATTACATAATGCCAGTGTAGAAACATGCTAAAAGATATCCTTGCAGGAAGGTAAACTATGCAGAGATGGAGTCTTTTGTTGCTGGAATGGCTATCACAGAACAGAGAAGACGCCAGGCTATGATGTGTCAGGCAGTGTATGAACCCAAGCAATGGAATCAGCTCAATTGTCCACCAGCGGACGAATGGACATTAAAAATGTGGTACATTTCTACGGTGCTATTTCATTCAGCCATAAAGGAAAATAAGCCCATGTGCCTAGAACGGAAATGGATGGAAGTGGAAAATATTACAGTAACTGAGGTGGTCCGGGTGTGGTCTCTCTTGTGTGTGGCTCTCAGCTTCTCATTTTTATCCACGCACATTCAGGTGAAGATGAGTATAGACTGAGGGGAAGAGCCTGGAGGGAGGCTGAGGAGGGGAGGGGAGGGTGGCAAACACACAGCTCTGACAGTACAAGGGGACAGCTGGGGGTGGAAACACATGAATGGGGATGAGAGGAAGGGCGGTGTGGAAAAGCAAAATAACCACACAGGAGAACGCCGAAAGGAAACCACGGCTTTTTATGCTAATGGAACTTTTTATGCAATAAAGAAAAGGAAAGGAGATAACGTTCTAAATTAAAAAACAAAAACAAACAAACAAAAAATAAAAACAACAACTCAGGCAGACGACCAGTTTTAGGTGAAATGCTGGATGCTTCATCTTGTGCTTTTAATTTTAAGCCTCAGAGTTACTAAATGAGAGGTTACTTCCTAGAGACCAGGGTTCTAATGCCTGTCTCAATCACTCTCAAATTCTAATGAGAACACTATTCCCCCACAGCATTAGAAAAGAATGAGAAAATACTCGGCACACACGTCTAGCCCACGTTAGTCCAGGTGACTAGCCCGTGAGAAGTGAGTTTTTCCTACACTGTCTGAAAGGACAGTGGTGTGGCCTGGAAGGCCATGTATTGCTGTCTAAGAACCCCAAGGAAGAGTGGTTTTATTTTAATTTTTTAACAGTCAAAAGATAAAACCCCCACAAAAACCCAAAACAACAAACAATAACAACAACAACAACAAGAACAACAACAAACTCTCCCGAACAATCTAATCCAACCAACAAAACTCCCGTGTCCTCCATATGGGAACCTTCAACTGACTTGCTACATTCTATACCCTGAAATGCTTGCTGAGCAAGCCAGATGCCCCAAGCCTGCAGCAACAGAGCAAACCCGTCTGAACAGAGAGAGGACATGGGCTCCTACCTTGGTGTTGAAGTCCAGAGCATTCTGAGACGTCTTGTACAACTCAGGATACTTTAACATGTTTTCCTTTCTGCACGATCTCTCAAATATTCCAAGCGTCAGGGGAGGCATCGCTGTAAACATCTGGAAGGACAAGCTTCTCATTACATCAGACGGCCAGAGGCCCAGGCACTACATTTACTTTCAGTAGCAAACAAAATAGGAATGATCAAATGCGCTCAACGTACCACATTATAAAGCCCTATACACCATCTTTCAAAGAGGATCTGTCCAGAAAAGCCGTTGACAAAGGCAAACCAGATCTAGGAAGGAAATGAGAGTCCAGAATTAGGACATAGGACTTCAACACATCGCCTAGAAGCTACTGCACATTGAGGCCTGCAGAGCAGCGCCCAGGGATCATCTGTGGGTCCCTGGACAATGGCATTTCTTGTCTTTACTTTTGATCTTAAGGGGTACTTTCATTAAATAGCTGTCATTTGAGCCAGAGTTCATTCTATTTGCCAAATCTAAAAGTCTACTCAGGCAAGCAATCACAGAGCTAGAAAAATTAGATATCATCTTGTTTCTACACGTGAATATGTTTATGTCATTAAATCCTGAAAGCTTTAATTCCTCTTTCAAAATCCCTTCAAGTATTCAGTTAAAGAGAAAATTTTTTTTAATAGATGTTACACTTCTTTATTTAGGAAATAATTTCCATCATTTTCTTAGGTGTCACTTGTGTAGTTTATATATACAAACGATGTCCTAGCTGTGTATAGTATCAATAGCCTACTTCTTCCCCTTAACAGAGTTCTCACAACATCTTAGAATACCCGCTAATGGGTTCAGAACTTCTACAGGGCAGAGATTTAGCTGGCACAACAGCTCTTTCTATCAGAAATGATTCCTAACTGAAACCTTACACATCTTCCCTTTTCCTTGGGATAAATACTTAAAGTAGAATTAATCTATTAAATATGTTTTATTATTTTACAGTTCTTGATAATTACTGCCATCAGAATGTTAAACTTGAATTTATATGTTGGCACATTTTAAACTAACAACTTTATTTTAGTTATGTGTAGGTGTGTGTACACATGTGGATATGTGCATGTGAGTGCAGGCACCCGAGGAGACCTGACATGTAGGATCTCCTGGAGGTATAGTTACACATGCTTGTGAGCTGAACATAACTTTTAATGCTTGTATGAAAATAAAAATTTTAATGAGTAGAACATAATGTTCTCATATGTTTGTAATTCTCTTTGAAAGAGAAATCTTAACTTAGAAAACAAAATGTAGGGGTAATTTTATTCAGCATATTTAAAACACATATGAAATTAAAATGATTATTGGTAATACCTTAAAAAAGAATGCATTTTAAAACACCAGCCTAAATATAATTAAAACTCAAGTGGACTTGGAAAAGTACAATGCCTGACCCAGCAAGAGGATTACACATACACAGCACACGGCACCAGCAGACATGAGTGAAGCACACAGCACACGGTACTAGCAGACATGAGGGAAGAAGTTCTTGGCTTGTAGTTCCAGAGAGTATGTCAGAGACCCAGGAACTGTGATACACTTCATGTTTCCTTTCACCTCATTACCTAAACATGAAACACTACACATTCGCCAATCATCAGTATGAACCCAAGCTAGCTTTTCCAGAACAGTTTCTATACTGGCCGGCTTTGCTTTCTAGCAGAAGGGGATGGCAGAGCATGTGTGAGAGTGAACATCTACACATTGGTCTAATGGACAGGAGTTGGCTCACAAGGTGTAATTAATTCTATATGCATTGTCAAAGCATCGATGCTGTATATGTTTATGTTAATAAATTACAAATGATCAATAATTATAGAGGCGAGTGGTGCTTTAACTTGTTTGGGTGTAACATTCTCTTGTTAATTTAAGAACAAGATTAGACTTCAAGACTCTCCTTGAGTCACTGAATACAGATGTTAAGTTTTAAACACAAAATAACTCACCAACAAACCAGCAAGTTTGTGTTTCAAGCATACTTTAAAATATATAAGCGGACTGTGCTACAATAGAAAGCTTTTAGAGGGGCATTAACACGCTTTTACCACTGTACCGTCTGTAGAGAGGTATGTGACATGTGCTTAGAAATGTGTCCTTTGTATTTCAAAAGGTTCATCTTCCTGTTGCTTTCTTTCTTTCTTTTTTTTTTTTTTTTTAAAGAGAATGGACAGGATAATACAGAACATCTTAATGTAAATATTTTGGGATTCAAATTTTCTCTCTAAATTTTCGAGAAAAGGACAAAAGGGGACAGTCAGAAGTAGTCTACTAAGTTTGGGATAGTCTGAGATTTGCGGCTCAAGCTATATCTTTGAAACACGTCTCTAAGTAAGACAGAACCTGAATTAGCATAAGCACATAGATTCCCTCCCTTTACTCCACCAAAGTCACTGGTAAAGAAAGCAAGCACCAGGCCTTCTGGGGGCAGGGCCCAGACTATTTAACTTCCCAGGGAATTTACTTCCCAGCATAGCTCCCTGGGAAAGCATTACCTTGTTGACTCTTTAATGACTTTCTGGAAAGGACAACTGTTGTTTTGGGGTCTAAGAAAACCTAGATGCCACCAACCATCTAAAAGAAAAGCTCTTCTCTGTTAGAACGCAATCAGAGGATTTAGAAGGAGCTAACAGTTTAAGTGAACACCTATAGCCACTGCCAGGCAGCTAGCCTATGCAAGTTTTCTACCGCCACCTGCTGAACCTGTGTGTGTGTGTGTGTGTGTGTGTTTGCAATTCACAGCAGTGAAGGGGCTAGTAATACTATGACAGACAGAAAAGCATTTTTCCCTGACAATCTATTGCACCCTTTGGGTTTAGGACTGCTCTTTATGAATCCACTTCCAAGTCCCCCCAGCCCCCCATGCCCCTGCATAGGCGGTTCAGCTAAAGCCCCACAGACATTTCCCTGATGGAGCACTTCTGCATATTAAGCAGCTGCTTGCAAAGAGTCAATGCTGTTCCCTGCTCCCACGCCTGATCAGCACAAAAAAACAGAAAGGAGAGATTGGAGACTGGCAGTTGTCCTCGCTGGAGACAGTCACTGGTGCGCTTTCTGTCTATTCATTCTCAGTATTGACATGAACCATTAACATCTGCAGAACTTGTTTTAGCTGGCAGAAGTTGGGTATGGGGGGGGGGCGGGATTGATTTAAAAGTTCAGTCCATTTCCAAGACAGTTGAATTATATTCAAAATACATTTCCAAAAAGTGCTAACAGAAAAATAAATACGAGGTTTCCAGTAAAGTTTCCCTCTCACTTCCTTTTTCACTCATTAAGAATGTGATCGGTGTTAAATAGCTCATGGAGAGGCTTTCGATTCAAAGCCCAGTCAAATGCAGGGCGAGGTAACTACAAACCACATAGTTCTGGGCTAGAAACAGAATGTTTAGACTTCATTTTCACATGAGTAAAACATTTTTATTTTCTTTACTAGTAGATAAGTGTTCAGTTTACTGTTGTCAATCTTGATTTAGAAAAAAAAAAAACCCTCCCAACTAGTCTATACTTAAAATATGAACTTATTTCATTAAAATTATACTACATACGTATCTTTGTTTAAAAGTCCTTTAAAAGTCTATGTAAATAAAGTATCACCCTCTCAATAATTTAATGAAAACCATATAACTAGGAAAGTTAGATATATAGAGGGGATGGCAATAAAAATAATTCTTACAGGAAAGAACCACAAATTTATATAAAAACAAATACTTTTTTTTGTTATTGTTGTCTGTTTTTTAGAGAGTCTAATTAGGTATCCAGGCAAACCTCACACCTTAGTCTCCCAAGTACTAGAATTACAGGTGTATACCAAAAGCCAGACTTCAAAGATTTAAAAAAACAAAACAAAACTACTGTGAAATTATGTCTTAAGATATAGGTTTTCCAGACCAAACCTATCACTTATCAACATTTCCAAGTATTCTGCTACCTTAGCCAACAGCACAGTAGCCTAACTATAAATACTGAGTGACTAGTAAAGAAATATATCCCTCAAATTTAAGTTTTAACATCCTAATCTAACTCAGAATTCTGACAGAGGCAACTGAGCCGGACGCCTAGTAGTTCCCAACTGCAGATGTGGAGTCAAATTCCCCTGCTGTGAGATGTGGATTCACAAAGAAGTGGGTAGGCCATGTCATTCTGATGGATGCATAGGAAAGTCCTCAGAATAGAGGGGAAAGCGGCAGAGGCAGCCATGCCTAAGGGAGCTCTCAGCAAATCTATGAGGACCTGGGTCCCTGACAGAGTGGAAGATAGTTCTCTTAACAAATTATGCACATCCCTCAGAGCTGTTCAGAGGAACATGAAACTCATAATCCCTAGGAGGCTCATTATTATGATACAGTTTCTGAGGACCCAGAGATGAGCCAGGCACGAAACAATGTAAGAATGCATAGGGAGCAGAGGAAGGAAGTCCTGAGCGCGAACAGTGAGTACTGAGCGCATATGTGCTGCTGGTGGTATGGGTGTGGCCCCTGCTCCGTGGCCTAGGAGAAAATGGCAAAGTCTTTCTGCTGGGGAGAGGCTCAGAGGGAAATCGTGAAGCCGCACTCAGGGCACCAAGTGTTGTGTGTTGACAATGTAGGTTTAAAATGTCCATCATAGTTTTCTCTCTCCAGATATTTATAGCCTGGATATTCCCCTATAGAGACCACCCTATAGATATAGCTCCACCCCACACCTTTATCCAGCTGCAGATCATAAACCCTGCCTCCCTGTTTATCTATATGGAATACCCTGCCTCCCTTTTTAGCTGTATGCAATCACCCTGCCTCTGTGTTCACCTCAGTATAAAAAGCGCACTGAGCTCCTGAGCGCTATGGTTTCTCCAGCAGAGAGCCCAGACGCCCCAGCCCCAGCTTTCTGTGCTTTTGTCTTTTCTTCATTACCTGTCACCTCCAGTCAGGTCTAAGTCCCTGGAGCTATTCAAGGACTTGACAAAAAGAGCCCCTGAGATGGTTCAGGAGGGAAAGGTGCTTCCTGCCAAGGCTGAGGACCGGAGTGCCATCCCCAGAACCCATGATGGATAGGCAGAGATTAGATTCCCAGAAGCTCTCCTCTGAAGATTGTACATGTCCACTTACATACCCACCAGACAACTAATGTCAATACATAAAAAATAAACAAGTGGACAACCCTTTCTTGTTCACTTGTCCACCAACACTCTGCTGCTAGCTCTGTTCTGCAGGCCACAGTGTATTAGAGAATGTGATTATACCTTAGTTCAAAATTGAGATGTGTTGAAGGTAAAATATCAGATTTCAAATGCTGGGCATGGAGGAAAGAATGTAGAATGTACTCACAACTGCAAAATTTTTTTTCACATGGTGAATATGGTAATATTTTTAATATGTTGAGTTAAAATATGATATTGCTATCAATCTGGGTTTTCATTGTGGCATTCTGCTGATGTAGTACCTAGGAAATGTAAAGTTACAGAAATGGATTCCTTTGTATCCTTCTGACCAGCTCCTGAGGTTACAGACTGTGCTTTGTAGTTGCTGGGCTGAGGCTGGTTATCCGATGCCCAACTATCTACAGGGCAAGCTATTATTCTCTGGGTACACATGTGCACTCCTATGTGTGCAGGTGCTTATGTGTATGTATGTGCATGTGTATGGAGGCCAGAGGTCAGCCTCGGTAGCCTTTTCTCAGGAGCTATCCACTGTTGATTGGAAACACTGTCCTGGAGTTCACTGAGCCGGCTGGGCAGGCTGGGTAGCTTCGGACACCTGCCTCTCCAGGGCGAAGATTAAAAAACACATGCCCAGCTGGGTGTGGTGGTGCACGCCTGTAATCCCAGCACTTAGAAGGCAGAGGCAGGAGGATTTCTGAGTTCGAGGCCGGCCTAGTCTACAGAGTGAGTTCTAGGATAGCCAGGGATATACAGAGAAACCTTGTCTTGAAAAACCAAAAAACCAAACCAAACCAAACCAAACCAAACCAAACCAACCAAACAAACAAAAAACCCCAAAAACCAAAAAACCAAAAACCAAAAAACCAAAAACAAAATGCATGCCACCATGCCTGTCTTTTTTACTTGGGCTCTGGGATTCAAACTCAGGTCCTTGGGCCTATCATTCTGCTCCTTTAAGATCCCCATGGTTTCCTTTGTAAGATGATGTCATTTTTGATATTTAGAAAGAACGTAGGAATAGAATATTTTAGAGAAATTCCTTATCTAAAATCTTACTGTTTGCCAAATCCAAACACCATAAGAAAGGCATAATAAGGGGTGGCTGTGCCCCATACAGAAAATCTATACTAGGTCTTAGGCCTTGGAATCTCAGTGTGTTGACTGTGAGAAATGCGGTACTTCCTGCCGGAGATGTGAACACACTTTCTAGCAGCCACGGGTTCTGGAGATATAAACCAAAAAGAATGCCTAGGTTTCCCAGGTGTGCAGAAATTATGGCAAGCAATACCACTGGACCGATGAATGTAGGTTCAAGAGATATCATTGCCACTGGGAAATGAAATGGGGGGTGGGGCTGGCAGCAAAAAAAAAAAAAAAAAAAAAAAAAAGCCAAACCCAGACATCAAGAGTGCCAGACAGGGCTGGAGAGATGTCTCAGAGGTTAAAAGCATTGACGACTCTTCCAGAGGTCCTGAGTTCAATTCCTACCAACCACATGGTGGCTCACAGCCATCTGCAATGGGATCTGATGCCCTCTTCTGGTGTGTCTGAAGACAGCGACAATGTACTCCCATACATAAAATAAATAAATCTTAAAAAAAAAGAAAAAGAAAAAGAAAAGGCTCCAAAAGAGCATCTGATGGCTAAACCTCGCGTCCCCTCCCTGACCTCGGACCCGCCCTTCTCTGCCCTTCTCCCCACTCTGCTGCTGGCATCCCTTACTTGTGTCTGATTTTTTTAAGTTCTGCATCATCAGATTATTACTTTTAATGCAGTTTTTACGTGTACTACTCTTCCCAGTAGGTTGAAGAAATCCTGTACATGTTCAAGCTCAATCGTCTTTTAGATCTGAAAACACGACTCATTAGCAATTCTCCTTCAACTTTCTGCCAAAGTGACCCAACGTTTTTTAGCTAGTGTCTAAACATGGATTATTCTCACGGCCGACCCCTTCTTTGACACATTTAGAAACTATAAAAAGGGAAGAACTGGTTCAGCAGTTGAGGACACCAACTGTTCTTGTAGAGGAGTAGGGTTTTGAAGCTTGCAGGCTTTCTGCCCATGCACGAGTTCCCTGAAACACCAACTTTGAGACTGAATTTTGTATGAATCAATTCCTAGGCTATACGCCTGGGTCTGTTCTCCCACTAGCTCATAACTCAGTTACCCGTTTGTTCTATTCTATGAGTGCTACATGGCTTGGTACCTCTCCTTGGAGTTCATGTGACGACTGATGGACCCTCTTCCTCAGGGTTCCTGCACCTGACTCTATCCCACAACCCTATCCCCTTCTCTTTCCCTCTCTGCCACCTTCTAAACCTGCCTCAGCTCACTGGTCTTAGGCCTTTTATTGCTGGGAGAACGCTTCCATACAGCATAACAGGAGATTATCCCTCAGGCCATGATTCCCTGTACCCACAAGATGACTTATAACCATTGGTAACTCCTGTTCCAGGAAATCCACCTTGGCCCTGCAAACACATGGTGCATAGACAGACATACACCCAGGCAAAACATCCATTCACAGAAAAAGAAAATAAAATACATCTTAAAACTTTTTTTTTCTTAAAAAAGGAACTGAGATGATAAAGTACTCATAGAAACAACGAGACCGATCCCATAAAGATATCAGTTGGAACTATGACTGTCAGGGGCAGGACTAAGGTCACCATCCCGCTACCTCGATGATGTACAGTACGATGTTCTTGTAGAAGCAGTACAGGATACACTTGGAGACTCTATTGTAATTCCAGGCACCGTGAACCATCAACAGATTCTTCAAATATTTGAACTATAAGAGGAATAGGAAGACATGAGTATTTTACCCTCTCACTTCCGCTGACGCAAAGGGGCGGGGCTCTGTGTGGCGGCAGGAGGCGTTACCTGAGCGATGGAGTAATCTGAAGAGTTGGCTGCCTGCAAGCCTTCATTGCCGCTTATCCCAACGCCCACGTGGGCCGTCTGTATCATGCTGACGTCATTTGCTCCGTCTCCGATGGCAAGCGTGATGACTTTGACTTGTTTCTTAACCATCTCAACAACCTCAGACTTCTGAAGTGGAGAAACCCTTAAGAAAAACCAGCCAAGCAAAAATGAACAACTACTCCTGCTTCCTGGAGAAAGAAATTGAAATTCCATAACTTTTTGATCAATAAACGATGCAAAATAACTGGATAAATGGTTCTCCGCTAACCTGTCTGTCACTTTAAGGGAAATTCAAAACAAGAAGCTAATAAACGTCCTAGAAGCAAATGTGTAGGTGACATCCAAGAGACATAATCTTTAAGTACCAGCAAATGACATCAGAAATTCATTGCAAAGAGAAGCCATAAGAAGCTGTTGAGGGGCTAAGAGATAGTGCAAGCGTCAGTGGTTAAGAGCTATATTGTCCTTGCAGACCAGGATTTGGTTCTCAGCACCTATGTTAGGTGGCTTACAACTGCCTATAACTCCAGCTCCAGGAGACCTCACGCCCTCTCCTGGCCCTGTGGGTACCTGCCACTCACATGCACATACTTTCCTAGGTACACAAAATTAAAAAGCAAAGTACATCTAAAACAAACAAACAAACAAACAAACAAACACCCCACCCCAAACAAAAACAAACAAACAAACAAACAAAAAGCAAACCAAAGACCAGAAAACAGTCCAAATACTACCTAGGTTTTATCCAGTGCCTTGAAAACATTTTGAGCTTCTGAGAACTGATCATATGTAATGTGCTGTATGATTAAAACATCTTAAAGCTACTGAAATTAATTGTGGGGAGTTGGGTAGACTTCCAACCTGTTCTCAGACACCATTGTGAATCTCAAAAAAATGAAAAAGGAAATATCAACGCTAGAACACAGTCCACATGCTTCGCTTTCTTCCAGAGGCGCAGACCAACACACTCGCAGAAGCCAGACGGCTTTCTCTGCAGCCATGGGCCAGGAACAGAAGGCATCAGCTTCTACACTAACATCACTTTTGGTATTAAACGTGAAGCATTTTTCATGCATCTTAAAAAGCCATTTGAGAACTAAATGCCAAGCAAATGATAGAAGCGGTCTACGACAGAGTGCTTCAGCAACACAATTAACTTAATCTATTGTTCATACTGAGCTGGAAAAAGACAGGAAGACTAAACAGTGAATCAGTCCAGACAACTATTATATTAGACAGTAATTAGAGCTGGGTGTGGTGGCGCATACTAGTAATCCCAGCACTTAGTGGCTGATACAGGAAATAGGGTCATAAGTTCTAGGCCAGCATGGGCTACATAGCAAAGTCCTGACATAAACATAGATAATAAGAAGCAACCAGTGTATGAAATACTAATGCATGATCATCATCGTGGTCGTCATCATCATTATTTTGGGACCTTTGAGACAGTGGTAGCCCAAGGTGGCCTTGAATTAGCTATGTAGTGAGGCTCTAGTATAGAACTCTTGATCCCCTGACTTCGATTTTCCTAATGTTAGATTAGAGCACGTGCAGTGTGACTCTCTCAGAGATATATTCTTTCTTAAGGTCAGTATTCTACAGCTGTGTAATAGTTACTTGCTGAAATACCTCAAAGTATTTTGTAATTCTTTTTAAAAATAAAGGCCGTTTAAGGAACTGATACATCTTCACATATACTCTTGATTAGGGTGATGGGAAAAAGTTCCCTGCAGTGGGCATTCTGTACAAACACGCGCCTCCAGGAGGCAGGGGGTGAGCTATAGCAGCTCTGACTTCTGCTTGAAGTGGGAGAATCCCAGCTCCAGCCCGAGACACTGACGGAGTGCTCCTCTGTGCTCGTAGTGGCTGACCCAGAGGAGAAACTGGTAAACAGCTGCCAGTTCAAAGAATTATTTCCAATTTTCTTTGGACTTCTTTCTGGCCTTTGGCAACGGTACAGTACAAAATGATACAGTGCTGACCTCAACAAGAGAACGAGTATCAGGCTACTAACGGTTCATTTCACCGTCTGCCTCCATTTCTCTTCAAAGCAATTTTCATTCCACTTTTGCGTTTTGTTTAATTTCTCTTAACAGACTAATATAAATTGGTAAGCCCACTGGCCCTAGGCCAAGGTTTTAAACACGAACTATGGTGGACATTTAGTAAATGTCAGAAAAAAAGCTCACCCAGAAATGCTATAGAACGCAAACGGAAATGGGCATGAATGAAGGGAAGCTCTAACGGCTCTGGTCTGTACACGTTATTAAATCATGCTGTGGAGTTAAGGTATTGTGGAGCGTGTTTTTATGAACGGCATGATGGGTAATCTTCATGGTGGACCTGATGGTCTTTAGGATTGCTTAGGACACACCCCTCTCAGAGTACCCCTGAGGGTGTTTCCAGAGAGGCTTAACTGACGGGGAAAGAGCTACCCTAAAAGTAGACGGGCTGAAGCCCGAGACTGAATAAGTGTGGGAAAGTTAAACCTGCCCAGTGAGCACTAGGAGCACCTTTCACTGCTCCCTGAATGCACGTGTGGACGGTGATGCTACCAGCTACCTCACGCTCCTGGCGTCATGGCTCCCTCACCACTGTGTGCTCTACCCTCAGACTAGGAACCAAAACTCTTCTTTCCTTCAACTGTTCACACGAGGTGTTTGGCCATAGCAATGAGCAATAAAAAAGAAATAGAGCCTCCAAATCATAATTAGGTAAGGATCTTCACACAACCCAATGGAGATGACTCAGTTGTTAAGAGGAAAGAGTAGGAATAACCTAAGCCAAGAAAACTGTTTAAGCAGTAATCTGTGACTAGCAGGCCTGGTCCAGGCTTAGAAGACGGTTCAAGGGAAGCAAAAGCCACCTTTTCTGCAGACTAGTAGAGCAGCTAGCAGGTAAACAATGGTGTTGGATTTGCAAAATGTAAAACACTCATTCGTATATTTCACTCATAATATGAATGTACAGTCTTGTGACCTACACCTAGGACCTTCTTTTGCCAGGAAACCTGCTGGTTGAAAGCCTGGATTTTCTGTTGTTGCAAAAATCTCACTCAGGATGCACACACTTTTTGTTTGTAACATGAAGCTGAGAATATACTTTTTCCAGTTTAGTTGATGATTATCTTACAGCTTCTCTATATACAAAGGCAAGACTGTCAAGCCACTCACATTCTTTGCAGACTACCATACCCAGTTTGCTTAGCAGTAACTTTCATCAGACGGCCTCAGTGATCTGGGAAGTATTTAATTAAGGGCAATTACTTTGAGATATACAACCACAATAAATACATAACAGAATAAATGTGACTTGGAAGGCACCAGTCAACTCATAGAAGCACAAGAGTATGTGTATACCACATCACATCCAGGCTATGGAGAGGGGGCTGGGGGCTGTCCTGAGATAGACAGGTGTACTTCAGGGGGATTCTGCTTAGTGAAACTAAAGTCAGCTGAAAGGATTTCCTACAGAGGTGTGTGTGTGTGTGTGTGTGTGTGTGGTATGTGTATATGGTGTGTATGTATATGTGTGCAAGTTTGTATGTGTGTGTGTGTGTGTGTGTATGGTGTATGAATATACATGTGTGCTATAGCATGCATCAGAGGCTGGAGGATAACTCTGAGTATTAGGTCCTCCCCTTCCACCTTGTTTGAGATGGGATTTCATTTCGTTTTTGTTGCTCACTACTAGGTATGCCAGGCTAGCGGGCAGCAAGCTGCCAAGGATTTCCCTGCCTCTGCCTCCCATTTCACTTCAAGAATGTTAAGATCACATCCACACACTACTGGTCCCAGCTTTATGAGCTGGGAATCTGAACTCAAATCTTGTGCACACATAGCAAATGCTTTACTCACTGAGCCCTTGAATATTCTTATCCTTCAAACCCCAAATCCATAAAGCCCTCAATCTGCAGCTTCTGAGCGCAAACATGATGTTGAAAATTCAACACCTGACCTCACATGACAAATATTTTGGTGTATGTATGCCAGGTTTATGGAAAACCTTATACATGAAGCATGAAGTAATTTTTATGAAATATGAATAAATTTTATGTTTAGACTTGGGATTCATCTCCAAAGTAGCTCATTGTCTATAAGCACATATTCAAACTTTAGAACCACAAGTTCTGAATCATGCTGAACCCATGTATTTTGGATAGGGACTATCAAATGGGTGCTGTTTTCAAGTCTACTTAAAACATTGATTGTTTCTTGCTACATGGGGTTGGGGAAGGGGGGGGGTGTACAGCAAAGCAAATATAACGTGGCTGAGTCTTTGCTGCTGTGAGTTCCTTGACAGGAGGATGCATGGCAACCTGGAACTGTGAGAAAAGTAAACCCTTTCTCCTTAAGTTGTGTTTGTTAGGATATTTTACCAAAGCAGCAGGAGAAGCTAAGACTGATGGGTATGATATATGGTCTCTGGATAGTCTTGCCTGTACTTAGAAACTCCAGATGATGGAAGATGGCCTCCTTGACAAGCACAGGAGGTGGATTACTTTCTATACCCAAACTTGCCAGAGGATGGGGTCTTCTCCTAATGAGTTTCTGGCTTTTCACCCTCCACCCCACCCCCATCAGAGTTTGCTTTCTTGACTTCTGCATGTGCTTCTGGACTTGCACAATAATAGCCCAGGGCAGTGGTCCCCAACTTTCCTAATGCTGCGATCCTTTAATACAGTTTCCTTATGTTGTGGTGACCCCCAACCATAAAACACAGTTTCATTGCTACTTTATAATATATACATATATACATTATGAATTATAATATAAAGATCTGATATGCAGGATATCTTATATGTAACTTAGAGAAAGGGTTGGTTGACACCCAAAGGGGTGGTGACCCACAGACTGGAATCATTGGCCTGGAGCAACCACACTATGAAGCCAGTTAATTCTTCCTGGTGCTTATCATAAACTATACGTCTATGGCTGGGAGGCTATAAGTCTCCAGCTTTCTAAGTACCAACAGTGATCAACTATATAATCTGGAGGCATCATAACAGCACTATTTTCTTCTCCCAGATATGTATATGTGTATATGTCCACATTTGTGTGCAGTCTATCCCACGTGTGGGTTTTCAACAAGACTGAAATGACTCACTATTGTCTTCCACGGTTGCTTTTTCTTTTCTGGAAGTAGTGAAAGACTCTATTGAAAAAAGATTACGAATGTAGCTTGTGCTGCGGAGGTCTGCTTTTCTTCCTGTGCACCACAAACAAGAGGGTGGTCCCTTGTGATGTAACCTAGGAGTGAGCTGAGTACCGTGTGCTTCTCGGATAGCTCCTGGCTGCAGTTTCGGCACATGTTATTCATTATTGTTCTCATTTGTTATATAGTAACTTGCAGTGCCCCGTGAACATTAGATCAGAGAGCACCGGAACGTTTTGTCATTCAAGCTAAGAAATATATAGGTGGCCTATTTTTTTTTTTTAACTTATTTTTATGTGTTTGAGTGTTTAGCCTGTATGTGTATCTGGTGCCAGTAGAGGTTAGAACAGGGTATTGTAACCCCTGCAGTTGGTGCTATAGACTGTTGTGAGCCACCGGGTGGGTACTGGGAATCAAACTTGGGTCCTCTGGAAGGTCATACAGTGCTCTTAACCACTGCGCTATCTTTCCAGCCCCAGGTGGTCTATTATTTTGCACTCACTGAGTGGAAATAATTGTCTTTCTGAATACACCATGGATAATGATTACATTCTACATATGTGCACATTATATGTACATCTACACAGGCATAATTATGTGAAGACTTTTCATGGATAGCCAAAAGATTTCTAATGTCAAAGGCAAAGAATATTATTTTACTGATATATTTTAAAATGTGTAGGTGGGATTTGGGGGAGGTTTATCATCCTAAAACACAAAATTTAGTTTGGTGAATTACTGTATTCCTTTTGGCAAACCATAAAAGATAAAAAAAAAAAAAAACAACAAAAAAAAAAAACCAAAACAAAACCAAAACCAAAAACAGGAGAAACATGGAAAGATACAGTTGCTATAGTTTCAAGTCTGTTGCTGCAATTTCAAGTCTGTTGCTGTGATAAAATACCCTGAGAGAGCAACTTAGGGAGGAAATGTTCTATTTCTGCTCCCATCCCTGAAGAAAGTCAGGGCAGCAACTCAAGTAGGGAGCTTGAGGCGGAGCAGATGAAGGAATGCGGCTTGCTGCCCCGCTGTCTGACTCGTTCACCATTCATACCTAGCTTCCCCCTAAGTCCAGGATGCCTGCCTAGGAATGGTGACACCCACAGTGGGCTGGGCTTTCCTGCATCATTCATAATCAAGGAAAACTCCATCAGACAATGGCCAGAGGACAGCCAGATCTGGGCAATCCTTCAACTGAAACTCCCTTCTGAGGTGATTCTGGGCTATATCAAGGGCAACTCTATTAATTACCATGAAGTGTTTAATCCATGAAGTAATCAAGTTTTGTTACTTACTAAGCTTGAGGTTCATCCCTGGCTGCTCTTTAGAAGTCAGCCAGGATGTACCGTGCAGTCCTTTCTCACTAACTTCCTGAAGTCTCTCCGGAGAACATCAGTCTATTCTCCACTAGCCATATTTGGGTGACTAATAACAAACTTGAAAAAAGAGAGAAAAACCTAACTTAATCTTACTGGTTTCTTTTTTAATTAAAATTTGTTAGCTTCATTTATAATACGTCAAGCCGAGAAGATATTAATATGCAGCAAAAATGTATGTTACACATATCAAAATTACACGAGTCTTGGAACAGTGCTGGAAGCTCATGGCGGATTTATTACTGGAATGAAAACAGCAGCTTATGTAGAAAATCCTAAGGATATTTAGCAGATGGAGCATAATGAAACATTCAACCACCTCTGGGTAAGAAGACTGTGCTATTCAAATGACCGATGAGTGAAGACCTTCCTAGCCTCCAAAACCAACATCTGCTATATTCTGTGCAGTCAAAGGCACCAAAGAGACTTTACAATGTAGGGGCCAAGGCTAAAGAAATAACACACAGATAGCTCTTCTCAAGGGAAAAGGAAAAAATGGAAAAGTAACTTCAAGAATGACTTCCTTTCTGAGGCACATTTTTTAGATCCACAGTTGCTCTTGCAGAGCGTACACATTCATACACATAAACCACCATGCCTTTCATTTAAGCGGTTCGGATGGTATTTTCAATGGGGACTGTTCATATGGGTAGTGTGTATCTGAGTGCTGAAGTGTGCATACAGTAACACGGTAACATAGCAAACTGAATCTGGCAAACATATCTTACAAAAACTGCTCCCAGTAGGAAGTTTCATTATAATGTTTAGAGCAAGGACATACTTTTAGCATAGTTTATGGTCAGCATTGTAGGCATTGTAGAGTGTTTGTCTTGCATGCATGACTCCCTTGTTCAGTTTCAAGTACAGAGAAAGTCTTTCCTTGATTGTTTTCTAAAACACATCCATACTCTTGCAGAATATCAGAGCTGAATCCAACTCCTCCCTTGTACCTCAGTCTCCGGGTTGTCTTCCTTACTGCTCTGAGCCCTTTTATCGCATCTGTTTTTCAAAACCATCCTTCCTGTAGGATGCTTTTTCCCCTCTTTCTGCTCCATGCCTTGTAGAAGCCAGAAAGTCTTGGTTACTTGGTTTTTGATCTGGTTTTCACACTTGAAGCTCAGCACTGAGCTCAGAACTCAGCCTTTCTTTAACTTTTTTTTTTAAGTAGCCCATTTATTAAAACGAAGACAATCACAAAAACTTTCATGGGTTTACACTTAACTCTGTTTCCCTGTTTGGACACACTAGGGACCACCAGTTGAGAGATCATAGACACATCCTACATGGCATCTATCATATCCTTAGTGAATCAGAACCAAGAAAACTGTAGGCTGTCTAGCAGGTGATTGATATCGGGCTGAAGGCTACCATGGATTTCTGGAAAGGTGCAAAGTTCGGCATTTAACATTGATGAGAAGCAAAGCCCTCTCAAGAATCCGAATTTGCCTGTCTGAGATACATCTCTGCACTGCAAGTCAGAAAAACATAAAACAGAAAGGATATAAATTGAGGAAGAGAAGACATGACTTAAGAAGACAGTGATGGAAATCAAGGTAGCAACTCTCAGCAACTGAGGGCGACAGGAAGGAACCCCTGGACACTGGCATGGTGGAGTGAGATGTGTAGATTTTGTAAACATGTGGTGAGCACTCACATAGGCCTTCGACACTACCCAACATAAGAAGCTGTGACTGTAGTGTATAATGTGCGTCTGTGGTGCCCAGGTGGATTTTCTAAAGTCACACCTGAAACTGGACCATATTGAGTAACAGCAAGTCCTACTTCGTAGCTCTTGGGAATCTTGTATGCTCTTAGGCATACCACTTGAATGGGGACTTTTTCTGGTGGAGCTCATCAGAAGTGGCTACCACGTACAATGAGTCCCAGAGTTCCTTTAGCATTTCTTAGTAGAAGCGGAATAAGAAACAAGAGGAGCAGGACCTGAGCTGAGGATTATGTTAAAGCAAAATATGCGCATTTTATAAAGCTGTAAAACGCACTCAGCATGTCCTTCAGTCAGGCTTCTATGAAAGGAACAGTCTCTCCACATTTCCAATATTTATTCAGATTTTCTTGGAAGTAAATATAGGGTCGACATTCATTAACAGTTTGTAAGTCTTCTGAAGCCAAACATCTGCTTGGCGCCCAGTGGTGTGCACAACTTTTTCTTTGAAGGAATGTCTGTTGAGTAGTTACTGGCTTCGCTTGGGCCATGTCGATACCTCTTAAGTAGATCGTTTATTCAGAGGAGTCCTTGAGCTAAAGACAATCCCCCAAAGACTCAGGAAGTCGGTCTGCCCCGACCTCCCTTTCCTTAACACACTCATGCTGCAACTGAAAAATATACAGTGCCCCTTTAGGCCTCTTCTTGGAAAGCACCGTCAGGCAGAGTAAGGCAGAAGGCTTTGCCTGGGAATGTCACCCTAAGTGACAACACTCACTGAGATCAGGGTTTTTTCTTTTTCTTTTTTAGAGTCTACGGAGAAAATGGCCTAAACGGGGGGTTAAGCTTTGATTAGAGATGTTGCAACTGGAGAAAAATGCTTGCTTCAGTTTGACCTCTGCTTTTCAGGAGACATGGATACATAAATTATGTAGCAGGACGGTGATTACCAGACAGTCTAAAAGCTGGAGGCTCTAAGCCAATTTTCAACCAACTGTCACAAAATGTAAGTTTCAAAATATGTTTAAACTCAACTGACAACTACAGGGGGAAAAAAATAAAGAAAACCCCCAAAACGTAAGATTCTTTGAAAAGCTGGGTTATATGAACTGACTAGGACTTCAGAAACCATACGCTATTTCACACAGCGATACTTCCCCGTGGCCTTCCTGCTCTTCTGGAGGGATGGATCAGAGGCAGAAAAGCGGCATGTCTGCCCCCAGACCAGGATCTAAGCAGCAGAGAGGTGATGCCTAGCACAGCAGAGCCAACAGAAGCAGAGTTCATACAAAATCTGCAAAGGTGACAGGCGGATCTGACCAGGTGCTCACAGGCTGGGACGAGCACGCCAGGAGGTGCTCTCTTCCCTTTCATACCTCCATAGCTGTCCCCTACTTGCTTCAGGCATTGGCACCCTGGAGGAGTCTACACTGCTGCCTTCTAGTCTTACCATGTTGTAGGGAGAATGGTTCAATTCAGTGGCAGTTAGAACACAAGTTACCTAAACCCCGAGTCAAAGCAGCATTATGCTAATATACAAACAGGAAGGCCTAGAGCAAAAGCATTGGCTTCTGAAGTCAGAAATTATTGATCTATAGCCTCAGGAGAGCTCTTGATTTTAGCTATTTGCACAAATCTCCACAAGTCTGAGAACAAAGCTTGTTTTCCATAGGGAGTTGCAGGTCATCTGTGAAAACCCTGACAATGGTCTACGCCACTGTGCAGTGAGCATGTGCATTTCCTCTGGGGGAGGCAAACCAGAACTTTCTTTTGTTCTTTAAAAGCATCCAAGAAGGTGTGCAGGAACATGTCTCTAATTCTAGTACTTGGAAGGAGGTGGAAGAGGAGGAGGAGAAGGAGAAAAGAGGACTAGAAATTCAAGATTAGCCTTGGGGACATTGTGAGTTCCCAACTAGCTGGAATATATGAGACCCTGTCTCTTAGACTGGCTTGGCCACCAACCAAACAACCAATGTATCTGTGGCCATCCCAAGTAAGAAGCATTGGATTTGGGCAAAGGAATGGAAGTTAGTAAGTTCCAGAAGAGATGTTTATGTTGATATGTTGAAAGCAAGACACTCTTAGACATGGGTGCCTGCTGCTTCCTATCAGATGACCTGAGAGATGGAGATGAACTGTCAAACAGTAAACATGGAAGCGGCACGCCTTCTGTAAACACAGTGCTTGGTAGGCTGGTAAGAAACAAGACTATGGTGCTGGAAAGACGGCTCAGTGGGTAAGAGTGCTCTTCCAAAGGTCCTGAGTTCAAATCCCAGCAACCACATGGTGGCTCACAACCATCTGTAACGGGATCTGATGTCCTCTTCTGATGTGTCTGAAGACAGCTACAGTGTACTCATATAAATAAAATAAATCTTAAAAAAAAAAGAAACAAGACTATGTTCCACTGTTTTGACTTTAGATACATATGCATATATACATATACATACATACACACAAATATATATATAACTTTGGGCTGGAGAGATTAGCTCTGTCTCCGAATGGTCCCCTCAGAAGACAGAGGGGAGACGTGATGACTCCTGACAGAGAACAGCAAGCTTCTTTCAGTTCCACAAGAGGCTCTGGGGAGCAAGAGCGCATCTTTGTAACCGTGGCGATTAGGCAAGCACTAAAACCTCTTTCTGCCCTGGGTGCCAATGTCAGGGAAGAGAGCCAATGGACTCCTGAGGATGGAGTGGGTGAGACTCATACTCGATCCCATGATCTGCTGCTTCAGTAGGCTGTAGAGGAGAGTCTGATTCTGAATTCTCTTCATGGGTGTGGACTGACATACATACGGTGAATTGGAAAGGTGTCTCAATTTGAGGGGAAAACCTCAAAGATGTCGCAGGATTGTGAGGGAACTTGGGAAACAGAACAATGCAGGATTTTGCAATAATATTCAATATTTATCTGAGCATCACTTTTCTAATGGAATAAAAATAGAGAGTTTGCTGAGGCCGGAAGATCATCATTATGTGAGAAATGAGGAATTACTCTGGGGTCCATCCTCCAAGGGCCTTCCACAGGCTCACTCCCCATCCCCAACCTGGGATAGGGACACCATCATTACACTCAGAGGTCAGTACAGGAATGAGAAAAACATGCTGTGTGCCAGCGGTTCAAATGTGGAGAGGCACCGGGCCAGGAAGGTGCACACACATGAATCCGGCTGTGGCACTGATGTAATTATGGGCTTAGAACAGACTCAGAGCCAGGCCAGAAGCTTCCCTTTAGGGAAAGGAGTATGAAGGTAATTAGAATTAAAAAGAGCTGAAGGAAGACATTTTATTAAAACAACAACAAAACCCTGAAAAGAACTATCTGTCCAGGGACCTGCAAGGGCCTCAAACTTCCATACAGCGGAGGCAGCAGGATGGGGGAAGCAGCCACACACAGCTTTATATCCTCAGTGTCAGCACTGAGCTCCCTGCTCACAGCGAATCCATCCCAGGGTCCCCGGCCTGGAAGAGCTCTGAGGTCCATGTGACTTGTAATCTTCCTGTGTGACTTCACAAGCACAGAACATACTTCTGCCTTGACTCTACTTTCTAGTGTTCCTCTGCTACCGTTTAGTCCTGTGGCTGAGCTTTATGAAGACTGCGCTAAGCTCTGCCGCAATGGCCTCCCGCACCTTTCAAACCAACTGTGATTCTGCTGAGAGGAGAGCAGAGACGGTAAGGAGAGCGGGTAGTGAGTTGTACTTGTCTTGGTAAGTGCAATACCTATACCCAGCATGCAGTAGGCACGTCATAGTTGGCTAGATAAAGAGCCAAGTGGCTACTTTATCTAGACTTCACTGTTTTGTGTTTTTGGTCTGCAGTCTGTTTCTGAGAAGGAGCCAACAGCCGTAACACTAACGGGCTTTTGAGTGATCTCCTGTTGATCCTCACGAACCCATTAGTGGAAGAGACAAGATGGCTAAATGTTGCCCAAGATTACCCTGATGGAAGGATGTGAGGGCTGAGCATTTGGGAGCCCCTACTAAGACCTGAGCAAGAAACCAAGAATCATTACTGCAGCCCCAGATTTTAAAAAGTATGAAGATGCAAAAGCAAAACCAAGAGTAGAAAATAATCTCCATCATTGTGATAAAAAAGAGCATGGCTGTTAGGAGCACTTTGCATAACGGATTGCTCAAAATCTTCCATCATGTTATCAATCGAGACCTCAGAGAAGACTAGATTCTATAATTATATCTATCATGAGATACCTTAAAATAAAGGGCACGTCTTAATTCTCTGAGAAAAATAAAATTTTGTAGGTCAAAATGATGCTTATCCATGATCCTTATGGGGTGGGTTTTTAAAACATACTCCAGGAAGTAGATTTCAGTTGAAATTCAAGAAATAGATTTTAAGTTGATAAGCCAAGACCAAAAAAGTGGTTTTATTAGGAAATAGAGCTTTTCAAAGCTAGAGCAAACAGAGGGATGCTGAGGACGACGGCAGGAGCAGGGGCTGAGAAATCATTAAGAAGCCATACTCTGTTTGTCTCCCGAAGAGGGAAAGTGAGTTGACTCAGGACCAGATTCACTGTGACCAGCTGGTGTGACTTAGTACAGGGACGGCAGGGGACTCAAGAGAGGAGCCTGGCTAATGCTATGAAGCACTTTAAACTTTAGGAGGACAGAGTTTTAACAATCTAGACAAAGAGATGGGGAAGATGCCCCGACAAGACAGCCAGATAGGCTAGAGCTATGGTAACTCCAAAACAGATTTTAATCTAGGACGTGAGCAATATAATAAATTACTAGGCGAGAGTCTTAGTGTAAATAAACAGCCATCGGAAAATATTCAGCCTCTTGGAAAATGACTTGGTCTGTACCTCCCACCATGTTATCCCTACAGAATAAATTCTAGCAGCAGGATCAGCGATCTAAATAGAGACAACAGGGTTCTTTCCATAAATGAACCAAGATGGAAATACAGATAAATAATCTGTTTTTTTTTTCTCCCCTTTGGTGCTAAAGATCAGAGAGAAGGCTTAGGACTCATTCTATCACTGAGCTACAGCCCTGGCTCAAGTAAATTTTTTCTTTTTTTCAGTATTGGTCTTTGAAGCCAGAGAGTTACAGATGTTAGATAAAACCCACTGAAATATATTTGTAGCCCTCCTGAAAGTGTATTAATTTAATTTTTTGGTATAGAGTCTCCCTAAATTGCCCAAGCAGACCTTAAACTTGGTATCCTTTGGCTTTAGCCTCTGAGTGGCTGGGATTATCGACATGCGCCATCTACCTGGCTGACATTGATTGATTTTAAATACAGATGAGTAGCAAAGAGCTGACTCTTTCAAATGATGAATAATACTTAATAGTGATAAAAGTTAGGACTCACTTTCAAAACTCTGCTAACAAATCCATCTCAGCTTGTGAACTTTGGGACTTGAGTGAATGAAATGACCCAACATTTGTAATTCATTGATTAAAAAGAAAAGCTTTGTGGAATGTTTAAAAATTAAGGATTTAAGTTAAGGCTGGAGAGAGAGCTCAGTAGTCAAGAGGCATTGTTCCACTACTCTGGAGACCCAAGTTCACTGTTCCCAGTACCCAGGTACCCGTAATTCCGGCTTCAGGAGGATCCAGCATTTTTAGCCTCCTTGGTACCTGCATACATGTGCACATACCCAACCTCACACATACACATAATAACATTAAGATAAAGTTCTGTTGAAATCTGACAACCTGGGGAGAACTTACCTGCAGCAAATGACAGCTTTGCAGGACAGAGCTAAGTCCAGGAAATATTGCCGGACTCCAAAGGTTAAGGCATATTTGAGGGTCTTCCCATCAATTATAAGAGCAAAATCGTTTTCCTTCCGAAGAGCATCTCCGAGGGTGGTGCAGTGGCGACTGAGAGTTTCCCTCGTGCCCTGGAATAGCAACCAAAGGTCATCAACATTCATTCCATTTGTCCTACTATAGTGTCTTTAGGACGTGCAGTAATGAAAATTAGTTATTTTTAGTACTTTTTATCTTTCAAATTGCTCTCACAAACCTTTATTCATTCAGTTCTCACAACAGCCCCCCAGAGAGGGCGACTGAAAAGGCTATCAGTTAAATTCTGTGGATGTTTATATAGCTGTCCACGGCAGGGCAAGGACCAGACCACAGGCCACTTAATCCTCCTCAACTCTGCTGTTCATTCCTCTAACCCCACAGTCACAAGATTGCAAAAGCATCGTCAGTAAATTCTCTTCTTCAGAAAAAGAACAACACTGGTCTAATTTATGAACTAATCAAAACTGGTCTGCCCTGAACCAAGGGTAAAAGTTGGAGAATATAATTTAAATAATTTATGACTGTTCTTTTGAGAGTACTCAATGCTATTGAGATTGAATTCCCCAGGGTCCTAGAGGAGGAAATGCAGGGTTTGTAATCTCCTGTAACTTTGTGAATTGGCTTTCATGGTCCCATGAAGCTGTATTTTAGTGGGATGGAGGCATGGCGTTTGATAATCATGATGGATCCAATGCAAGGAGCCTTTCCACCGACCACTGGTTCATGCTTAAACAGAATAAAAGTCTTTAGCGTAAGAGAAAGCTTTCCTCATTTAGATTGTGCAGAAACAGGTGCATGCACCCACGATCAAGGACTGCCTGTCCAGCTCCTCAAAAGTAAGATGTTAAAATAAAAAGTCCCACATAAAATTACCTTATCTTTTATAAAAGAGTAATTCATTTATTTTTATTTTATGTGCATTAGTGTTTTGCCAGTAAGCATATCTGTGAGAAGGTGTCAGGTCCCCTGGAATGGGGAGTTACTGACAATTGTGAGCTGCCATCTGGGTGCTGGGAATTGAACCTTGGTCCTGTGGAAGAGCAGCCTATGCTTTTAACCACTGAATTATTTCTCCAGCACCCAAATTATCATTTCTTATACCTAATTTTCCTCCTTAAATCCTATACTCTTCTTATAGTGGAATGGGTCCATTCAGTTCCTGTTCCAAAGAACTCTGACACTGAAGAAATACAATACTCATCCTACACGAGGAGACAGAAATTAAATTTTTGTCCTGAGGGCTAAATCTACAGTTATTTATATAATAAGATAGAATTATAAATCATATGTGTATAGAATAGTTTGTGCTTATTATAGTAATAACAGAGTTGCTTGTGATGGTTTCTCTGTCCACAGTTGTCGGTGTTAGACTAAGTGACCTCTGAGAGTGGCTGACTGTGTCCAGTGACAATCAGACTACGATCGCTCAGAGAATGGATTCACATCTTCACAGGATCCTAGTGTGGCAGAGCTGGTGGGAAGTGGTGAAAGGAATGAGGTGGTGTCTGCTGGAAGAAGCACCACTAGGTGTGGCGTTCTCTCATCTCGGTCTGTCCCAGCATCTGGTTGTCTATGCTCCCTGTCCACTGTGCTGTTAGCTGGTCTACCATACTCTGCCCACAAGGAACTGAACCCAGGTAACTGTGAGTAAAAGAAACACTTTTTCATTTGAAGTTGTTCTTACTGGGCATTTGCTCACAAGAACGAGTGAGAAAAGTAATTGGTACATGATTGCTATAGTTTCAGTCCAGTCATTTCATTTTGAGGGAAGCTGTAAGAAAATTTAAATTTCACATGGGAGATATTTGAAGGTATATGTATTTGCATTCAAATGCAGTTCATACTATAGCCTATCATGTTAGAATTTGCTTATTTGGATGATAAACCATGTCACATTATAGAGTAAGACTTCCCGGTATGCCCCAAGCTAAAAACTTATAATGGGATGTTTATATTTCATATCAGGGGCAAGTATTTGTTTGGTTCAAGAGGACTTAAGGAAAGAAAGCGTGGAAGTCTCTAAAATTCTGCCAGTAAAGTTTATAGTTATGCAGTCTACAGCATGGTGCTCCAGATGGTTTTAAGGGCAAATTCATGGGGATCAGGTGTACGAGTTAACCAACGAATGTCTGAGAAATGAACAGAAAGCACCTAGCATGTGCTGTACATCGGGAAGTTTTAAGGGCTCTGTGTAGAGGTGAAACATCTTTAAACACTTGTTCGAACCATGAGTCTAGATACTACTGCTGTCCCAGAGTTAAGACAGAGTGGGTAAGTTCCTTGCTCAAGAGCACAACAGTGCTATGGAGTAAAGCTAGCTAAAACAAAACATAAAACCCAGAAAAGAACAAAAACAACCACACCTCCAACAAACAAGCAAGCAAGCAAACAAACAAGCCAGAAGTATCACACAGTGAGTACCACATGGAGCCAGTACAAGGTCACATCATTTTTTTTTCTGTTGTTTCCCAGAAGCCTTCACTGCCTTTCATCCCATCTGTTTAAAAAACTGAGTTGAAACACAAATCACGCCTATTTTTGCTCTGCCATCTTCCAGTGGCTCCCAGATACCAACCTGCCAAAGTCTAAGAGCTTTAAAATGGCCCTGAGTCTTCCCACAGCTGGGGCCTGAGGAACTTTCCTCGCAGCTCCCTCCACGAGCTTGACTCCCTCACGTCTCTCTCCCTAGAGTGTCTCCTGCCAAAGCAGACTGTCCTAGCAGGGTCCCCAGCTGCCCAGTGCAGTTGAGCCTATGCCAACAAAGCCTCCAGATCCTTCCAGGGAGTGTCCAGGGCTGAACCTCCGACCACAACATGTACAGAGCCTAGTATATGACACACTCGGAAATACACGTTACTGAATGACAAGACTGATAAATCCCATAGTGTTCCATTTCCCTTTATTATCACACACACACACACACACACACACACACACACACTACACACACAGGGATGGAGACAGAGATAGAGAGAACCCTTGTTCTCTTCAATAGAATTTCAAATAAAGAGCCACTGTATGTGTGTGTACACATGTATATATGTGTGTACACATGTATGTATATATACATGTATATGTGTGTATATATTTATATTTCTGTAAGACATTGCTGAAGTGTCACCTTATTGGAAAACTCAGAAACAAAAGCTACAAAGAACCCACAAAAGGCTTCAGATTTCCTTGGGCATCAGTTGTAAGTCAAGAACTCATCCCCAGCACTGAGGAATGCCCGCACCCCCCCCCCCCCCCCAGGCTGTGGAGCAGCCCCCTGCGCCCTACTTTCCTTTTCTAAGGTCCTCTCTGACACCCTCAGATTGGCTGAAAACACCTCTTATTTGCGGCATCCATACCTCTGCGTTTCCTTGGTGACTATCAAAGCTCTTCAGCAAATCAAGAGGTGTCAGGAGATGTAAGATGTCAGGAGGGGTGAGAACCTCCCCACAGTGAGTTCTCAGCAGCCCACCTGGGTGTGAGGTGACACTAACACCGATTTGCTAACTCCATTGTTATTTTAGTTCACAGTGTTCTTGGATAAGGCCTATAAGGAGTTCTGTTGCTGGCTGTGTGCTGCTGTGTATGAGTTTTTTATCCTTATTTACTGCTGGGAGTATTTTAAAATTCTCCTATTTATGAAACGTCACTGAGTTGTTTTTTTTTTCTCCCAGCCTGGGAGTCGTACTTTATGGCTATATTGCATTGAAGCTTATCTCCTGTGGCTATGGTTAAATTTATGACGGTGTTAGCTGCCACTCTGTGTGCTTTTTGGCTACTGGAAGGGGAAATGTTTAAACACTCAAACGTAGCGACTTGTGAAAGTGAGAATATATAAAGGAGCAGAAAAATTAGGAAAAAAAAATCAAAGGCTGTACAGGGCAACAATAAAAGGCCATAGTGCAATCTGCCTGTTGTCATTTGTAAGAGGGATTACAAGGGGCGTCAGAGATGTCCTGGAGTTAAGGCAGTTTGTGGGGACAGACAGACTTGAGGACAGAGGAATGGTCATAGTTCTGGTTGCCAGCTAATGAGGAGACAGTGGGGTTGACAAGAGTGGTGGCATTTCCTAGGGTGATTCTTTACTCAAGTCCTCACTCCCTGGACTCCAGCATCCTTCACACCCATGGACTCAAGGGATGTGTTCACAACCAGTGTTTACAGAAACCCTCCCTGACTGCCTACTCTTTTTTCTCAACCTTGCTACAACAAACACCATGTCCAGTACTAGTTAGCTTTTGTCAACTAGACACAAACTAGACTCATCTGGGGAGGCTGGGGCGGGTCCCTCAGTTGAGGCCTCCTTCAGGTTTGAGTCACTCCTGAGTGGTCTTGGGTCTGAGGAAGGCATAGAGAGCAAGCCAATAAGCGGCTGTGGTTTCCGCGTCACTTCCTGTTTGCCGGCTCCTGTCTCAGCTGTTGCCCTGATCTCCCTTGATGATAGACTCTAACCTGCAAGATGTAATAAACACTTTCCACCCCAAGCAGGTTTGGGTCAGTGTTTTTATCACAGCAATAGATGGCAAACTGGCACAGCCAGTGACACAGAAAAGCCCATCTCCTTTCCTCAGAGGCCACTCCTGCCTTCTTTTCTCTCCTCCTGGCCAAAACCTGACTCATGAACATCTGTGAGTTTCATTCTTGTCCTTAGCACCCTCCCCTCCCCCCCAGCTATTTAAGCCTACATGCAAAGTCAAGGTTTTCTAAATCGAAAAACAATGAACAAACAAACAGACTGAAAATCATTCTCCTGACCCCACTTTCCCGGAGTCCTCCAGGTAACAAGGTTTCTTCCATTTTTTGTGGATCCCCTGCTCTTTGTGTGCTCATGCAAGGCAGCATGCTATGGCGTGACTTAGTTTATATCTCAGGCTCCCACTTGTGACCAGTGTCTCTGATGCTGCGGCCACGGAGATGATTGTCAGTGACACCAGAACTCCTTGCTCGTGGGACCCCTGTGGGTGGTTTTCTGCTGGCTGTCAGCTCTCCTTGAACCTCGGATATGTTCAGTTGGAATGAGGAAAGAGTTACGTGTTCCTCTTATTAGAAATGAAATAGGGAACAAAGAATTACAATCCAACATCTACTGCACTGAGTCACAGCAACTGCTCAGTGAACGCAGTGAGATGAACACCCAGGCTGGCTACGGAGTGATCAAGACAAGCTGTGCAGCTGTAGGCCGAAGAGAAGGAAATGGTACTTGTTTGGTTTATAGTAAACCACGAGGGGGGAAGCGGGCGAGGGAGGCATGATGAGGAAGGAGACAATTATGTTGAATTCTTCCCACTAGCAATGGGTTCAGAGGGGCCTTCATGTTCACAGAACACACGCTGACAGAGTAAAACAATGCAACGGCAATCTTTAGGAATCCAGTTTTATAAAAATCTTTTCTCCTATTTATCCAGGACCTGTAGAGAGGAAACCCTTGACAAACATCACAGAAGGTGCCCCCAGACAAGGAAATCTGACACAGTTTTAGAGCGAACTCAATCGGAAGCTGTGATTTGTAGGTAAGCACTGCAGTGCACAAGCTGTCAGTTTTGTTTCGGCAGAACGGCTTTGGAACTGGCTAAAGAACCCTAGGGCCAGATGTGCAGAGAACACGTCAGGCCACCTAAGAAGTGGGTCTGTAATGACCCCCAGATGAAGTGCCCAGAAAGCGGCCAAATAACAATGACCCTGCTCAGCTTCTGGCCTTGCTGTGCTTTCCCAGAAGCCTCCCATTTCACAGGAGCAAGGCTTTTACTTAGGAACAAATCCAAGGAACACCCTTCCTGAGACTGCGGAGAGATCCCTAAAGTAAAGGGAAGCAGCTTCAGGGAACGGGATGGGGGGGTGGGGGATGGGGGTGAGGTGGGGGGTGCACCATCATGCACCTCTCCTCCAGAGGACATCATCAGTAACTCTTTGGGTCCAAACACGACAGAGTACACAACACTACACTTATTCTTGGGAACCCACTCACGGGAGACGATAAGATGATAAAACTATATTATAAATTTTATCCCTAGAAAGGAAAAAACTAATAATACATAAAAATTCTGAATGACACTGACTTTTAGACAATATTCGATGAGGCTTTTTTCCCCCAAAGTCTAGGATGTATGTTTTATTTCTCCCAAATTCCTGCACTGAAAGGCTAACTTTTTATGTGATGGCGTCCTAGGAGGCAGGGCCCTTTGGGGGTCATTAGGATACAGAATCAAGACCTTCTGTGTAGGATTTGTGCATGGCTTGCTTTATAACAGAGAATCTGGGAAGCCCTCCTCCCTCCTGCCACATGAGGATACAGTAAAAGGACACTGTGAACCAGGAAACAGGCCCCAGGGATCCCTAGCTGCTGGCCGCTTGCTGGTAGACTTTTTTTTGTCTCCAGAATGCAGAGAAATGGATCTTTTGTTGCTGAAGCCACCCCATCTGCGGTGTTATTCTTGTGGCGGCCAGACTGTACTAAGGCAGTTTTGTTGTTCTTGGATTCGTTCTTTTCTCTTATGAATTAAGGGTCTGGTGTATCAGTGGGAAGATGGCAGTTTTCATTTGGTGAGAGTGGACTTTAGATTGGGAAGACAGTGCATCCTACCCTAGGATGAGCAACACAGGATCTCATGTCCACTCTCTGTCAGAGAGAGACAAAGGGAACAGTAGGTGGGATAACGATTCCCCAAGTGTCTGACTGGCCGGCGCTGGGCTGCTGGATGGCGGCTCGTCAGAGCATGTCCGCGGAGGAACACCGACTGCTCGTCAGCAGAGACAACGGCTACCTGCTCGGGGCACACACATGTAGCCATGTCAAAGGGAGCCGTGAGAAGTCGGAGGTCACATGGCACTCTAGGGTATTGACAGCATTACGTCGAGTGAAGATGTCATACTCTGGAAGCCAAACATACCCCACGGTTCAGACATTCAAGGGTTTCCTTATCTCGGATGGATACAGAGGGCAAGGGAAGGCCGTCAAACCCTTTATCTTCTGTGAAAAGCAGATATTTTACTTTGAGAAATCTCATAGTGAAAAAAATTTTTAAAAAGAGAAATATCAAATAGTTTTAACTACTAACTCAATAGTCTAGGACCTTTAAAGCGTGTGTGTGTGTGTGTTTGTAGAGAGAATTTCGGTTTAAAAACCCAGTTATAGTATGTAATTATGTTTTTGTTTTAATCCCAGGTGTGGGACGTGGGGCTGCTTCAGATTGTTCACAGCCGCTATGATTTGTCTCTGGCTCTAGGAGGGATGTGATTTTTGCCAGCTGCAGATGGTTTATGTTTGGAATTCTAGGGACTCTTGTGAGGATATAAATGGAGAGCCCCGAGAGAGAGGGAGAGGGAGAAAGGAGAGAGGGAGTGGGAGGAGGCCTGTGGTGGCAGCTACTGGTGGTCCTTGCTGCTGCTGCTGCTGCTGCTGCTGCTGCTGCTGCTGTGCTGGTTCTTGCTGCTGCTGCGCTGGTTCCTGCTGCTGCTGTGCTGGTTTCTGCTGCTGCTGCGCTGGTTCCTGCTGCTGCTCATCTTGCTGTTTTGCTGGACTGGCTTGGAGAGATCCTGATGACAAAGATTCGACTTGCCCCTAGGCACTCAGTGCCCTAATCACCATTAAGTAGTCTAAAGAGATCTATCCTCCCTTTCTCCTCTAACCTTCTTTCTAGTATTGGGGCCTTGGGAGGGATTAGGGTAAAATAAGGGTGGAGAAAGGTGGTAGGTAAAAGTAGCTAAAAAGTAGGTGTGTGTGTGTGTGTGTGTGTGCGCGCGCACGCACATGTGTGTGTGTGCATGTATGTGTGTGCATGTATGTGTGTGTGTGCGTGTGTGCATGTGTGTGCATGTGTGTGTATCTGTATGTGTGTGTGTGTGTATCTGTATGTGTGTGTGTGTGTGTAGGGGTAGGGAGGAGGGGAAAGGGGGCGAGATTCAGATATTAAGATTCTTGCTGCTCTGGAACTCAGTATGTATCCCAAGTTGATCTCAAAGTGATGAAGCTCCTGCCTCAGCTTCTCCAGTGCTGGGACTACAGGGGTTTACTGCCGTGCCTGGGTGTGGAGCCCTTTTGGATGAGATGAGGCAGTCACATAAGCTAGGGATTCCCTGCCCATGATGGAGATGCATGCCCATCCAACTGATGTCCACTAGAGTCACCTTACTTTGACAATCCGGCCATGAGTTGTCGCTGGAAAGGCCTGAGCTGGAGCTGGGCTCTGCTACACATCGACTCTTGCTTTGCTCGGGCAGGTTTTACTGGATTCTACTGAGTTCAAGTGTTTTCTTATCCACGAGATTGGGTTAGGTCTAATCCTTCAAGAGCGGGGTTCTCAACCTGTGGGTGGTAGTCCCTTTATGAGGTCCCATATCAGATATCAGATATCTACATTATCTGTCTACATATTTACAGCATGATTCATAACAGTGACAGAATTTCAGTTATGAAGTAGCAATGAGAATGATTTCATGGCTGGGGGGGTCACCAACATGAGGAACTGTATTAAAGGGTCCGCAGCATGAGGAAGGTTGAGAACCACTGCTCTGTGGTTGGGATGATGCTTGTGCTGACTCCCTCTATTACTAAATCGTCCTGCCCGGTGCTCAGCACAAATCTGACACCTGAGTTCTTTACCCTCCTCTGACGTCAGGTCCAACAGAGGTACCTACGTGATAAGGCAGCACTGCAAACTGTTGAGCCCTGCACATTAGAAAATCCAGAAGGTGCTGCACCGGGATCACTTTAAATTTTCTTACGAAGAAGTCTCCCAATGAATGACACTGTTCCCATCTACCTGTGGCTGCTAAAACTCAACTCTCCCAGCGCGTCTTCTGTTTCATAAACATTATCTGGAAACCTGACTGCCCTCCAACTCTCTAGCAACGAGAACATCTCCTCTTCTTGGATGGTATATAGTTCCTGGTGCATGGTGGGAGGAGAAATATTTATATAATTAATGTCTGGTTTTCCTTAGCAATTTTTGCCGGAGGCAGAACAATCTGATACAGCTCATTTCAAACATTTCAAAGTAAAATGGAGTTTCTCTGTCATGATTTTCATGTTCTTATATGAGTGACTACATTAATATATGTATTTGTTTATGATAAATGTCAGACTTGTTTTTCTAAACTTGTTTAGCTATAGCACCATTAAGGCACTGAATAATTTTTAAGTATGGAGATAAATTTCACCTGTACAATGGAGCTTATTTTACTTTGGTTTCATTTTAATTTACCATAATCTAAGGACACTATTAAAAAGATCATATATATATACACACATATATATATATCATACATACATATATGAACTTGATATCTAAACATACTTTATTAGCTGTTTTGGTGGCTTGTGGTCCTACCTCATCACCATTTAAGACATGAGTTTTATGACCAAATGTTTCATTCCTTCTCTACTTTTATGGTCTCCAAATGTTCACACCCTAAAATTGCAAATTAACAGAACATTCCAGGAACAATTTTAATAACATATTCTGGCTATATCAAGTATGGACAATGTTAGCACGTTCTTAAAGAGTGAGTTATGACTCCTGTAATAACAACTTGGATAAACCACTGGGTATTACTTATTTTTCTACAATATGTTACTGATTCAGCAGAACCCTGGACATTCCAAATACGCCTACGCAATACATATATCAACTGCTCTTCCAGCTACTGCAGGCCATAGTAAAAGGATATACACCCGAGAGTAGAGAGAACCTACATTTATGTACAACTGGTCCATTTAGTATGCATCTCAGTCAGGAGAGCTAGCTCTCTTTGACATAGTTTTTGATAGAAAACCTTTGGTGTTTCTAAATTCCTATCCTAAATTAGGATATATATTTAAAAACATATGTGTATAGAACCAAACCAATATAAAGTAATTTTTCCAAAATGGGTAAGGGTAGACAGAAGGTGAAGTCATTAAAAACATATGGTCAGTGAGGTCCTCCAAAGTAGCTTCGTGGAAGGCAGCCAAACGAATGCACTTCATCAATACATATTGCTGAAGATAATGGAGGGGGGAGACAAAAAATCAGACTTGCTGATATACAAGTATGGGTTTTTCTGAATGAGGGTAGATGTAAAACACTGTAGTTAAGAAAACAGTCCAATCTCCCAGAGGGGTCATGCCATCTGAGAGAGGTCAAGGGTCACGAAATGGAAGCAGGTAAGAGAAGGAAGTCGGAGCGCTGCACAAATTACTCTTGGCCTCTCAGCGGAAGTTAGAGATTCGGGACCATGATAGGTTCCATAAGGAAAAGAATTCCTATGAGCATCTAATCTCACTTGGGGTAGAGCACAGAGGAAGGGAGAGGAGTGTGGAATGGGTAGCCAGGCTGCGTTTTGGTGTTGGAGTTGGGGTACGCAGAAAAGAAAGCTCAATCCAGGGAGAGGAAGGGGGTGGGGAACGTAATTATATAATTTAAATAGTTCTGTGGATAAAGGCTTTTACCAAAGCCTTCGAGGTAATTATTTCAAACCACCACTGAGAGCCTCCTAAACACTTATTTTGAGGTTGGTATTAACTATTCTCCAGCGGTGGCTGTGATTCAGACGGGAAAGGAAGCATTCTTGGAGGGACCGGCTCGGCAGTCATCCAGTCTCTCCTACTGCCTTCAGTTCAGCCAGGATGGGGTGGTTCAAATATACTGCTGGTCTCGGGAAAATAAGCAATAAGCAAATTACTGCATCCACAGTCTTGAGAAGGTAAGCACAGGGCGGTAGGAGAAACTGTTTCCCAGACCCCGAGAAAAGGAATGCTGGACCCACTGGCTTAATAATTTCAATTAATGAAAAGAAGAATACGGAAGAGTCATTATCGGCAGGTCTCTCTTAGGGCAGAGCCCAAACACACACTGTTCCTATTATTTTCTGTGTGTATTCAATAACTTCTTTGCATGGTTCTTGTAGGGTAAAACTGAATTCCGTGAATTTTCCAGAAGGGTATTCTCTTTTAGCTGCCCTGGGGGTGGGGCTGGTGGTGACTGAAAGAATAAATGAATCAAGATGGAAGATGTGGTGATGATTCTCAGGACACAGAATTCTGTGACTGAGTCAGTCTGTCACTAGACAAAGTATAGTTATTCAAAGATAGATCCCAATTCAGATAAAAGCACACTCTGGATTTGGAGTAGTAGAAGTGGAAATATCAGGATGCTGGTCACATCCCTGAATGTGGATCACAGAAATGCTGTGATCTCCGGCATGTGAAGGGACACACTATCAACCAGCAGGCCCATCCCTACCTACAGGAGCAGGGAGCAATGCCTCCGGGTACACCTGGCACCTCAGTCAGTTTCTCAGAGACTGTTGTATTTAATGTTGTTCTGACCTGCCAAAGGTATGAGGAGGGGGTATAGTGAGAAGGCAAAAGGCCAGGAAAGAGCCCTCAGAAATGTCAACAGTTTGTGGGAAGCCGTACAAGGGAACAGCCTGGTTAGAAAGCACTTATCTGTAATTCTAGGTCTCAGGGAAGAGTGCAGATGTTTAGGCGGAATGAGGTGAAGAATATTCCGATTTGAGGGCAGGGAAATTTCTTGAAACAGAGACTCTATGAATCTGTGAACAATTTCACTCAGGGTTCTGTGCACCAGTTGGTCTTGCCGAGCTGTCTACAGAAGGGGACATATTTAATTCCACGAGACCAAACAACGTAAGTATTTGATGGGACTTTTCCAACCACGTACTCTGGCTGCCAGCAGATACAGTCTCAAATTAGGGGCATGGAAGTTAAACGATTTGTTCAAGCAACATTTTTACCTTTGAGTAATGCTTACATTTCTTACTGGCAGTAAGCAGTGTGTCTTACAGGAGCTGAACAATCTCCCTACCACAGGAGAATATCTCGGCCTTGGCCTCAGATAGAGAGCAGAAACACCTTTAACTATGTGAGGCCTTGGAGACCTCACTCTGAAAGAACTTTGCTAACGGTATAAGAAAAGTCAGAATAGAGGCTCCGACACTGAAGTGTATGAGAACTCAGTGTGGTTTCAAACCTGTCTAAACTAGTTTTCAAAGCAATACAAAAATCTATTGTATTAGACTCAGGGGACATATCAAAACAAAACCTGAAGTAGCTCAGATTTTCTTTTTTTCCCCCTTTCTCTTCTGGAGTCAAGTCAGTGACTT
This sequence comes from Apodemus sylvaticus, assembly GCF_947179515.1. NCBI lineage: Eukaryota > Metazoa > Chordata > Mammalia > Rodentia > Muridae > Apodemus > Apodemus sylvaticus. The sequence goes on along the minus strand of NC_067482.1, from coordinate 42,612,476 downwards.
GCTTATTCTGGATTTCTTTCAGAAGCCATTTACCCATGGCTGGTTCCCAAAACAGTGAGGTTTGTCTGCATAAAACATGTAAGTCGAGCCCAAAAGGGCGTAGAGGACAGCTTCAGCATTTGTATCTGGGATGTCCTATATGTTATAGTAGAAATTTACACAATGTTAGAAGGTCAAATGTAGGTAGAAAAAAATAGCCATTCCATGAAGGGTTTTCTTTTACTATAGTGTTGGAATTTTTTGAATGCTTGTTAACTTAATCTCCAATGTGGCCAACAATTAATTTTCTATAAAATATATCAGAGAAGAAATACCAGAACCTATAATCAAAATTGCGGTTGGTTTAGGGCCATATTCTTCAATTAAATAGAGAACGGCAAGTGATTTCAGAGCAAGGTGGTGGTGTAAAGTTATCTCTCATGGAAGCTGGCAATGAAGAGCTCTGCTTTCCACAGAGCTACGCTCTCCCAGGAACTACAAAGCTGGAAGCAACAGTAAGAGTGGAGAATGCTTTCACAGCATTTCTAGAGTGCTTACCCAGGCAGGGTGCAAAACCAAGGGGAAATCAGGGGGACATGGGAGGAGCAGATGCCCCTCCCTTCAAGTCTGACTGACACCTCTAGCCAGCTAGGAATCAAACATTCAAACTCAATTAACATTTGCTGTGAAGTTGCCTACCTAGAGAGGACATTCTTTATGTCCAGTTATTTTCACGTAAGAATGTTAAAGTAGCATGAACGATGCTACTTAATGCTTAAGAGTCCACTATTTCCCTCCATTTCCAACTGTAAACCAACAATGTGCTTACTAGGAATCTCATACAAACCCCATTTCTAATTAGAAAAAAAAAGTCTAAACCCCCTTTTGGAACTCTTGTGATTCATGGTTAACCTTTGCGGATGGCAATCCCTATCCGAGGCACTCCAAAACAACCATAGAATCTTATTTATTGGGGTGACAGAGTCAGTGTTCAGCTACCTCTGGCTCCCACAGTGTGGCTATCAGCACTTGCTATGCACTAGCCGCCATGGGCAGTAGTTAATGGGCACTGATTGGTTTAATCTTTATGTCTAGGACTTAGATATTTTCATGACTTCAATTGCACAAATGTGGCAGCTGAAGGTAAGGACAAGAAAATTTTAAAAACCCTATATATTATATTCTGGACTCAAATAATTAAGGCCCCACATCACCTGTCTGTAATTGGCCTAGAGGCCCTTTCTCCATGCCTCAGCTGCAAGAGAGGCCCTAAGAATAGGTGCCCGCTAGCATTTCTAGGTGAAAACTGGATTTCCTTGTTCAGTCTTCCATCTAGCACCTGGTACAAAATAGATTTAATAAGTATAAGTTACAGATCTTTTCTTCTGAGTAGAAAAGTAGTGCAGGGAATGCTGGGGACAGGACAAGAGTCCCCTTTACAAAGTGTCATGATTTGAAATATAAAACATTTCTCACAGGCTCATGCTTGAAGTACTTGGTCCCCAGTTGAATGTCATGTTTTGGCAGGTTGTATTGTGCTTCTGGAGCACAATAACTAGTTGGTAGATGAAGGCCACTAGGGGCGGGCCTTTGGAGAGTAAGCCTGGCCTAGTTTCCCATTCTTGGCTTTCTGTTCTACCAAGACAAGAGGAGAAGCTGCACCATCTTGCAGGCACCAGTTCTGCCTTACCTCCACTCTCTATACTATGATGGACTGAAACCACATGCCAAGCAATTCCTTCCTCCCTTGGGAGTTTTTTGTCATGGTATTTGGTCATGACATTGAGAAAAGCAACTAGAAATGCATGGAAGTCAGCAAATTACACATTCCTAGGAGACAGAGGATACATAACTTCTCAAGACAACAATCAGGTGGGGTATCTTGACTAGGCTGGATGTGAATGACTGTCAAAGCAGAAATGGTCTAGAAAAATGGCACCCAGATGAGCAGAGGTGGGTGGGGATGGCTAGGAACTTGGGAATCTGGGAGCCTTTAACTGTGAAGAGAGGGGATTTCTTTCTCCAAACATCATTCTTGTTAACTGAATTGATGAACAGTGACTATCTCTCCATCAGTTCCCCAAGAGAAAGCCAGACAATAGAAAGAAAGGGGTGGGCACTAGAGTAGGTATGTATCTAAGATCTATGTTTTCCTCCCGGGAGACTCCATAGTTCCTCATACACAAGAGATGCTAGACACATGTGAGGCTTAGGATGTGCACAGGAGACCCAAGGATGATGGACATGGAAGTCACAAGTGGCTTAAGAGATAAAAGTCTCTTAGCAACCTGCCCTAGATTTGACAGGTGAAACCAAGGGGCAGTTTTGAGCTATTGCCATGAGACAAGTCTTCAAGATTTTTCTAATCATGCAAAAATTTAGGTCAGAGCTACCAAACAACAGGCTGGAGAGACACAGCTCAGCAGTTGAGAGCACTTGCTGCTCTTTCAGAGGATATGGGTTTGAAGCCCAGCAACTGGATCAAGCAGAACTAGACCATTATACTGTTCTAGTTCATAACTCCAGCTTCAGGGAGATCTGACACCTCTGGCCTCCACAGGTTCATGTGCACATGCAGACTTATGCACAGAATTAAAAACAATAAAAATGAATCCTAAAAAGTAAAACAAGCCACCAAACAAGTAACAAGAACAACAGCCAACAGACGCTGAATTTACTGGAAGTATTTCTAGAGCTCCACAGGGCTGTCATGCCAGAGGGATTCAAGTAATCTCACCATTACCTTTCTTAATGTATCATAAACCTAGTCTTCCCACAACCGTTTTCAGTAATTTTGGAAGACTCTAATTAGAAGTTAGGGAGTAAAAATAGGTCACAGTATTATGTTCCCCCAGTTCTTGCCTCATAGCTCAAATACTTCCAGTTTTAACATATTTTAAATAAAGTATTTTATGATAGAAGGGTTTACAGGAAAGGATGCTGTGGGTGAGTCAGTATATAAGGGGCTTCTGAGAGGTTTGTGGGATCATTCCTGGGCACTGGGTGGGATTAGGGGAAAAGCATATTTCCATGAAGCTATCATGTTCAAATTCCTGACTCTGTTGACAAGAACTGTGCTCAGTCACAGCATAATCAGGACCCCTAAGAGAGTTTGTCATTGAAACACGATAAAAATCATATAAATTATGGAAAGAGTCTGTTTATTCCTTAATAAGGTTTGTCATCAACTTTATATGCCTTTTAACAATATTTATTTGTGTCATAAAATTCTTTTGTGTGTGTGTGTGTGTGACATATACATGCATACTTGTGTGTGTGTATGTATGTGTGTGTGTGCGAGCTGGGGGGGGTGTCAATGTTTGGATGACTTTTTCTATTTCCATCTTATTTGTTAAAGCAAGGGTCTCATGAACCTGGGTCCTGCCCTTTCAGCTGGGCTAGCTGGCCAGAAAACTTCTCATCTGTATTTCTTCTCCTCTAGGGTCAAAGACATGCATCACCAAGATGCCTCTGAGGTGGACACTGGAGATTCAAACACCGGTCTGTATGTGCGCAGAAAGTGTTATCTGCCGAGGCATTTCCACAACCTGAAATTCTTATTTTTAAATTTAAAAAGTTCAACAAGTCTTTCTGCCTAAGACACCTCTTTCTTTGTCTTGTGGTGGCACTCCAAAGACATGAGAATAATTGGAGACAGGTAAACCTGCCAGGTTTCCATTCAGGTCTGAAGAGTGAGACATCTGTAGTGTGTATGTCTTCTTCAACTGGCTGTATGCATTTATTCAAAGGTTAAACACTGGTCTGGGGTGTTTTGTTTTGTTTGTTTCCTTTTTTCAAGAAGGTTAATGACACCAAAAATCCAAGACATGACAGGGAAGCCTCAGTGATGCTTTAGGACACTCTGCTTTCTGGGAGACAAATTCTTCCTTCATCAGAATCGCCAGGAGAAACTTTCCCTTCTTTTTAGTACTAGCATCTTCCTAAGTAGCTCAAGTCAGCCTCAAACTTGTTACCGTCCTGCCTCTGCCTCCTGAGTGCTGCAATCACAGGCTATGCCAGCTGAAGAAGGAAGATGTTTTATATGTGATTTTTTTTTTAGGACTTCAGAATATGATTCTTTATAACAATGTAACATGAGACCCATCGTTTCCACTTTAACATTAGTACAGTAGAAAAGTTGGAAACCGTGTCTAGGAATAGGTGTCACACATATGAAAGATGACTGACAGCTAGAACTTACTGCCTCATGAAAAATATTAAAGTTGGAAAGTGATACACTTTTTATAATACACAACACAAAGCTATTGGACTTGTACTGTTTCCACCACATTCTATGACATCTATCTGCATGTACCATACTCTGTGCTTACACATATTTTGCATATACCACACACCACCATACCAATGTATAGTAACAGTCTCTCTCTCTCTCTCTCTCTCTCTCTCTCTCTCTCTCTCACACACACACACACACACACACACACACACACACACACACACACATATATAGGCAGTTGGACTATAGCTCTGAGAAGCTGATATCAATGTCAAAGTCCCACTGTGCTGTTTAAGAGGACAATCCCAGAGTACTTGACAAGTCATTCATTCATAACTTCATTCCTGAGAAAGCATGCGCCTAGGTTTATTACTTGTCAATTGTTCTTTGTGTTCATGGAATGATCACCCTGAGCCTTCTTGCTGTCTGTCAGTACAGTCTGAAGACAGACTGGCTGTTTTTCTTCCTCTCTGCAATGGGGAATACCAATAATAATTTACCTACAGGCATTATAGCAGCTCTCAGGATCTGTCTGAACTCAGAGCCACCGGATTTTTATGACAGATCAGAAGGCACTGTGCAAAGAGATGCTTTGTCTCCTGCTGAGAAACAAATGAGTTCATCCCAGGAGGTCTGACCCCAGAAAGCCAGATTTGTACATTCACCACTTGGCTCCCAGGGAGAAAAAGCTTCCCCAGACATTGTTTGGAAGGCTGGCAGTCAGGATTGCAGGCAAATGAGTGCTAATCCACTGAGCCGCGGTGTCTGCCGCCTACTTGAATTCATAAGGAGGCTTTAGATATGACGAATTAGCTTAAATTGGAAACTGATGCACTTTTTTTTTTTTAAAGGGAAGCCCTTAACTTAAAATTATGTGGTGACTTACTGCTCCGGTATTTATCTGGTATTTACTACATGTTAGGTAATTTGCTGGGCACTGGGAAGGATAAGCCAGAGCAGTCCCTTATTTCAGTGGAATCGTGTGTTCTATTAGCCTTCTCTCTCTTATTTCTTGTAAAAAATAGGTAGTAAAAGTACCTTTGAGGTATTTCTCAATTTGAGTTTCCACCTTAGAAATCTAAAAATAAAAACACACACTCCAACAAAAGTCCTTAACAACTTATAACCTTACGTTCAAGTTCCGTATTCTCCTTTCCATCCTGCAAGGATGACGTGATCCTCGCTGAGCAAACTTTCTGGTTCCAGCATTTTCCCTCCCGCTCAGTGACTCCCTCTACCAGATAAGCTCTTAGCTTCTTTATGACTGCATCCTCACAGATCACAGGACCCCACAGCAGACATCTTCTGAACCTGCACACCAGCTTTGCCCTGTTATTGGCTGGCATTTACTTTGATTTTCTTTTTTTTTTTTTATGTGTTGGTTTTTAGGGGGCAGGGCTGATTTGGTCACTGTTCACAAGAGAATATCTTTGCTTTGGAAACTCAAAGCTGACACATAGTGGGAAGACGGCCTAAGGGTATGGGACACAGAACCACCGTGATACAGCCACAAAACCACACGCCATTACAGGCTATTCAAAGACTTTTCAAGAAGAGGGAAAGCATCTACAATCAAGTAAACCCTACAGATGACTTCGGTGCCACATCCCACTTGCAGACACTGTCCCCAAGCTTCTCCAGGATCTCCCAACACAGGCGGGTAGCTTCCAGCTTCACCCAAATCCCTAATTATCAGGTTTGCTCCGCTCTGCTTTTTGTGTCATGATAACTATTTGAGGCAGCTGTGAAATCATCACCTCGCCTGCTCTGTCTTCCACCTTAACTTACAAGTAGCCACCTTGACTTTAAAGTATTTACAGGTCATTTTGTCCTACATAGCATTCTGATAAATACTTCATCCTAGTAGTGAGGGCATTAAAAGGGGGGGGGGAGGGAGGAAGAAATCACAAAAATGGAAACAGTAAGAGCCCTTTTGTAGACAGCATGGTGATTTTGTGTTGCCTAGTACAACTTTCGAAAACTCTCAGAAACAGAAATACAGATTACCATTGGGCACTAAAGCAGATACAAAAGGCTTAATACACAAAATGCAGTGTTCTATATGAGTAAGCGGCAGTCCATCAGCAACCCGCCCACCAAAGTTTTCGAGAAGCAGCTTTTCTGTCTCACAACATTAAGGACATCATCTGGCAATTTTTTTTAGCTACCATACCCACAAACCTGAGCCAGTTTACATTAATGCTGTTCAAAGCTTTACATCCGTAAAGCAGAACACGGGTAACAAAGTCTAAAAAGGTACCTTTTAACCTCACGCATAGAAAGTGTTTCCACAGATCGCTGATGCAAACGGGAGTTACTTACGTCAAGAGAGCCTTCATTTATAACGATCATTCCCATATTCCTCTTCAGAAGTCTACAGGAGTGTCCTAGGGGCACACAGTAAGGATTAGGATTAGTTTTTTTTTTTTTTTCTGGAAAGAAAGGAACTGGGTAAGGCAATGACATGAACAGACACCTAAAGAGGATTTTATGGAGAGGGAAGGGTTTCAGTTGTTTCCTGGAGTAAGAGGAAGTTTAAAAAGAAATGTACTCTGGAGGGGTGGGTGGTAAGGCCATCATTTGAAGCTGCCTGGATAGACAACATGGAACAATTGTGTTAGCATCTCCATATCCAAAAAGCTGCCACCCTTATTCGCAATATCCTTTGAGAGCAGTGACTGGGCCAGTGGATTTGCAGAGAAGGGTTCGGGAGGGTGGGTGGTTCTCTTAGAGCCCCTCGCCCTCACCATCTCCCTGTCCTGGATGGCCCCGGCATGATTCTCTTGCCTTCTTTCTCTTACACTGCTGTGTTCCCTCCATGACAAAGACACCCCTGTGTTAAATCCAAGTCTATTTTATGTTGGCATCTTACAGTGGATACAGCTGATGGAACACAGGCTACCCTGGCAGACTCATCTCACAGTAACAAAGATTACAATGGCGGCGTTTCTGCTCAGTGCCTCTGTAATCTCAGGGTCTGGCTCAGCTGTCCTCAGGGAAGCCTCTTCCTGTGGCTGATGGAAAGAAATACAGAGACCCCCCCCCCCCCGTTGGTATTCTGTCTAATCTCCACCCCACACTTACCTGGCAACAGCCAGGTATGCCCTGCCCCATAGACCTGGCCCACTATAAAAGGGGCTACTTGCCCCCCCTCAAATCCCATTCTCACTTCTCTGCCCCTTGGACTCTCCTCCCCTCACCCCTCTCTCCACGTGGTCATGGCTGGCTGGCCTCCACTACTCTCTTCTCTCTCTCTCTCTCTCTCTCTCTCTCTCTCTCTCTCTCTCTCTCTCTGCCTCTCTAACTCCCATTCTCTACCCCGAATAAACTCTATTTTATACCATGCCTGTGTGTGTGTGGTCCCTCGGGGGAAGAGGTGCTTGGACATGGGCCGGCCTGGGCACCCCCTGCCCCCACACCACTGTGCCACACCCCTTTAACCCCCATTCTCTTCCTAAGCCCCCTTTCATTGCTTCATTTGGCCTTTCACCTACAGCCAGACATTTTTGCAGAACCTGAGAGATCTTGGAACACTCAGCCCAAAATGGGATGTCTCCACCAAATCCTTGCCCTCAGGGCTCAGGAAACCCCGGAGGAAGAGCAGGTAGAGAGAGTGTAAGAGCCAGAGGGGACAGAGGATATCAATGAATCAAGTCCCTCTAAATCAACAGGATCTACTTGCGCATGCCCTCACAGAGACTGAGGCAGTATGTTACAAGGCCTGTACAGGTCTGCCCTGCCTGGGGTGGGCCCGCCCCACCTAGGTGGGTCCTAGAATTAAAGGAAGAAGTGGACACATGTCCTCATCCCCGCAGCTAGCTCCAATTGGTAACTACTTGCAGAGGAAGATTTAGTTTTCTCCAAGGGAGTCTCACTGAGGAGTGGGCTACTCTTCAGGACAGGCTGCGCGGCCAGCAGTAGACCGCCAACACCAAAGGAGCTCAACAGTGTCTTCAGAAGCTCCTTGTCTCGTGATGTCATGTCAGAGCCTTAAAAATTTTACATTATTGTTTTATTTATGCATTCTTCTCTCTTTTTCTTCTACAGATCCTGTGTGTGTGTGTGTGTGTGTTATGGCTTTTAGTTGAGTGTTTTTATGGACTTTCTGAGTGTGTGAATGAGTGGCTTTCTGTCTCTATCTGTTCCTTGGGCTCTTTTCCTTTTGTTTGTCTATTCTGATGTGTTAGTTTTTGTTTTATCTTATATTTTGTTTTCTAGTGAGTGACAGAGAAGGGGTAGATCCAGATGGGGGGGGGAGATGGGGAGGACGGGGGAGGAATAGAGAGGAAACTAATCAGGACAGCAGTCAGCAAGAAAAATTCTCTTTTTAATAAAGTGAAAAGGGAAGCCAGCCACCTTTCACCATTATTATTGGTCTAAGCCACCATCACATCTCACCGCCTGTCCCCCTGCCCACCTGCCCCAGATCAATGTGGCATGGTCCCCACTGGCTACTCTGCTTCTCTGCTGGCTTTCCAGGATGATGCCAATGTAGCACTCAGAGACTGTGTCCACAGGAAACTCCTGTCTTTCCTTGTATCCTTCATGCATGCTAAGAGCAACCCAGGGGCTTCTCAAGGCCTGGCACTCTTATCCCGCCTGGCTCCTCTGAGCTCACCTCAGCATTGCTGCTCTCTCTGCCACAGACAGCTGCCCTGTCATCACCTAGAGCAAATTCTTCCTCCTCTTCCGGGTCTTTCCTTAAATGTCTCTTTTGCATGAATTCTTCCTGATTTCCCTCTGTGAATTCCATATACCTGGCACTTGCGGGTGGATTGCTCAGGCAGTAAGACGCATCGTTTCAGAGTGTATGTGTGGTTGCAGGAGCCAGGCTGGCTGCACATAATACCCCTGCAACTTTAAAGGGAGCACTGGGGCCTCAAGTAAACAACTCAGGTGAGCCTAATGACCTCACACATTTACAGTCTTGAAAAACCAGATCTTAAAAATATCTTGTTGTGGATGGGGAGAGGTTGCCCCCTCTCACATCCTCCCTGGTCCCAAGTGCAGCAGAGATCTCAGCTCTAGTGTTCCAGAAGAATTCACACTGGGGGACAGGTGTGGCAAGCAGGGTGTTAGGTTTTTTTCAGCAGATGAGAAAGCAGAAGCAGAGAGAAAGTTCCTTTCCCAGATGGGTGGCTCAGCGGGGTGGCAGAGAGAGGTACAGGCATGCCACTCATCCCTGGACGTGCAGACATCTTGGTCTTACCCCTCTTGTCATCTTAGTTCTCAGTGCTGTGATAGACACCATCACCGAAAGCACTGGGGGAGAAAAGTCCTTTCAGTTCTGTCACAGCCTATCATCTAACAAAGCCAGGGGAGGAAGCCAAGGCTGGAACTGAAGTGGTGGCTGTGGAGGAATGCTGCTCACAGCCTCTCTCCCCACGGCTTGCTTCGTCTGTCTGCTTTCTTACGTCACATAGGACCACAGGCCCCAGGAACAGGCAGCACCTCCAGGAGGCCACACCCTTCCGCATAGATCATTCATCAAGAAAATGCCCCCAAAGACTTGTCTACGGGCAGTCTGAGGCAATGGATGCATTTTCTCAATCAAGGATCCTCTGCCAGGTAACTCCAGCTTGTGCCAAGCTGACAGGAAACTAGCCAGGACCCCACACTTGGGACAGTTGTCTGGGATCATCTCCTTCCTGGAGTAGGAAGGTACTTTCTTAGAAGTTAGCCTTTCCCACAATTCAGTCTGTTAGGATTAAGATATAATATTATGTATTAATTAAATGCATTAAATTAACTAAAGATTATGGACTAATCATTAGATATAAGACTATGCATCAGGCTGAGAAGCTCACTAGGGGAAAGGGGAATGATGCTATGGGCCTGCTCTGGATTCGAGGGAAGGGCCTCTTGGGAGGGGTTCAGAGCCTGCAGAGCCTGGCTCTGCCCCTCCTATTGAATCTGTTTGGATTTACTATCTCTAGCAGTGTATGCTAGAACGAAAGCCCTCATTGTCAGCATCCCCGGCGTCACTTTTTCTTTGTTTGTTTTTTAAAACACATCTTTTTTTTTGTTGTTATTTTTTTGTTTTTGTTTTTGTTTTTTCCAGACAGGGTTTCTCTGTGTAGCCCTGGCTGTCCTGGAACTCACTCTGTAGACCACGCTGGCCTCGAACTCAGAAATCCGCCTGCCTCTGTCTCACAAGTACTGGGATTAAAGGCGTGCACCACCACCGCCAGGCTTAAAACACATCTTATAATTCATCTTCTTAAAACACATTGGCTTGTTGAAAGGTGTCAGGATACAAAATCTGAGTGGGGTGATTTACCAATATTAATGGCAGTTTCTTGCTTGTCCCCAGTAAGGATCCATATTTTGATGTCAGCCTTCATTAACGTCTCTATGGTTTCAGGTACTTGGTCCTGCAGTTTATCCTCAATGGCTGTAGCTCCAAGGAGCTGAAGATTCTGGAAAAAGAAAGTGTTGAAAATTTGAGGGGGAAAACAACTTTACTGGGTAAAGAACAAAAGCTGAAATATGTTTTTAAAAAAACCAGAGACAAAGGGAATTCACGGATTTGGGCAGAAATCCCAAGCATCCTGCTGTTTTCTTTTTTACTGATCCTTGACTTTAATCCAGTTTTGGCTGAGAATGAGACTCCCTAAAGCAGTTTTACTTTAACTCTTTCCAAAGTAAGGGTCTAATTCATAAATTAAAAAAAAAAGAAACTCAAATCCCCCCCTCTCTCTGTCTCTCTCTCTTTCACACACACACACACACACACACACACACACACACACACACACACACACACACATAAAGGGGTATTAAAAATCAGCTAAATAGGAGTAGGTGGCTACTAGAAATAAATTAGGGAGAAGCAACTTTGACCCCTTTAAAAAGGACTAAATTTCAGTTTGCTGTAGTGTCAGGAAATACACACTCAACAGAACTAAAAGTGATGAAGAGGGAATAAGAATAAAGCCAAATTATAGCATAAGTCTCCAAGAAAACACATGGTTTTCACACGGTTCGAGATCTGTGTGCTGGAAGGCGAGACCAGCACAGGGCTCCAGTGTCTAAGGTGGCACCTTTCTCGTAAACTGTATAATCAGTGGATTAGAGATGCTGCAGTTTAGGTCTGGAACACCACAATACAGCAAAAAAGCCTAGTGAAGAAAGTCACATGAACTTTTTGTTTTCTCAGTGACTATATGTTTTGCTTTACTATACTTTAGCCCACGTAGTATATAACACCATCATGTATAAAGAAACAATGCAAGTATTTTAATTAAAAAACAACTTATTGCTCAAAAATGTCAGTGCTCACCCAGGCCTTCAGGAATTAGGGTGTTTTTGCCAGTGAGCATCTTGCCTTGATGCTGATGGCTCCTGACACCCCGGCAGAGGCTTGCCAGTTAAAATAAGACAATGGAATCTGCCGTTGGTTGGTCATTCCTTCCATGAACTGTTTTCTCTGCAGTCTGCAATGTTGTTTGACAGCCTTTTATTTGCAGCAGAACTTCTCCAAAGTTGGACTTCCTCGTCTCAAACCCTGCCACTGCCTAACCAACCAAGTTTCTGGAACATTCTAAATCCCTTGTTATCATTCCAACAATTTTCATAGTGTCCTCCTCAGTAATAGATCCCACTGCAAGAAAGCATAGTTTTTTCTTGACTACTAAAGTTTCCTTTACGGCCTCTAGATCTTTTGCTATTCCCACTACATATGCAGTTATCCCTTCCTGGAAGTCTTGAATCCCTGAGAGTAGTCTGTGAGGGCTGGCCTTACCCTTTTCCATGGTCCCTTAATGTATTGTTATTTTTACATCATTTTATGAAGCACAATGACATCCAGGATGGTGAATTCTTTCCAGAAGCTTTTCAGTTTCCCCAGATCCATCAGAGAATCACTATCCACTGTACTGATAGCCTTTATGGACCTTTTTTCTTAAGTAATAAGACTTAAAAGTTGAGTTTGCTCATTGATTTGTGGGCTGCACAGTGAATGTTTTGCTGGCAGGCATGGAAACATTAATCTTCTTGTGTTTATAAGTCTGTTAAAATCATTAGGTGACCAGGTGCATTGTCAATGAGCAGTAAGATTTTGAAATAATTTTTTCCCTGAGCTGTTATGTGTCAGTAATAAACATCAAATGTTCAGCATGCCATATTAAACACAGATATGACAAACAGGCTTTGTTGTTACACATACAGACCACAGGAAGAGCAGATTTACTCTAGTATAACCAAGGCTCCAAGACTTTCCAAATGGTGAGTGAGCACCTGTTTATCTTAGTCACCAGCTGTATCTGCCCCAATATGTCCCTTTGAATTCAGGCATTGTTTTTTTTTCCCTCTCTAGCTATGAATATTTTGAGTGGCTTCTTTTTCTAATTAGAAGCTTGTTTGGTCTTCACTAAAAATCTGTTTGCTAATGTAGATGTCTTCATCAACTATTTCAGCTAGACTTTCTGGATATCTCCTGCATCTTCTGCATCAGTGCTTGCTGGTTGACCTTGAATCCCGACGTATGGAGACTGACTCTTCCATTAAAGCACTAGCCAACCTGCTGACTTTGAATGTGTCTCTGCAGCTCCTTTACTGCTATTGCTTTCAGAGAACTGAAGAGGTTAAAAGCTTGCATGGAGGTGGGGGTAGGGGTTGTAAATTCTACCACTGAACCACCAATGCCAAGAGCTTGCTTTGAATTAGGCTTTGGCTTAGAGGAATGTTTTAGCAGGTTTGATCTCCTAACAAACCACTAAGACGTTCTGCACATCAGCGTCGGGATGGTGTTTTGCTTTCGTATCATTCATGTGTTCATTGGAACAGGACTTGAACTTCCTTTAAGAATGATAGTTACGACTTGGCTATTTGGTGAAAAAAGAGAAGCTTTTAGCCTTCCTTGGCTTTAGACATGCCTTCCTCGCCTAGCTTAATAATCTCCAGCTTTGGACTTAAAATGAGGGATGCTCAGATCTTCCTTTTGCTTAAATACTTGGAAGTGACAGTAGAGTGAACCTACTTTTACCACTGTAGCTCAGAGCTCCCACAGAGCAGGAGGGAGATGGAGGAATGGGAGGCTGCTGGAGCCATGAGAACACACAATTATTAAGCTTATGGTGTTTCGAAACAATTACAATAGCAAAGGTTACTGAACACAGATTACCATAACAAATGCATTAATCAAGACAAGTCTGATTATTATGCAATAGTCAAGACAAACATCTCAAGAATTACCAAGGCTTAACACTACAACATGAAGGGAGCACATGCTACACGTGTGTGCAGTTTATGCCTGTACTAGCTGCAATAGAAAACTCTTCACAGGGACGCAGGGGAAGGTTTGGTTTTTCTCGCGTAAGTAGGCTTGAGGTAGGTAGTGACTGGGAACTCATCCACATCTGCACATTCAACTCTACATGCCATCTAATATTTCGGAGAGGTTGTCCCTGGGCATAACCAAAATGGCTACTCTGAAGTCCGAGAGCAAGGAGTCAATACCAAGTGTATCTGTTTCTCATTTGGAAAGCGGAGCATAAGCCTCAACATATTTCCAAACAAGGCGAGTTGGACAGGCTATGTTAACAGGGCTGTCACTAATTATGTATTTAGCTTGCCTTGCCTTCATGCAGAAGGATGGGTGGGAATGAGTGCTAAATTAGCTGGCCAACAGCCTCTTCCACAAGTGATAGAGGGCCAGGTATGTGAAAGGTACTTGTAGAGTATGTCTATACATACAGCCCCACCTTCTCCCTCATCCCTTGTCTAGTGACACCTGACTCATACAAGGAAGCCAAATTCAAAGTTACTGCTTCTTTTAGCTTTTTGCTCAGAATTCTGCTAACTTTTATTTTTTTACATGTTTTCACTTACTACATAGATTGAGCCCTGAGAATAGAAAAATCTGAAATCTGAAGTGGCACAAAATCTGTATGCAAGTACTAACATGATGTCACAAGTGGGAAAACCTCAGGTGACAGGTGGTAGTCAAAATGTAGGTGTAACAAGATGTGGATAATTACCACACAAAATCACCTTTAGTCCTGTGAGTGAGGGGTATATGAAAAACAAATGAATTCCGTGTTTGGATTTGGGTTTCATTTGTAAAGAATCTCTCTTTGTGGGCAAGTACTAAATCTAAAAAACAAAGCAAAACAAAACAGCAAACAAAACTCTGAGACACTTTGGGTCTAAGCATGTCAGTCAGGCCAGGGCTACTGAACCTGTGTTGGGATCGGGCGTCTGAGTGTGGGACTCTGGGAGGCTTGCTGACCTGTGGGGTCGAGTTATTTATCTTTGCACCCCAGTGGCAATGAGAGCGAGTCCTTAAGTGAAAAGCTAGATGAAATCCAAATCCAAATGTTCCAAAATAGTGCTACCGTCGAGACCATCTTCTTCACAACGTGCTCCGAGTCCCCTGGACAGCTGTCCGACACACCTGACACAGTATGACACAGAAACAAAAGCACATCTCCTTTCTAAAGAAGATAGTATTATTTTATCTCAAAGAGGTAGCAGATTTGGAATCTATCACAACCTGATGAGTAATTATCACTAAGTTCAAGGAGAAGAGGCAGAGAGGTTTAGCACCCAAATTGCGGCTTTACTGCTGCTGAATCCTAACACACACACGGTGACCCCCTCAGCTCTTCTATCTACTTTAGGGTATTTGCAGTTACATCATTCTGGCTTGTATCCCCTTGAGAAGAAAGATGGAGCTGTGCTCAAATCTTAAATATCCCATAGGAGGTTTGATTCTAAGGGAGGCCCTTTTAACATCAATGGAGATTGCCCAGAATCAAACCATTGGAGGTGTCTAAACTAAATAAAGATTATCGTGTTTCAGGAGACATTGGGGTAACTAGATAATTAGTGTGAGTCAAGATACACAGTCATGTGAGTTATGGGAACACATATATTTGTGTAGTTCCCAGCTCTACCCTAGGGAGGAAAATGAGCTCAGAAAATATATAGGTGCACATTACCACACACAAAGCTATAAAAATGAAATGACTTCACCGGAGAGATCATGTTGAAATCATATTTGAAAGAAGGAAAGAGTCTGGTTTTAGACTGGCAAAGGAAGCCATTTTCAAGCCAAGCAAAAAAAATATTTTAAAGCACCAAAGATGTAGGGCCAGTCATGTACGCCTTGAAGGCGATGGGCAGGATAGAGTGGTGCGTATAGGTGGCTATTCTCATGAGAGATTCTACACGTATGACAAACAGTTCTGAGCATCTAGCAAAACTGCAGCTATCCTATCTGGGTATGAATAAAGAAACACTGCACCCCAGAGGCTGTTTCCTTCCATTTTTCCCAAGAGCCTCCGGAGTAGGGCAGTCACCATTGAGAAGAGCAGTCAGTCACCATAGCTCAGCAGGCTCCTGTCCTTTAGCTCTGGTATCATTTATTGTGAGATTAGGATCTTGAGTGACAGGCTGCTTTGCTTTTGGAAATTAATATTTTAGCTACACAGCTGTCATTAGAAAAAAAAGATGTGAACTTTGCGTGCTTTTCCCTGATCACTGTACCAAAGTGTTCAGGCAGTAATCAATTTCATCCCAAATATGTATTGCCTTACACAGATGGCCATTAATGGCCACTGTGGGAATTACATATTCAGAATGTGTTGAAACACCAGGAAATTCCCATGGTACTTATGGAATGAAAAAAAAATTCTAAGTGCTAATTTTACTTTCAAAATGTCACAATGCCAAAAGTTATAAAAGTTCTGGGTTGATGACTCTTTGACATACTATGCATTTAGTTATCAAAGAAAAATTGTGAAATAATATTTACTTACCTACAAAAGCCCTCAATAATCTTATTTTTTCTTTAGGTGTCTCTAAAGCATGCAGTCTTTTATGTAAAAAGGGAGATAAATGTAAAATTTCTACCCCAGTGAATATAAAAACTTTCATATAGAATATTTAAGAACTTCAAGTATATGCCAGTACTATATATTAAGATGGATATAGAAACTGTGTTTTTCCTGTCAATGCATGTACACTTAACTAAGTAACAGGCCTTCAAAGTAACCTACATTTTCATATTAGCAAGTAGGTCATCAGTATTTATGCTGTTATGTTTTAACGGGGGAAAATAGGATAGCCAATTCATGCTTCTGAATGTAACATGGTCTGTTTGGTTGCAGTTTCTCTGAGGATGAAGATACGATACTGATAAGCAGAATTTTACCCCTGTAGTAAATACACACAAACCCCAGCAAGTCACAGTAATCCTGATGTCAGTGTAAAATAAGACTATGTCTAGGAGGGTGAGTTGTTACTATTGCCTAACATTTCCTAAGCAGAGGGGTCTAGACACCAAAAGGTCTGGGGTCAAAGAGAGGAACAGCTGAGCTGTCTGTGACTGTAGGAGCAGAGCACCAACCCATGCCAGAGGAAGCAGGTGGGGAGGAGCCTGATGCACACACCAGGTCTCTAAACATTTGCTTCTGACCCTGAGCCTTCACAGTAACTACTCTCCTCAGAGAATGCTTTTCAGCCCCAGTTCTGAGCCATACGGATAGGGTGACCTGATTCCCTCTTTCCACATGCAGGTCCCAGTTTCATAGTCAGAGATTAGCTGCTTTACACAGGTACACGTGTTCATTCATTTGTTCATTCATTCATTCATTCATTCATTCATAAAAATCAAGCAAGGAGGGAGATCAAAGCAAAGTATTGGAGATACAATTGTGAGCTCTTTCCATCAAGAAATTTATAACGTATCAAGCAAGCCAGGCATGGTGGTTCATGCCTGTAATCTCGGCACTCAGGACACAGAGGCAGGAGGACCACAGTGAACTGGAAACTAGGTGGGGCTAATGTAGTGAGTTTGAGAATGACAGCCTATCTCTAAGAGAAAAGGAAAAAAAGGATTGCTGGAAACTTTCCTCTTAAACTCTGCCTTGCTTTGCTCTCGGTGAGGGTACCTCACCCTAGCGGACTTTAGAATCCTTAGGGGGTCAGTGACACACACATGGGGCTCCATACATAGAAGTAATTTCTCTTTGACCAGAGCTCATTGGAGGCCTGGGAATGTGCAGTTCCCTATAGTGCTGCTGGTCTGAGGACCTCACTTATAAGAACTGTTGGTCTGGAACCAGATTGTCGACCTGCTTTTCTCAAAAAAAAAAAAAAAAAAAAAAGTTCAAGCTCAGAGGGTCACAATTCCCTGAAGGAACTGAATTTTATCATAATAACATAAAAAACAGCTAAAGACAGTATGTAAAGAGACGGAGGTAGCTGTGTGCCAGTAAAGAAAGGCAGAGGGTGAGTGCGGCCACCGGGCTGGCATGAGCAGTCCTGTGAATACAGAATGCCTGTAGTTGTTCCATCTCTGCACCTGCCTCCTTCTTGGAATGCTCCGGCCTTGTTTAATATCTACCTTTCTCCTTGGCCTGGCTTCTGGTCTTTCGTTCCCAGGTCTTTTCCCCACTTCCTGCACTCCTACACTTCAAGAAGAACTCCTTAACTATAGTACAGAGTTACTATCAGAGAAACATTGCTTCACGAAGTAAGAAGGCGATGTCTGGGGGCTGAGGAGACGGCCCCATTGATGAGTGCTCGCTGAGCTAGCATGAGCTAGCAGGATCTCCATGATCCACCTAACATGGGAAAAAGTCAGAGGCTGCCTGCCTGCCACCACACAGCGTGGGCTGCTGGGCGCCACTACAGTGGCTCAGATGCCAGTTCAGAGGCCACCGTTCTTCAGTCTTAAACTTTAGTGATCCTGGGCTCGGGCTGTGCCTGGATCTCTCAGGTCTGTGCCACCGGTTGGATCTCAAAGGCAGCCAGGCTCTTTCGTGGTCTGTGCTGTGCACACACTGACCTCTGGGTCTATTCTTCTCAGCATCCTTTAGCATACCACGTTGCCGTTGGTTTCATTTACAAAAGAGCTCCTACCTCTTCCCTTTTAGTTCAAGCTGGGCTAGGATGTTAAAACCAAAGACATTAATTTACAGGAATGCTTGCTGGATGCTTCTGGAGATATCATGCAACTGGGTCATTCTTCTAAAGCCAAGAAAAAGGCTTTGACTTGATGTTTTCTTTTGAACCACAGACATCACATTTGAACTCATAAACCCAAGGACTTGGCAAGGGAGGCCAGAACTTCACACACCCAGCTGAGAAAGAATCAGGCTCTGAGAAGCGATTTGGGTGTGGCTCGAAAAAACAGCACATCTATCTTATCTGAATCAGACGCCCGCCACCCCTAGTGTGGAAAGTCCACCAAAGAGAGTCGGTAAGAAGGGAGCACTCCCACCAGAAAAGGGGAGCACATCATCAGATGGCAGGAAATCACCGGTACTCTTAAGATCACAAGTTGAAGGGAAATCATGAAAACTGTATGTCCATTTTTTTTAAAGAGTTTACTACATAGAGTATGGGCCGCCTGGCTTTCTAATCAGAGAAATCCCAAGCGAGCACACTCTATCCCAAATGCTGGCCTAACGATTATATAACTGCACACTCTAGTATGCTTCAGTTTTTTTTATTTCCAATATTTTTATATATTGTTTTCTTTTGAAACCGACCTGGCAGGCTAACATACAGACTCTCAACATGAGACTGGAGTTAAGACAGAACTTTGTTTTCAATCCCTGTTCTGCCAGCTAACAACATGGAAATATCTTGTAGCGAGTAACTTAAGCTACCTGGGAATCTACTTCCACAACAGCAAGAAGAGAGTAAAATTTAACAGTATTCTTCTGGGAATGAAATTAGATAGATCATTCCAAACTCTTTTGTGTAGTATAGGAGGAAAAAAAAATCTTGAGTATTTTTTAGCGTATATGACTGTGGTGGTTTGAATAGGTATGGCCCCTATACTTTCCTGAGTTTGAATGCTTGGCCCTAGGGAATGGTACTATTAGGAGGCATGGCCTTGTTGGGGTAAGTGTAGGTGGGCTTTGAGGTCTTCTATGGTGAGCTCAGGCTCCACCCAGTGTGGATTCTAGTCTCCTCCTGGCTGTCTTTGGATCAAGATGTAGAACTTCTGGGTCCTCCAGCACCTTCTCTGCCTGCATGCTGCCTTGCTTCCCACTATGATGATAATGGATGGACTAAACCTCTGAAACTGTAAGCCAGCCCCAAATTAAATGTTTTCTTTTATAAGAGTTGCCTTGGTCATGGTGTTTCTTCACAGCAATAAAACCTTGACTTAGATGATGATACATTTCCAAATAACATTCTTGTTTATAATATTAAAATTGATCTGCGTTGTTAAGTAAAAAAAAGGAAGAGATGAACAATCAGAAGGTCTACCAGTTTTCTGACCATCCTAATGGACCATCTCATACATTTACTTTAGGGATCTCTGAACAAAATACTCAGGGTATCCGGGAGTTGAGGTTAGTGGTGCTGTTGCCTGACTCGCATATGTGAGGCCTAGTGTTTGATTCTTGACACTGAGGAAAAAAAAAAAGCCAAATCAGGCAAAGAGCAGAAGACTTGAAGCTGAGGCACTGTGCAGAAAGGGGCGGGACTGATTTGCAGATGAGCTGACAAGCTACAAATGTTCTCAAGCAAAGAGCAAACCAGGAAACTGCTGGGCTTCTCGACCATATAGTCCCTAGTTCACCATGTAAGCATTCGGCTAGCTTTTAGTACAAACGAAAGTGGCATTTGCAGCTACTAAGAATAGACGTGGTGGTTTTATCTGAGGAGGCATTCCACTGTGATTCCAAAGTCTCCATGAACCCGGCAGCCATCAGCGTTCAAGGAAAGTCCTGTTTCCTATTAAGTTCAGTATTTTTCTAGGAAACTCTTAAGTCACTTCTTGCCACATGCTGCAAGGGGCACAAGGCTGCTGGACTCAGCCACATGGATGCTATGGTTGGTCTACATTGTATCACATGGAGGCACTCTATAAACATCCTCAAAATATCAACGAGATGTTGGGGGAAAATAAAGGAGATAAAAGGAAAAATAAAAAGATCATGACTTTAATATCCTACTTTAATACCTTGCCTCAGTGTCCAGGGCTCTATCCCTGTTTAGAGTTACACTGTGTGTGTATGTGTATGTATGTATATGTGTGTGTATGTGTGTGTGTATTTGTGTGTGTATGTGTATTTGTGTGTATGTGTGTATGTTTGTGTATTTATGTGTGTGTATGTGTGTATGTTGTGTGTATGTGTATTTGTATATGTGTGTGTATGTGTATTTGTGTGTATGTGTGTGTATGTATTTGTGTGTATGTGTGTGTATGTATTTGTGTATGTGTATGTGTGTGTATTTGTGTGTGTGTATGTTTGTGTATTTGTGTGTGTGTATGTATGTGTATATGTGTATATGTTGTGTGTATGTGTGTGTATGTGTGTATGTGTATTTGTGTGTATGTGTGTGTATGTGTATTTGTGTGTGTGTGTATGTGTGTGTATGTGTATATGTGTATTTGTGTGTGTGTGTGCTGTGCCTCTCCAAGCACTAAAGGAAAGCAGAAGTTTTTGATCTTCTCCCATCACTGTGTTTTAGAGATGGTTATACATAGAGTTCAACATATTTGCCGTTGAGTTTTTTCAAGCATCTTCTCCTTTTATTTATATATAAATAACATGGGAAGAACATTTAAAAAAAATGAATGGTTCTAAATTTCTAAAGAATGAATGACATAAAAATTACCTCCTCTTTTTCTAACACATTCTTAAATTGATTGTTAGTGGTGCCACCTTGGATACCCAGGCCAGCACTCACAAAACTACAACTGAAGGGTAGGCTCTCCTTAGGAAAACACCTACGAGGCTCTAGTTTCTGAATAATTTACTTAACTGAATAATTCACGTATTCATCAAATATTTACTGAGTGGTTAACACAGGCCAGACAGTCAGACACCGGGGACAGAGTGAGAAATGTGATGAAAACGGTCACCGCTTGCAGGAAGCCTCTGTCTAGTGGATGATTCCCGCTAATCACAAAATGCAGAACGGGCGAGATGCTACCAAAGTTACAGCATTCTGGTTTGTTTTGTTTTTTTCTTGGAGACAGGGTTTCTCTGTGTAGCCCTGGCTGTCCTGGAATTCACTCTACAGACCAGGCTGGCCTCAAATTCAGAAATCTGCCTGCCTCTGCCTTCCAAGTGCTGAGATCAAAGGTGTGTGCTGCCACCACGGCCCGGCTAAGTTACAAAGCATTCTGACTTCACTCCCCAGCTCATAAATGACCTTCTGGCTCAGAACTGTGTTTTTTAAAAAAAATGTCAACATATGAAAACAAAAATGGTCACTTTGAAAAACATTATTTCCCAAGCCAAAACTTGAAACAAAAGATAAAACTTTTGTCACCGGGGAAATACTGTGTCTCTCCGTGCTTAGTCTGCACAGACGCTGGGTCTTGCCCGGCTTGCTTCCCCAGCTCTTGAGGATATAACCTGCCTTCGCATGAGCAGGCATCTGCATTTAGCAGCAGCACTAAAGATGTAATTTTTTCCTATTGAAACAACATGAATATAAATATTAAAAAAAACCCTGTAGCTACTATGAAAACACACAAATTTCAACCTCTGATTTAATTTAATTATGTGAAAGTTAAACCAGAGGCCCGTGCTCTGTTCATTTCAAAGGAATACAGCACTATCATATGAGGGTGAGGCAGAAGTAATTTACATGCCTTAGAAATGTTAGAATACAATTAAAAGGGCAGATTACAATAAGCAGACGAGAAACTTCATGGAGACAATCACCACTGGAACTTCAAAACCTTCTGATTATTATTACTTTTAATCCTTTCTGAGTGCATATAATTAAATGGATCAAAAACTTAAGTTTTTTTTTAATAGCCTGTTTATTTCAAAACAGAGCACACCTGAAGTGGCTTCGTAAGGTGAAGTGTCGAGTCTGAATGTCTGAATATAGCGCCTGTCCTCCTGAAGGAAGAGGCGAAAGGACAACAAAACAGGGCGAGTTTGTCATCTGCAGAGTGAGACAACTGTAAACTTTCTTGGGTGGTGATGGAGAAAAGAGGAGGGGCTGTAGACCACAAAGTGGGTCAAGACTGCGGTGGGGGGGGGCCTGTCAGGATGCCAGCCCTCCCCATCTAAGTCCTCTCCCCCTTCTAATGGCTGAGGAACCTGGCCTTTCCTAGTAGTAAACATCGTCGGTCACCTCATATTCAGTAACAAAGTACTAGGAATCTACTCTAGCGATAGAATTTTTTTTTATCATTCTTAAGAGTCTATGATAGGAATGCAAATGCTGGCACCCAGACAGCATCAACGTTAAATCCCAAATCTTCTCTAACGATAACTGTCCACATCGAGGACAGCATCTGGAACATTTTTAAGCCTCCCACATTCTGTTCCCTGTGGTATGGCCCCGGAGTGCAAAGCCAGTGAATTCTAAGACATGGATGCCTTGGAAGAAAAGGAACAGTGTCACTTTAAAGGACAAATGTCAGTATTCTCTTGGATGTGGCTGATTTGGATCAATCTATCATCCATCTATCCATCCACCTACCTACCTATCCATTCACCCACCCACCCACCCATCTATCCACCCACCTATCCATCCATCCATCCATCCATCCATCCACCCATTCATCCTTTTGAGAGAGGGTCTCACTATGTGGCACCAGCTAGCCTGGAACTATCTACGTAGAGAAGTTTGGCTTCAAACAGTCGCTCCCCTTCTTCTGCCTCTTGAGTGCTGGGATTAAAGGTATGTGTCACCACTGGCCACATAGTTTCAAGCTTATGTAGGAGTTATAACTCCCAAAGGAAGAGGGAGTTTAACTCAAATTTAAAAACCAAGTCTCTAGTTTGGACAAATAGTAGAGGGATATGAGAGTTTATAACCACAACTTTAATTATACTATAAAAATTTCACTTACCCTGTCAGATGTTAAAAATATGGTTTTTTAGGAGAAGCTCTCCAACTCTCTCTACTTTAGAATGCTTTCGATGTAATGTGATTCCTGTGTCCCTGGCATCTTGGCCGGCTCGTTCTAATATACTCAGAAGTATCTTACATGGTAGTGATGCTCTGATCCTTTTATAAAGCACATTCCTAAAACACCCACACACAGAGGTAACATAATACAGTTTCCATATTGCACTCAGTGGTGCCCAGAGTCCTGAGAGGCTCCTCATGGACCACCATGAGGCGAGGCGGAGGGAGAGGACAGAGCTGGAGGGGCGCCTCTCTACCCTTCACGCTAACTGGAGCCGCTTAGCTTTCCTCAACCACCTATCTTGCAATTTACCAATGTTTTGTTTGGAAAATGGACTCTGCTCTAAAAAAATAAAAGGAAAAGCAAAAACTGCTCTCAGAGAGTTTAGAAACTAGCCATAGTCCACACTCGGTCCAATAGTACTGTCTACATGCTAATGGATCCCAAAGTCATAAAGAACAGATTGCACAGTCAGTGTGTCTCAGACAAAGAAGGCAATGCAGATGAACTGAGGTTGTGACGGCTAAATTTACAGCCAGGTGAAACACCTCTGGAACTAGTGGTCTCTTTGGTGTTTCACTGAGCTGTTTGTAAGCGCAGTAACCACAGCTTCTGAACGCCAACTCAGCTGATTTGAACAGAGGGGAACCTCAGACCAACAGCAGAGCCATCCTGCTCAGACTCTCATACACTAAAGCCCCACGGTCCTCAAAGAACTCTGCCTAGTCCCGCAATACTACTGTTCTCTAACTGGCTTTAAAGAATTTTTTTTTTTTTGTGGAGTTATCTCCAAAGCTTCCTTCAGACCTTCCTCGGAGTTCCTCACCTAGGGAATTGTGCAGACCACGGTGGTGGCTAGAGGCCCCAGGGAGTCGCTCTTATTTGCTTAGCAACCCTGTGATCTAGTACACCTTAATCACTGAGTGACTGCTAGTTAAATGAATGCTGAGAGGAGAGCCCTAAGTTTGGAGTAGGAACGCATACAAAGCTTTGTTCTTAATTGGAACAGGCAGGCTGAGGAAGGGACTCTGTCTCCCTAGTTCTACATCACAGATTTCTCAACATGCTGGTTACCACAAATGCTAAAAATCACTTAGCTCTAAATTCCCCTTTTCATTCCTTTAAGAGACAGTCCAAAGGAGGTTTCTGTATCTGAATACTATTTAAGGGAAAAACATCAAGTTCCCCAGAAAACTTAAATTTTAATGCAACTCATGATCGCCATCTGCTGGAAAATGGTTGAATGTGTATCCCAGTTAAAAGTTTTTAAATCACAGACATCTTCCTTGTAAATAATATGTAAGTATAAGGCACATATGATATTCCTTAAGTTATGTAAGAAACAAGCTACCACCCTTAAACTGATTACAGGGTTTTACAGAGATATGAGCATATCTTGAGTTACATGTAGCATTTACATGTGTCTGAGAAAAACCACCTGCAGCTAGAATAAGAAGTTCCCTAGTGTCCCATGAAGGGGAGGGTGTGGGGAGGGAAGTGGGTGGATGTGGGTGAAGGGGAACTAGTCCTGGGAGGTCTTAGTCCTATTTGCCTTCCAACACAGGAAGTGCCTAGTTTTATGACAGAGAGAGGGAAAAGATCAGTCTTACCACCTGCAGATGAGATCCAGGGCAGCAGCACTTCTGGCTCCCTTGATCTCAGGCTGCACCCAGGGAAGGCTGCGGGAATCAGGTAACTGGGCAGACTTTAAAGTGAGGGCCCTCAGATACATCAGAGCACAGGAGTTGGGTAATCCTTTTTTTGAGCTCTGTGATCTTGGTCTAGTGTCTTAGCATCTCTGTCACCTGGGTATCCTCATTTGTAAGTAGGGGTAATCAGTTCCTCAAAAGGACGAAACATGTCAATAGACAAAATACCACTGTACCACTAGGCACACAGTAAGGACTACATAAAGTGTTCGTTGTCGTTAATTAAGGAGACAAGAATTCTCACTACAGATGCAACATCAATCACAGGATATCTACCACTGTCAGCCCAAACAGGCTTTATTTGTTTAACTGTAAAATGAAAGCATTTGGTGGAAATCATAAAGCAACATAGTAAGTAGTTATAGCCCAAATGAGTGCAGGGAAAGGGCCAGGTCATTGACTGTTGTATTATGGTTTGTTACAAATTCATAAAGCTATATTATTTCATATTACATAAACATAATAATTATAAACAGACACATCATGTGTATGTCTGCATATGTATGTGCCTATGTGTGCACATTTGCCTCTGTGAAGACATCCCCATGTGTTTAAGTAAGTGACTGCCTGTGTATGTACCTGACCCAAGTCTTCAGTGATGTAGAACCAAGGGAATACACTGACAGGGGAGACTTCTTGTTTTCAGAACCTACTCACGATGCAAAACAGCGAAGATCACGATGCAAAACAGCAAAGATCTACATAAAATAACAGCTAGTCCTTGGGCCCTTTCAGAAAAATTTTAGATCATATTAAGATTTATTAATTAATTGATCTTGAGACTCGATAGTAAGGCTTGTCATCAAATAGATGAAGAAGAGATAGAGGGACACAGGTAGACAGGAAAAGTGAAACTTCTCTCCCTAGGTTGGCAATTTCTTGTTCCCAGAAAGCATTGTGAGAAGAACCTGAAGACATGCGGGCCAGTAAGAGGAAAGGAGGGACCTGGGAATCCTGTCACATACCTGAGCCAGCACCCCTTTAGAGAACTCCAGCCTCAGGACCCTCCCATCCTGAAGGCATTAAACTGTTTCGTTACCTCTCTCTAGAGCTCCACCTTCTGTCTTTCCTGGTCCATGACAGGACAGGAACGCAGCAAGCCCCTAGACAACTATCCCTTTATATATGCTGTTTTTGACTCTGCTGGACCCGAAGCAAAGACTGGACACTTGTGGAACCACTTTTTCTAAAGACAACCACGCCCCACACACCTTTTCGATCAGCTCGTAGCTCTCCTCCAGTTTCAGCAGCCTGTTCTGCACCGATGTGGACGCTCGCTGGTAGACGGTCCGCCACTCCTCGAAGTCGCTCTCAGAGATCTCAGCCACAGCAAAACACAAAGTCCTCAGCCCTGTAAAAGGCAGCACACCCAGGAGATTTCAGCCACTCACCCGATGCTCCCATTATTTACCAAAACCCAGTTCTGAGCAGTCTCACTGAATTCAGACGGTTTGCTCATGTGTCCATTTAGCTGTGCCAAAACCTCCATCGCAAATGTCTAGGACACGCTCCTGGCTTTCAAAATTTTGTACCTTGCTCATGGCTCCCAGCCCCTTTAAGCCTTCATCTACATCTAGGGTAACTTTTCTAAAAGCTTCATCTCTGCAAGCTGTTCGTGTTTGAGATCTCCCAGCTGTTCCCCAGGATGAAGTCCCAAACCTGGAGTGTGGCTCGCACCCTTTGATCATCTCACTTCTGGGTCATCATCCACTTCCTGCGACAGACATGGGGTCTCTGCACCCCCTGCACAGGCTATCCATTTCACCCCCCTTTCCTCAGCACCCCTTCACTGGCTGCAAGACAGCTCTACCTCCTGAGAAAGGAGCGGAGCAGAGCTACTGACGACCGGGTCGCTCTGCTGAACTTAATCTGAGGCACTGTATGACAGCACAGTTTTCTTTTGGAAACTGGCTGGAAGCTTATTTGCAATGGAGCAGACGTATCCTTCAGCCTGAGGTCAAGAAGAATGGGATAGATAGGGGGCGGGGGTGTCAAGCCAATTGAAATGGAGGAACTAGAACCTGTGTAATACTGTTACCAGAGTGGAGGAGTTCAGCCTCCAAGACCTCCTTCCAAACCTGCACCGCCTGTAAGAAGGGCAGGATAAACCTCATGCATGGGGCCAGAGGATATGTAGACTTCTGAACTCTTGCATTCTTGGGAACTTGGAGAACATCATGACCTTATATCCATCCATCCATCCATCCATCCATCCATCCATCCATCCATCCATCCACCCACCCATCCATCCATCCATCCATCCATCCATCCACCCACCCACCCACCCATCCATCCATCCATCCATCCATCCATCCATCCATCCATCCACCCACCCACCCATCCACCCACCCATCCACCCATCCATCCATCCATCCATACATATATACATACATAAATCCACCCACCCACCCATCCACCCACCCATTCATCCATCCATCCATCCATCCATCCATACATACATACATACATACATACATATATACATACATACATCCACCCACCCACCCATCCACCCATCCATCCATCCATCCATCCATCCATCCATCCATCCATCCACCCACCCATCCACCCATCCATCCATCTATCCACCCACCCACCCATCCACCCATCCACCCATCCATCCATCCATCCATCCACCCACCCACCCACCCACCCATCCATCCATGTCTTTAGAAAACAATCCTATCCTTCAAAGCCTTGATTATGGGGAAAGAAGGACATGGGCAGGGTCAGCCTAGCAGAAACAGGAGTGAAATGGAGATTGGTGATTAGAACACTGCAGTCAAGGGCAGCGGCTAAGATTCTACACATTCTGCAGGTAACGGGCCTGGAAGTTTAATGACCTCCACTCCCACTCATACTAACCAGAGCAGCTCCCTAGGCTCTGTATGGCTTGCCCCATACGTCATCATGTATTTCAGGAGGCCAGCTACAGGGCTGATTTTATTTACCACAGACTCCAACGCCTAAGACAGACACTGGCATGTGGTAGGGCTTAATAATAATAATGTTATAATAGCATAACTTTTTATGTAATCATATATGTATTCATTTCTTTTTTGTTATCCAGATCACAAAAGCTCAGTTCTTTTATTTTCCTTAAGGAATTCCATGAGATGCAAGGTAAAGCATTCGGCGATTTCCATTCTAAAATGTGCCATAGATTTAAAGGCCTGACTCCTTCAAAGGCGGACAAGGTCTCTTGTCTCTCAGCATTTTAAAGTTTTTGTTTGTTTTGTTTTATTTATTTATATTTTTAAGAAAAAAAGGTGTGGATATCTAAGCATAGGAATATCTAAGCTATCATCATAACCAATGGAGTAAAACTGTCAATTACACTGCAAAATATCAAAGGTCTGTGATTTCTTTGTGGTTCATTCCTGTTCTGTTTCCATATCATGCTCACCTTCTGTAGCGAATTGTTCCAAGTGTTTTAGGGTGATTTCTTTGTACTTTGAAGTCTCTGCAAGTCGTTCATAAATTACTGTGTCCTGGAAAGAAAGCAGAAGGTTTGGTGGATTAATTAAGCATCCTGAATTTAATAAGATTGAGACCAGAAACATTGTTGGTTACTCTATCAAAATCTCCCAGTGTTTCCTTTTAAGCACAGAACTCTTTTTGTCTATGAGTAACAATGATTCCCCAAACACATGAAAGAAGACAGCTGGACCTGTGGGGTTTGCATCCATGCATCAACCACAGTCAGAAAATGGGGCCTGGCCTGTAAGGTTGGGTCTGCAGAGAATATCACAGTTTTTCTTGTGATAATTCCACAAGTAGTATGGTAGTGCTTTTCACATGTTTATATTTCAGTAAAAATTGTAAGTCATCTAGAATTGGCTGAATAAAACAGAAAAGGAACTGGGCCTGGTGGCCGACATTTATACTGGAGGCAGGAGGATGGCTGTGTAATAGACAGAGCACTATCCCCGAAGGTTTTATAGAATTTTGTGAATTCTATTTAGGGGAGAATGGTCTAGAACACAGGGAATGTTGGGAAATGCCAGCCTGACAAAGAGTCTGTCCTGTGCAGATCCCACTTGAGCTAGAGTCTCAGTGGTTACAGGATGTGCATAAAATTTATCCAGCTTTAGAGCCTTCCAGAGACAGGAGCAACTTTGGATGTCTGTACTATCAGAGGAATAAACTTGAGGCAAATGCCCAGAGCTGCCTCAAATAGCACATGTCTCTAGCTTTAAGACTTGGTTGACTTAATTTGCAAACTAAAATTCCCGGATTGAAAACAATATTATTTCTTTGATATTTCCACGCAGCGTGTTTTGATCCTATCCCCTCCCCCAATCCCGCACCTATTTTAAAGTCCCGTTGGCTTTAGTTTCATGCACTGTTTCTATTTCTCTGCTCCTTCCTCCTTTATAAATTGCTTATTGTTCCTTTAGTTATTCTCTGGCTTTGGTTTAACGTCTCAAAGAACTTTAGTATTCAGCCTTCATGACTTTTTATTAGACCAGGAAAAAATAAATCATTTACCTGCCATTACTCTCTCAGTGGTGGTAGCCACTGTGGGGTTTCTCGTCTCAGGGCTGAGAGGTGGAAGCTGACTAATGGGATATGATTTAGAGCCCTTGAGAGAAACACAACCAAGTGACCTCAGAGCAGATGGAATATCCCAAGCCCAATTATGAATTTCTTTTCATTTTTCAGTGGTGGGATGGGAAGGAAAACAGAGAAGGGAATGACAGTTTGCAGTCATGGCTCCTTCCCGGGAGGGGAAGGAGTAACTTTGGAGTTCTTTCTTTCTTTCTTTCTTTCTTTCTTTCTTTCTTTCTTTCTTTCTTTCTTTCTTTCTTTCTTTCTTTCTTTCTTTCTTTCTTTCTTTCTTTTTATGTTCATGACAATTTCCATGAGGTTAACAGAGGCCATTTTCAGAGGAAGAAAAATCTTTACAACCTTGAAAAACAGAAGTGGTAGTAAGGAGGAGGAGGGACGGGACGTTCGGTTCTGCAGTAAATCTAAACATACTGGTGCTTAAGAGGGTCAATTAATTGTCTACATTCTCTGTGGTATTGAGGAGGCGAAGGGAGGAAATGTGGCCTTCTGTAGTAAATGTGTGTTTTCAAATGACTGTCACAAGTGGTTGGCCATGCTTGTCTGTGGAAAAAAAAATACTTAAGAGATACGTTTGGTGACACAAAGGCCTCCTTTATTTAGAGGGCTACATCAAGAGTCTGCCACATTTTCAGGAGTGAGAAAGAATTCTTTCATTGATACTAGAAGAGGGGCATGCCATCAGGTCGGACTCTGAATTTATGGACAAAGCCTTAGGAGTTTGGTTATCTTGTATCCTGGCCTTCAGGAAGGAAAGGGTGGAAAATCACACTGACTGGATATTCTTGGGGAGAGCATGGGGCAGCCAAATGCTTGTTAATCATGGATGGGACCAGGGCTTTGGGGAAGTGAAACCTATAGTTAACCTTTTTTTGGGGGGGAGGGGTGAACCTTTTTGTTTTCCTCTTGTTTTCTTTTTTTCTATACTATTTTATGTTTTAGTTTATGGAGACAGGGCTTCATGTAGTTCAGGCAAGCTTTAACTTAATATGTACCTCTGAGGAAAATCTTGAGCTCTGATTCTCCTGTTTCTACCTCCCTAGCACTGAGAATCTAGGCATGAGGTACCACCTCTGGCTCTTACTGGGTTTTAGACTAAAACTCAAATTCAGCTTTATGTTTAAAAATGTATTTTTTTACACGTGTGTGTGTGTGTGTGTGCAGATATGCTCACATAGTCATGTAGAGGCTACTGGTCAACCTCCAGTGTCATTCTTTAGAAGATTCAATCTTATTTTTGTGAAACAGGGTCTCTCACTGGGCTGTGAAGGCTTGCCTGTTGGCTACACCAACTATTTAACAACTCTAAAAGATCCTCTCGCCTCTACCTCTTCTGTGATTACAAGCTCACGCTATTTAGTTGTTACTTTCACATGGGTTCTGAGGATCAAATTTTAGGCCCTCATGCTTGCAGGTCAAACTTTTTACCTATTGAGATATTTTTCCAGCCCCACCCTATATATATATATATATATATATATATATATATATATATATATATATATATATATAGACTATTTGCATTTAGTTGAGGTCTAAGGAATGCTGGTGGTGGAAGAAATAGTCTTCCTCAGGGGAGATCACACCAATTGGTTATTCAGTACCAAAAGGCCAGCCCTAAAAACACACTGTAGTGGTTTGAATAAGAATGGCCCCATAGGCTCATATAGTTGAATGCTTAGTTACCATGGAGTAGAACTGTTTGAAAGGATTAGAAGGATTAGGAGGTGTGTGGCCTTGATGTAGAAAATGCATCACTGGGAGTGGGCTTGGAGGTTTCAAAAGTCTACAATAGGCCCAGGCTTGCTCTTGCTTTCTGCCCAAGGATCAGAATGTAGCTCTTAGTTGCTGCTCCAGGACCTGCATGCATGCTTCCATGCTCCCTCCCACCCAGGAGCATGCAACCTCCACAGCTGTAAACAAGCTCCCAACTAAATGCTTTCTAAGAATTGCCTCATGGTGTCTTTTCATAGCAATAGAACAGTGACTAAGTACATTCAAGTAACATGACACAGACTGAGAAGGTTATAGTTAGGAATATATATGAATATATACATATGCATGGATCAGCAATTAATGATAAAAGGCCATGAATTTGAAAGAGGGCAAGAAGAGGTATCTGGCATCTGGAAGGAGGATAGAGAAGGGAGAAATGATGTAATCATTGTGCCAGCTGAGTGTGTGGAGACCACAGAACTTATAGGATCTTCTACCACACAGATCTCAGGGATTATTCAGGTTGGCAGGTTTTGGGCAAGTACCCTCATCCACTGGGCTATCTCACCAGCCCATGACATGCTCATATTTAAATAAACACAAACATTTTCTGTGATAGCCTTCACTCAGAATAAACTGAACTTGGCCTCTGATAGGGAGAACTACTAAAAACAGCTAACTTCAGATATGATTTATTTTGGATATAGCATAGAATTTTAAGAGACACCTACTTTGAACTTTTTAATTACTTAAGGTTCCTGTAGCTCTCACTTGCCTGTGTGCTTCCATGCTCCTGACCCAGGGGCATGTAACCTCCGCAACTGTAAGCAAGCCCTCAACTAAATGCTTTCTAAGAGTTGCCTTCGTCATGGTGTCTCTTCACAGTATACTTTAGTCATTTAAGGTTCCTGTAGGATCAAGTGTGCTAGTCAAGTTTCTCAAGTCTTTTGTGGTTTAGAGTAAAATTCTTGAATGAACTAAAGTTTTATTTGAGTAAATGGTACTTTTTAATTGGTTACTATTGTAGAAATACATTATAAACTGTATATGCTTCCATTTTTAAATTTAAAATTAGCAAAACAAGGTATCTTCCTTACAGAAACTCTTAAGACACTATTTCTTTATACTGTATTTTACATGGAATTTTCAGTACTGTTTTCTAATTTACTAACTTTAGTCTCTCCTCAACTGTGTTGAATCTAGAATTTACTCCATTTACTAATTTTAAAAATTGCTTAAGACTTCGAATTCATCTTTCATGTAAACTAGATACCCTTCCCAATTTCTTTTCGAATGAAAGTAGTTTGAACTTCTTTATTTACCATGCTGAGCTCCCAAACATCCTGAGGGAGAGTGGTCTCTGCCAACGGTCTAATTGGTAGTGAATCCATGGTTCTCTGGTTGTGGTGTTCACTGGCTCCTCTGGTGTGAGATTTCCACATTTACCTCTAGCTCTGGATTTTTCCTGAATGTATGCCAACCTCACAGTTTTACAGCCTGATCAGGGGTTGGCATGAGCTTTCCTCAGCCCCTTTGCATGATTAGGAAGCTCAGCACTTTGGTCTTGGCCTCAGAGTAGGGGAGCTGGCTTGCACCTGAGTTCTCTAATTAGATGTTAAGGCCAGCCCAGTAGGAGGGAAAGCATGCCTGATATTAGAAACCTAGCCAACTCCCTGGCACTAGTGGTGGTCTGGATCCTGGAGGAGGACCTGGTACTGCTACAGTTCCTGACTACATTCCAAAACTTGGCCTTACATGAACAGTTAAGTGTAGTTCTCACCTCACATTCGAGAGGCTTCTCTTTGTAGCAAACAGAGGCCACTACAGAAAACTACAACTGGTCATAATGCAGAAATCAACAGATCATGGGGAGTCTAGCCCTCGCAGATACATCTGCAACACAACACTTGTACCTAGGGCTCAGGGGATATCATGGAAGAGGTGGGTAAAGAGACTGTTAAGAGCCAGAGGACCAGGAAGTCTGTTGTGAGATTGTGTCTCCTAGAAATGATAGGGAAGCTAAACATGGAAGG
This sequence comes from Apodemus sylvaticus, assembly GCF_947179515.1. Taxonomy (NCBI): domain Eukaryota; kingdom Metazoa; phylum Chordata; class Mammalia; order Rodentia; family Muridae; genus Apodemus; species Apodemus sylvaticus. Next base: position 42,579,380 of record NC_067482.1, on the reverse strand, counting down.
GTGGAAATCTCATGGGGTCCCACCCATAGACGAAGAACTACACGCAATCGAGGAATGTAGAGAGAAGAGCTGGTCTTTTTCTGGGGCATCTGTGTGAATGTATACCACATGGTTCAGGCACCCCTGAGGCCAAATGAGGAAATGGCTCCTCTGGATCCGAGTGGGTACTAGGAACCAAATTCATGCTCTCTGGAAGAGGAGCAAGTACTCTTAAACACTTGAGTCATTTTTTTTCCCAGATAAATGTACTCCAATTTCTTTTCTTGGGAAATCCAGATTTCTGCACCTGATAGCCCCTGTGTAGCCCCCAGCTCTCTATCTTGATAACTGGTGTTAGTCCACTCAGCAAGCCAAGTAGAAATCCCCAAATGATCCCAGATAATCCTTTCCCTCAGCACCTGCAAACATCAATTACCAAGTCCTAAATCTTCCTCCCTGGTCTTCCCTGTGCCTGTCTACATTCATCCCCATCAGCTCTGACCTGAAATTGTTGATAAAGTTCAATTGGAACCTCTGCCTGCCTCTGTTTGCAGCCCTCAAATCATCTTCCCCAATATCGGGGAAGAAATACATGCTCTTGAGAGCAGGGATGGAGAAAAACCAAACCTAACCCATCACCCAAGGCCAAGTCATGCAAAGCCTTCTGCCTGGTCCAAGTTTAGCTATTCCACATCAAACTATAAACTACAGTTCTCAGACATTCCTTGCTGTTTTCATGTTTATGTCATTTTTACTACTTAATCCTATTTCAGAGGGGGAAACAATACAACACGGAAGTTAATATGTACAAATAATCTCTGAATAAAAATAAAGATCCAACTTTTTTAAAATAAATTTCTGTTGCTTTAATTCCTCAAATAAAAGTTTAGCAGTAGACTGTTCAAACTTCTTTAAAAATGAAGGGTGTGATTTGGGTGTGGCAAATCAGACACATGCCAACCATGGAATGGGGAGATCTTAGTTTCTTTTTATTCTCTTACTATGCTTGTTGCCATAGGAACATGGGAGATCTGTACCACATGATTTAGCACCACAACCTAATCACCTTTTCATGTTCTTCCCTGGCTAGACTTAAGCTCTTGAGAGGACTTAGATCTTATCTTCACATCTCTAAAAATCCAGCTCAAAGCCTGGTGATAAAACACTCAAGATAAATACTTGTTAGATGTCCCCATCAATGGGAAAACAAAACCCAAAGAAACTATATAACCAAATTCAGGGGCATCATGAAATAATTCTACCAAAGTGCTTTAAAAACCTGTAGCATTCAAAAACTATGTTTCAAGGCTTTGAAACCAAGGAATTTAACTTTCTCAGGAATTTAAACAAAAGGGTTGGCTTTCTTAAGTTTAGCTTCCCAGTTTCCATGGGACAGAGCACAGTTATTGAGTCCATTTAAAACTGTGACATTCCAAGCTGAAATGTGCAAAGGGTTTACTAGGCAAAGGGCACTTCAGGAGGAAAATCCTGACTGATCTTAGCAAAAGGAATGGCTCTGGTTGATTTTCCAATAAGTGTAAACATGTTTTAAATAGGAAAATTCAGTTGGAATACACAATACTATTTCTGCCAATATAATCTACTCACATACTGAAGCTAACCAACAATCAGCAATCCTGTAATATTTAAGGCAAGACAAACAAGCCATACCAAATGAGAAATTACACCAATAATTGTGAGTTAACCCTCTCTCCACTTCTACGGTCTTTAGGCAAGTAGATTAAAATTGGAGTGTATCATTATATTCTAATAGCATTTAAAAATATTTTCTGTGTTTAGTCATCTGCTAACATAGCTAATAGAACACAAACCTCAAATATCATGTATTAAAAATTGAATTACAAAAGTACCCTATGCCAGACTTTTTCAATGCATCAGATTTACCCAGAAGGAATTCCACATTTCACCAGCAGAGGCTGAAAGCTCTCACTATAAAACACCAACAAAAGTGGATGTCGTCAGCTTCATGTAAAACATCTGTGTTACATTTCCATAGCAGGATGCCTAACACGTACATTATAAACCATCATAAATCAAAACTATAAAAGGCAAAAGTAAAAACTTACAGCTCCTTTGCAGTAAAGCCGTAACTTCCCGGATGGAGTGCGAACCACCACTGACATCCTTTTCCTAGCGCTGAAATAAAGAGATTTTCCGTAATGGGTCATCATTTTGCAGCTCTGCACAGACGTGTTTTTGATGTGCTTTACATTATTTTGATGCTTGCAGTGAAAAAATAATCTGACCAAATTATGAGCCATATTCTTCCATATAGACAAATTATCTTCTGAGTGTATAACTGGGTGCCTTGGAAAGTTACATTTTTTTTTTAAATCACCAGAGAATCATCTACTGTCCTAAATGAATAAACAAAACAGTTCCCAAGACACCTGACAGAGTTAATACCCTCTAGAGTAGCATTGTGCTTAATAGGTTACTATTTGAAAAGTTTTTGAGTTATTATCTTAAATAATAGTTATTAATAAAAGTTATTAATGTAAATGAGTTACATTTTAAACATTAAAAACAAAAATGATAATTTTAAATAAATAATTACAGATGAAAGCAAATGCTATTACTTTAAGAAAGAATATAAGCATTTGTAATTGTTTTTAATGATTGGGTCAGTCTTCTTATCGAGATGGGTACAGACCCCAGCAGATGCCAAAGACTGGGGATAGTATCAGTCCAATAATACATTTTCTTGTACATATCTACCTATAACAATGTTTAATTTGTTGGACATAGTAAGCATTTAACAACAGCTACTAAAAGAACAATTACAATGATATACCTTAATAAAAGTTATTAGAGACTTAGATATTGTTTGCTTCTAGAATTTTTCATTAGATATTTTTAGAGCATGGGTTGCTATGAAGAAGTGAAGCCTCAGACAGAGTGGAAATACTGTACTCTACCAATAAAGCAAATGTGTCTCTCGTATACATGTTAACTCAGTTCTTCTTGATTCATGCTGTTCTTAGCCCAGTTCTGATTTAATGGTCCCAGACTCATCAATTTAATTCCCCTGGCAAGATAGCTAAAGGTAGGAACACTCTTCTGAGATCCATCAGAGTAAAATGGCCATTGCAGAGAAAAGTCCCCCAGTCAGAGATGAATAATACGGAAGTACAAAGCAGAGGTGCTGCACACTGACACCCCCTCCCATACATTTCACTCTTGTGAAGCCGCCTCCCTCAACCCTGCAAGGCCTCAGTAGCCACTGTCACTCTCCAAGTCCTGCACACTTCCTTCTTGCTCTAGACTCTACATTTCCGACTCACCTAGAATCCTTCCCTTACACTTTCCAGCCTAAATATCTGGCTATAGGAGCTCCCTCTTCCATCCTGTTTTCTTGACACAAGGGAGAAATGTTTCTGCTTTTATCAGAGCCCAGGCTTTTGGCAGTGAAGGAAATTACAAAAAACAGAAAGCTGGTGAAGATGTAATCAAACAGGCGGCCATGTTCTAGCCCCAGCAAGCTGCAGAACTTGGCATCTCTGGCCATATGGTTCTGGCTTTCGACTCAAGGGTAGATGAAAGGGTTATGGACTCTCCCCCATGACTAAGGAAAGCTGTTGAAGCCAGGAATGTATCACGAAGGGTGTCCCTTCGTGGAGGTCCAGTGGGGCCACTGTGAAGCTATGACGGGAAAGCCTGGATTGTCTTGGAGACCCCAAGACTTTGGAGATGCCAGAGGTGTGGGATATCTGACAAGTGGAGCTGCTAACAGTGTGGAAGCAAAGCAAAGCAGTGTGTTGCAGCCAACGAGGCTGAAAGGAGTTGGAGATCTGAATAGCACTTTGACATCAGACACAGAGATGCAGCAGCTGGCGTTTCCTCAGCTGGTTCTGCATCTTACTTTGGTCCAGTATGTCCTCACTGGGCTTCCTTCCCTCTGTTTGGGATGATAATGCTATGTTCTGTACCATTATATGAAGTATGTGATCTGCTTTTTATTTTGCTCTTACAGGGCATTATAGTTAAGAGATTGATTGTATCAGTCTCAGAAGACACTTCGAATGTTTAAACAAGTTTGAGACTGTTATAGACTACGGGGACTTTTGAAGTTGGGTCGACTACAGTTCTGCATCATGGTATGGCTACAAGCCTATGGGGGTCAGGGAGTCGAATGTGGTGGTTTGAATAAGAATGCTCCGCACGTCCACTCATGTGTTTGAATACTTGGCCCATAGAGAGTGACAGCATTAGGAGGTATGGCCTTGTTGGAATTGATGTGGCCTTGGTAGAGGGAATGTATAATTGTGGATGTGGACTTTGGGGTCTCCTATGCTCAAGCTGTGCCCAGTGCAGCACAGTCTCCTGCTGCCTGCAGATCAAGATATAGAACTCTCAGCTACCTTTTCAGCAGCATGTCTGCCTGTGTGCTGCTGTGCTTCCTGCCATAAAGGTAACAGACTGAACTCTGAACTGTAAGCCAGCCCCAGAGGAATATTTTCCTTTATAAGAGTTGCCTCAGTCATGGTGTCTCATCACAGCAATGGGGACCCTAAGACACCATCCTTGCTTATGACAGTTGTTCTCACTTGCCTTACTTTCTTAGCCGCTCTGTTCCAAAGTCCCACAACTCTCCTACAAGTCTGTCCCTTTCCCCTGATATACAGATTATGTTTATCCACAAGAATTTTCTGGTGTCTCCCATATAATCCCTCTCCTAGCCAGGCACCCTCCCTGTAAACCACATGGTTGTTTTAACGCTATAACTCAACTCTAGGTGAACTACGTCTCTCCATAGACCACTCTTCTCCCTTCCACTCCCATCTTCCCACCATTCCAATGACAACTGCACAGAAGTTTTTCAAATTTCCCCTCACCTTAGAAGCACTAAATTGGCAGTGCTTCTGAACAGATAACTAAGCGCTCTTTAGATTCCTTTCAGCTCTGGGTTTTATATCAGTCTACGTTTGTCCTGTGTGTCTTTAACAACAAAAACTTTATTTTAAAGATGCCCCGCCTTCCAAATCTCTTGCAATAGTTGCTCATGCTAGCCAAACACTTTTTCACTGACCTTTACCCTAAAATCCATTTCTTATTTCAAGGCAAGTTGTTAGTAAGTGGCCCGAGATGGCCTTAAACTTAGTCTGTAGCCTAGGGAAGCCTTGAACTTGTGATCATCTTGCTTCTTCTCCAAAGTAGCTAGGGTTACAGGCCTATGGCATCCTATTTGGCTTGCTTCCTATGGCATCCTATTTGGCTAATTTTTAGCCTGTAATCAATACTTAATAGTTAGAATTATTTGTGGCTTAGCCATCAGCCCTCTACTTTCCCCTTGATCTATATTTTATCTTCAGAAGATCCTATTGACTTTTAATCTTTAATCATTGGTAGACCCCTGACTACCAAATGAGTATTTCAGTCATAGTTTTGGTTTCATGTTTCAGGTTCTTATATCTAATTCCCTACTGGATACTTCCATTTGTATGCCTCACAGACATCTGAAACATAGTGTTTCCAAATATTTCATTGGCCACATCTGCTCCTATCCCCATGTCTGCCATCTATGTCCAGTGAGTTTCCACATACCCAGATGTTCATGCTAAGATCCCAGACTCCCCCTTCCTTCTCTTTGTTCCTACCCCACCCCTCCGATCTATAGCAAAGTTCCACTGACCTCCCTCAAATAGGTGTTTAAAAACTCATTGACTTCTCTTCAATTTCACCACCATTATCCTGATGGAAACTCACATTCGTGGAGACTATTTAAAGGATGGTATTCATTCCTCTTCCCATTCTTAAACCCACCCTCACTACAGAATCAAAGACCTGAAAGTCCTACTTCTGATTTATTTCTTCCCATGACACTTTCCATAAGCATAGAGTGTCCAAAAAACATGCCTATGTGCTAATTTACATGCTCCCTACATCACCTATAACAAACAGGGCTGGGAAAGACCCTTTATCATGGAGACAGAGAGGAGCTATGCTCTGTCCTGGGAAATAAACTCAGCTTCCTATGCCTTCCTGAGCAGTTCGGAACACATAACAAAGGTAAAATGTCAAATATCTGGACAGACCCTGTTATTTGGCTATATGGTCATTCAAGATCAAGACAGCAATGGAAGTTAGCATACAAAAGGAACTGTGTCTCCCAGGCAGTGTGCCAATTTTCTTATTGGCACAAGAAAGCTCAAGAAAACAGTTAGGCATTTATTTTCCTCAAAGCATTGCTTTCTCATGAGCCTTTAATTTTTGAAGTGTCCTTTCAGAGGCAACATACAATCTTTAAAGACCTCATAGTAATAAGACCCATTAGTCTAAAGAACATAGGTTGGCCAGGCAACAATGCATAATAAAAGTCTAGAGTAGAAGTGATATAACCGAGGGCTATATTCTGTCATAGCAAGAATATAAAAATGTCTCCTGCAGGCTCCTATAGTTGATACTTGGGCCTTTGGCAGAGCTGTTTAAGAAGTTGTGAGAAATTTAGGAGATGAGGTCTACTAGGGTGAAAGGGTTTCCTGGAGGAGAGGCCTCCATGCTTATGGGTTGGCCCTCTCCTGGTTCCTGGACATGTCACAAGCTCTTGGCACCACAGATGGAGCTCCGGGCACCCTGTCTGACGGCTCCCTTTAAAACATGAGCCATAACAAAGCTCTCTTTCTGTGTGTTGCTCCCAGTAGGCATCTTGTCATATTGAGGAGGAAACGAACACAGACAGCATCCTTTCTCTTTAAGATGGGGGTGGATTGGACACTTACTCTGTTTCTGGCTCCCTCTCAAAGACAAGTGATCAGAAGGAAACTACAATTACAATGGAGTCTTGTCAACTCTTATTGATCACATCCCACACAAATCTCGTTGCCTCTCAGTATATCTGTTTTTGGGGTCTCCAGATGCTAGAGTTTGGAGCTGAAATCTTCTCCCAAAGGCCCAAGGAGGATTGACCCCAACGAGGTTCTATTAGGAGGTTGGAACCTTTAAAAGGTTAGGTCACTGGACATAACCTTAAGGGGGCTGTGAAACCAGAGTCCATTTTCTTGTTCTCTCTTTTGAAGTTCTGAAGTGTCTCACGATTTGAATGCAATCTTGGAATACCCTGATTTGCTCATTCCTGTGTCCGTCCCTCAAGGAGTCCAAAATAGCAAGGTTCATTGATCATGGAGTGTAACCTCCAAAGTGTGTCAAGATAAAGTCATCTTCAGAAGGTGATCATCTCAGGCTTTGTTACCATATCAGAAATCTGGCTAACAGACCAGCCACAGGACTTTTGGCCAATTCTCTGTGACTCAGGTAGTTACACTTCAAAGAGACTTCTTGAGTTGCCAGCAGAAGTCATGTAGTATTGCACTCTGAAGAAACCTGTGTATGACTTATCTACAGACAGGACACATAAACTGCATGGAAGATCTTATCTTGCTTAAACACACAAATACAAGTAGAGCATAGATTCCAGCTATGTATAGGAAAAACCGATACTGGATGAAAGTGTAGTTTCCCTCACCATGAATTACAGAGCAAGTGCCTTTACCTGGTGAACTCTAGGACATTGAGCAATTCATATCTTTCTTCCTGCCCCAGCTGCAGAATAAAAGAATTGGAAATATGTTAGGATTCTTAGAAATAATCACAGGTCATACAATCTATTGGAAAATGTCAACACGAACAGTTTCCCCTCACCCTTTCTGAACTATGGAAGAGAATTCACTATGCTTTCAGCTTAGTGAACAAAGGGAAGGGTAGGGGAGGGTTGAGAAGAATTCCAAGTGTCACAGAAGCCAGACTGAGAACTACTGAGGCCCAAATGGAGTTTGTGGGACAGAACTGCCAACAGACAAGATTATCTGTTGTGACTGTCCCAAGGTTACTAACTAACTCGTGAGCCCACGTTCAAGGAGTCAGAAAAAGAATATGAAACAATAAAAAGTCAAAACTTTAGGAAATAATAGAAAAACTCATTTTTAAGAAAAAAATTTAAGTTAGGAAAGAAATACTTCAAAGGAAGAAATACACCAAGGACAAAGATGTTTAGCTATGCACCCAATGGAAGCATTAATAATAATTTTCAAAATGAGAAATCATTTACATTAAAAAAACCATAGAGATCTTCAGTGCAAATTGTACAGTTTGATCAAGGTTCCGCCTGTGTAAATACCGCCCTAAGATGCAGAACATCTGACCCATAAATTCCTGTGTCCCATTTCCAATCAATCTTCTTCCTGCCCCAAGGCAATCACTGTTCAAAATTCTACCTTTAGAAATCACATCTGCGAGATTTCCAGCTGCACACAGATGGACTTGTAAAGGGCCCGCCATTTTCCCTCTTCCATGTAAAGGCCCTACAATCAATGCATCCACACTGCTACAGAATCTCGTTTATTGTTTAGATCGTCACGTGGATCCCTGCCTGTTCATCCTCTCCTCCTAATGTGCATTCTGTTTGTCTCTGGTTTGAGGAAACCACAGCCACAGCCACCATGAAAGCTCCGTGGTAGGTCCTCAGTGGATACAAACATCCTTTCCTCATGAGTAAGAGAGAACTGAGGATGGATCAAGCAGGCTTTCCTTGTTCAGAAAACGCTTTAAAAATTCACTAACATTTGCTTCTGTGAATAACATAGCCTCTGCACTGGGGGCATGACCATGCCTCATTATGTATGTTTTCACATGTTCTTGATGACTAGCCATGTAGCCTGTCATGTAGCCTGTCATGTAGCCTGCCACATAGCTGCTTGAGTATCACCTCCTGTCACGTATCTGCTTAAAATTGCCCACTTAAAAGCAGATGCTGAATAGTTACTTCTTTGTTGTTTGTTATTTTGAGGCAGGGTCTCATGGAGCCCAGGCTGGCTTCAGACTTGCTATGTAGCTGAAGCTGGCTCCACACTCCAGACTCTCCTGCTTCCTGCCCCCAACGCACTGGGATGGCCAGCAGGCCCATGCATTAGGCCCACCCTTCTGGATACTCACATAACCAAAAAGTTAATAACATTTAGAGTCTAGAGAAGAGAGCAATGGGAGGATGAATTCAAAGGAGATGAATCTCCATTTAGTAGAAGTGAAAATCAGTAGATATGTCTGATTTGGAAGAATCAATATCGTCTACCAAGCATATTATCAGCCATGATTTTGTTAAGTGTCTAAAGAATCGGACAAAGGATGACAGTGTGCTCCTGAATAGAAGACGTCAGTTTCACTGTAATCTTTTCCTTACTGCCTTTGTCTCTGAAGCTACGTGAATGTGACTTACTGAATCTATGATGACGGAGTCAGGAGTTCTTCCAGTGAAAACAAAATTCAACTGCTTGGCGGCTCTGACTAGTGCTCCCTCATCTGTGGCAGGGAACAGATGAAAGAAACAGAGGACAGAAAAGTATAACATATGCAAATAGAAAGATATCGACAGTCTTCTGCTTGGTTAAAATCTGTCTTATTATGCTCTGAAATCCATTGTCTTATGTATATGATGACACCAGAGAAATGAGCATCATGTTCCTGAACATGTCAATCACCCACTGTCAGTCACCTATTGTCAGTCAGTCACCTACTGTCAGTCACCTACTGTCAGTCACCCATTGTCACTCAGTCATCCACTGTCAGTCAGGTACCCACTGTGAGTCATCCACTGTGAGTCACCCCTGTCAGTCAGTCACCCACTGTCAGCTACCCAATGTCAGTCACCTATTGTCAGTCACCTACTGTCAGTCACTTACTGTCAGTCAGTCACCGTCAGTCACTCACTGTGAGTCACCCACTGTTGGTCACCCCCTGTCAGTCAGTCACCCCTGTCAGTCAGTCACCCACTGTGAGTCACCCACTGTTGGTCATCCCCTGTCAGTCAGTAATCAACTGTCAATCACCCACTGTCAGTCAGTCACCCTCTGTCAGTCACCCCACTGTCAGTCACCCACTGTCAGTCAGTCACCCACTGTCAGTCAGTCACCTACTGTCAGTCAATTACCCACTGTCAGTCACCCCACCGTCAGTCACCCACTGTCAGTTACCCACTGTCAGTCATCACCCTAGTGAGACACCCACTGTCAGTCTCCCATTGTCAGTTGCCCACTGTTAGCCACCCCCTGTGAGTCACCCACTGTTGGTCACCCACTGTCAGTCAGTCACGCCTGTCAGTCAGTCACCCACTGTCAGTCAGTCACCCACTGTCAGTCACCCACTGTCAGTCAGTCACTACTGTCAGTCACTTACTGTCAGTTAGTCACCCACTGTCAGTCACCTACTGTCTTCCACTCCTGAAAGGGGAAGCTTGCAAAGATCCCTTTGTCAAGCACATTCTTGAGAACACCACTCTCCAAAAAAATGTCAGGAAGTCTTTTTTACATATTATCCTTTTCCCCAAAGGTTGACTGTTAATCCCAGTGCCTAGGGAGTTGAACCACTTACAGTGCACAGAGCCTTTAGTTTATGCTGGCTGCTTTCCGCACTGTGTTACTAAGTCCTGTCACTGCTGAGAGGGAGAAGACAGACAGACAGACAGACAGACACACACACACACACACACACACTTACTCTATCTGAAGTAGCAATATTTCTTTCTCTGGCTTAGGAATTTGATGCATCTTACAAGTCATAAACAAGAGTTTAGAATATGGTTTTGAAATACAAAGTACATCATTTTTCTAAAAGACTAGATTATTTATCTTGTTTTATCTTGAAAATAAGTCTAAAATCAAGCCTAAATAGTGAATATTGTTAACTGATAAGTATTTTATGGGATCCTTTGAAGTGTGAGAAGCCCTACGTGAATGCAGAAAAGGCGCCCTACCATCATCCTAAAGAGAGGAGCCGGACTGCATTCTAAAGCCATGTACAGCAGGTCGTATTCCTTGGGCAAAAAAACCTCCCTTTTCACGTTTGTCTATGTGTAAACACATTATGTAAGAGTTTATTCTTATTTATAAGGGGAACAATTACACATATGCAAATACTTTTATTCCCTTGTATATATTTTAATTTCCCAACTTTACATGCAATTCATTTTGGGAAAATCACATATACAAAGCAACATAATTTAGCATGCACATGTGGGTGGACACACACACACACACACACACACACACACTTAATCCTGAAAGCCAAGTTTCTAATGAGGATTTTAAAAATATGAAACCATAATTCGGTTATGTTCCAGTTTTTAAATTAAATTGAAAATTTAAGATCCATAACACCAAATTTCAGAACAATTTTCTACAGGAAAATACCCCATAGCTGCTTCCTGTGTACCTGGTGATGCTGCCTGATAAGTGATCTTCTCCCCTTCTCTCTCTGGTACAGCTGTGTGGCAGACGGCCATCATTGTGAGAAATTCACAGATGACAGGTGCGGTTGGCTGTGAGGAATAAACACATAAGTCATCCCCCGTTAATTCAAACATCTGACACTAACGGCAGAAATGTTACTCGGTGGCCATTTATTAAGAGTACAGCTGGGACGCATTGGGGCTGTGGGATCGCAGCCAGTATCTAGTAAGAAGGAAACCTATTTGGAACTCAACATATTCATTTTTGTACTTCCTCACTCAGTCTATAAACATTTATTTAACATGATTTTTGTGCTTCTAAATAGAAATGGTAGAAGAAGATGATGAATTTAGTCTTTAGTAGACAAAAGAGATATGTAAAATGCTTATTTGCTTGTGACATTTCTAGCCACATTTAAATTTCAGGCATGGAACATTTAAGCAGGGGTGATGATGATAATGTGTGTGTGTGTCTCTCTCTGTAATGCTGTCTTCCCTCTCTCCAAAAACGGCTACTTTAACCCAATACATAATGATGCATGTGTATGTGTGTGTGTGTGTGTGTGTATGTGTATCACAAACAATTACTGAGCACTACCAACTCTTGGGGCTTGAGGGAGACTGAAGACTGAATCCTTTCTGTAAGCATCTTAGATCTGATGAGAAAAGAACTAGAGACTAAATATTAAACATCTTCATGTCTGGCTTCTGGAGAGAAATGCCATTCAAGTTAATAAAGAAAAATAATGTGTTCCTATATTCATATCACCTTCCATTATAAAGTGAACCAACTGAAAAGGTGAAATCAGGTTATAGAAACAAAAACTGCTTACGCTAAGAGAGTGGACAAAGCACAGATGGTCCCAGCCACACAAAGCTCACTTGGACTTGTAGGGAGACAGAGGGGAAATACGTGACAGCATTGTTTATTTACAGCCTGGTAAGGAGTATAAAGAGAAGATGCGAATGTCACGTGAGGTGACAAGAGCTGGTGTCTGTTCATTAGACATAGTGGAGATAGATATATGGGAGAAGGCCTAAGCTACTGAAGAACGGAGCATGGAGAATTCCACCGGGACACATGGCATGTGACTAATAAGGCCCCAGAGGAGAGAAGATGGAAGTATTTGAAAAAATGAAAGAAGGCCTCTGGAGGAAGAAAGAAAAAGATGCTCAAGGCAGAGTGATGATGTAGGTGGGGCCACATCAGGAGACTTGGAGAGGGAAGCCAGGGAGGTGGCGTGACTTAACACCAGGGCAGCATGTCATCAGTTAAGACACAAACAGGAGCTGGGCAGAAAGCTGAGGCAGCACCACATGAGGGGCTGTGACGGCCTGGGCAGGGGAAACGCAGGTATGAGCTTACTTCAGTAGCTACTCCGGCTGTAAGTCAGTAGTAAGACAGGCAGGTACTCTCTTACCAACAGAGCTAAGTCATATCTATAAGATACCTGAGGGAGAGGAGAGGCATTCTCTAACACTATTATAAGCAAGGAAGACATTTTGACTGATGATATAGCACCTGGTGTTTTAGTTTAAGTTAATTTTTTGGGCTATCTCAAAAAGAGTCTTCACTGGCATTTACATATTTTCTATGGCTCAGCTAGGTTAGCTCATTCTGCACCGGTCTGTTCTACCCTCCCTATCTGTCATGTACACAACCCTTCTGTTCCTCCTTCAGGGTTTCCCCAACTCTATATACTTTTCACTTTTCTTCTGGTTTTAATAATATTTAAATTCTGTTTACTATAACAATATCCTAACCCCCTCTCCTATTTGGGGGGGGGGACAGAAAATAGACTCAATAAAAACACAGCAGAGAATTCTTCAAATCTAGGGAAAGATATAAGCATCTGGAGGCATTTAGGCATAAGACACAGGAGGCATTTAGGACATTAGTACATATAAAATAAAATAAAACTAAAAAAGATTATATAAGTAAAACTACGAGGGGAATAACCATGAGGGGAATCTGAGAAACGGCCATTCGTGTTCATCCCCTAGGGACAGGTGACACGGATGTCACTTACGTGGTTATTCTGGAGATTTTCCAGCAACGACGGATCATTAAAGGTTTTTTCATCTCCAAACTGTGAGCTCTGCCTAAAGGGGAAAAATAAAGCAAAGTTGGTTCACTTGTATGGGCCTCCTCACCTACTTCTCGTGGCGAGTGATTACTCTGAAGACATTCAAATAACTGATTTCATGACTACCATAAAATATTCTAAATATTAAATAAAGTTATTAAAATTGTTTTTACTTTGGCTACATAGGGACTCTTTCTGTGTAGTGGCAAATTACAAATGATCATATGAAATGCAAAAGTGTGAACAATAAACTACTTACATAGTTTGTCAATAATTACAAATATATGTGAAAAGCACCTTGGAATATATCACATTGTCCTAATAAGAAAGGAAAATAACCTTGAACCTGCATGGGATTTGTATTGTGGCTGAGTCTTTACATTAACAAATGAATTGTGTACTTTGCTTGAAATATATAGAATCCATATTAATTTTCTAATTTATCTATTTTAATCTCATGACTATACATTAAGAAAAAAAATCAAGCCAAAAACCAAGGAGCACTTAAGTAGGCATATCAAAATTCTTCCAAATATCTCTGAAGTGTATCTTGAAAATATATACACGGGCTTTATTTTTCTTTTTCTTGTACAGAAGTTTCAGAATTTACTGAGGAAAAAATAACCTTTCCAAGAAATAAGTAATTACAACATAATTAATCCTAATTTACTTTTGAGTTACGGAGTTTTGACAATGTTAATATGTCAAGTTTTAAGGCTTTCTTTCACATTTTGAAACCACAAGCCTAGAAAAGAGATCACAGAAGAAAGCAAACTAGAAAGTAACCAGTATCCTCTCCACAAGTGATGAGGTAAGACTGAAGAGTGCTTGTAAAGCTACGCAGCTTTCTCTATTTAAATATCAATGTTTGGCCTGTTAATTATCAAAATTATAGAAGACAACTGTTAGCAGGTTGTAGTTAACGGTTTTCAAAATCATCGTTGGTCCTATTGGTTTAGTATTAAATATGGGAATCCAGTAACTTCTAAATGACTTATCGGTGGGTAGAAAAATTAACACATTTCTCTTAAGAATAGTATCATTTATAACAAATTGTTTTACTACTGGGACTGATGATGAGATGGCTCAGTGGGGAGAAGCACTGGACGCCAAACCTGATGGCCTGAGTTTGGTCCCTGGGACTCTCAGCTGGAAGGCAAGAACTGATTCTACAGTCTGTCCTCTGACCTCTATTCACACACCATGGCACACCCCTTTCCAAAGAATAAACAGATGTAAATAAAATAAATTTGGTGGATGGATGGGGGGAACTGGGTGAGAGAAGGGGTGAGGAGGGGAAATGAGGTAGGGGTTAGGTGTGGGGAGGGTAGGGGTGGGGTAAAGGGTTAGGAGTGAGAGCAGAAATTGGTGTGGGGATCTCTCGGATGAACAGAGACCCAGGATGGTGGAGGCTCCTAGGACTCTATGGGGTGATCCTACCTAAGACTCCTAGCAGCGGGGGATATGGAGACTGAAGTGTCCACCTCCTATCGCCAGGCTAGACTTCCAGTGGAGGGGGGCAGCAGCCCACCCACCAAACCTTTGACTTCAAATTTGTCCTGCCTATAGGATGTGCAGGGATAAAGATGGAACAGAGACTGGGGGCACAGAGAACCAATGACTGGCTGAACTTGAGACTCGTCCTATGGGAGAGAGCCGATCCCTGACACAATCACTGATACTCTGCTATGGTGGCCGAGAGGAGCCTAACTTCATCCAGCAGCAGATGGATAAAAGATGCAGAGACCCACAGTCAAATATCAGGTGGAGCTCAGGGAGTCTTGTGGAAGAGTGGGGGAAGGATTGAGGGATCTGGAGGGTTAAGGACACCACACGAAGACCTATATAGTCAACTAACCTGGGCCCACGGGGGCTCACTGAGACTGGACCACCAACCAAGGAGCATGTATGGGCTGGACCTAGGCCCCCTACACATTTGTGTGGTCTTCATGTGGGTCCCCTAATAACAATCGGAGTGGGGCTGTCTGACTCTGTTGCCTGCTTTTGGATCCCTTTCCCCTATCTGGGCTGCCTTGTATGGCCTCAGTGGTAGAATGTGAGCTTAGTGGTGGTGTGACTGGATGTGCCAGAGTGGGTTGGTACCCACGGGGGTGAGGGGGGACTTCCCTTTCTCTGAGGAGAGGGGAGTAGGTACTTGGGGGGTCTGTGAGGGTGGGACTGGGACCAGAGGAGGGATGGAGGATGTGATTGGAATATAAACTGAATAAATCAATTAATGCAAAAATAGGCATAATTAATAGAAAAAGTTAGAGGTTTACTACTTGTGCTTTTTTTTTTTTTTAAAGATTTATTTATTATATGTAAGTATACTGTAGCTGTCTTCAGATGCACCAGAAGAGGGCATCAGATCTCTTTATGGATGGTTATGAGCCGCCATGTGGGTGCTGGGATTTGAACTCATGACCTTTGGAAGAGCAGTCGGTGTTCTTACCCACTGAGCCATCTCTCCAGCCCCTACTTGTGCTTTTATGAAGTATTCCCATTATTAAAATATAATCCTTCCTGTTTGACAGCTTTAGTTTTAGTTTTGGGGGAGGCTGAAACATACTGGAATATTTAGCTACATCTTGCAATATGCATATTTTTCTTTTAAAAAGTTACAAAATCCAAAAGCCTTTATAAATCTTAAAATACGTCTTATGACTCTTACCAAGAATTCATTCACTCCATAAATTCGGTTGCTATTATTGACCCAACTTTCAAAAGTATTTAAATAGCTTTGGATATACAACTGAAATTCTTAGATAGATCCCATTCTGTGTTTCCTAAGGAAGGCTTCCACTGTGTAAAATGTTACATAAGAAGTTCCTCCTCCTGCGTGGCTTCCTTAGCCAAGATCCCAGGCGGACCCCAGGCTACTGACTCATCCTCTAACACGGTGGCTTGAGTAGGATGGCCCAGGCTCAGAGTCATCACCACACTCCCTAATCCTACAAAACAGCTGCCTGCAGTAAAGGGAAAACAAAACAAAACAAAATAGGAAGCTCCCAATATTTAAAAATAAGAACCATGCCAAAAGCATGCATATTTGAAACGATGTGATTTACATATTGCCTGCATATAAGAATGGAATCCAGCATTAACATGTCACATCTCTTTATTTTATTCCTTAGAAAATTTCAAGTAGCACCTTGCTCATAAAAAGGCAAAGACATGGCAGCATTTCGCAGTAAGCAGCAAGCAGGGCATGGAGCAGCTACGATTAAGAGGAGAAGGCATGCCTAGCGCCCTGCATCACAGGCTGCTTCCTGTAGCCTAAAGCCATGCAAAATTCTAAGTACTTATTGCCCAGTTAGACAAAAATGGAGAGTCAACACAGCCATTAAAAGAAAACTCAGAAACTGCCCGGTCTAATCAATAAAACCTATCTTTCAGTGACATCACAGACATACACTCATTTATTCATCCATGTCCACTAGGCAAGTATATAACCAATGAGCTACAACCTCACTTGCCTACAGATCTATATATATTTTTAATTTCAAAATTCAACTCAAACTACGACAATCAGAAAATCAAAATGAAAACGGAATAAGGCCAAGCCATTGTTTCCATCTTAAACTCATACAGTTTGTTAAACAGCACTCAGAGGCCAGGCCTAGGGGTCCTGTCTGAGTCCCAAAGCAAAACACAGAGAGTAGCAGAACAGGCTCTGTAACGATAATTATTTCTGCAGAGCAAAAACGGAAGGGAAATCAAAAGCTGAAGAGCAAGTTGTGGAAAAAAACAAAACAAAACAAATGTATATGATGGAGGTAAATGCCTACAAAATAAAAGTTCTTGTGGATATAACAGAACAAGATCAACATGACACCAGAACACCAGGCACGAAGCCAAAACTCACAACCCATGGTGAGGCAAACCCCAGACATCTCTGAGCTAGCTTCCTCACAAGACTCACAACCCACAGTGAGGCAAACCCCAGACATCTCTGAGCTAGCTTCCTCACAAGACTCACAACCCACAGAGAGGCAAACCCCAGACATCTCTGAGCTAGCTTCCTCACAAGACAAAGGGAGGATAAACATCGGAGTTTGACAAAAACAAGGTTTGTCAGCTCTGTGCTGTTAGAATCGTGGAAAATGAAATGATGTGTCGTGGGTGAAAGTGGAAATTGATCATACAGTTTTTAAAAAGGAACTAGAGAGGGGGTGTAGTGGAATCCGGGCTCTGGGAAGGCTGAGGCAGGAGGAATGATTAAAAGGAGGAATGATTAAAATTTAAACTAAAATCCTTTGATTCAGTAACATTTGTTCTAGAAAATAAGTATTTGCTTGATAGAAAATGTTGCATGTACAAACATTCTTTCCGCAGAACATTTTCAATATCCAAATATTGTCACAGGGGGAAAAATGGGGTCTCTCCTCTGGGTTCTTAGCCTCATTAATAAAGGAATTTCAGACCAGGCTCAGAAGAAACCTTGAGGAAATTTTTATTAGTGTCTAAAAGGCAGGGCAGCTAGCTGTAGATCTCTGTAGTTCCCTGGAGGAGTAAGATGCAAATGGTGGTGGTGGGGAGCAAGCCATCTTTTCTGCAGCCTAGGAGAGGGTACAGGCTAGGCTTAGTAAAGAATAGGAGGCCAGGGGAACCTGATCTCTGAGTTGGAGGCTAGCCTGGTCTCCATGTGAGTTCCAGGACAGCCAGAGCTAGACAGTGAGATCCTATCTCGAAAAATGAGTAAACAAACAAAACACACACACACACACACACACACACACACACACACACACACACACACACAATGACGAAGAAACAATAAGACTAAAAAAGACCAGAGACCCCGGGAAGGCATGCCCTGCACATGCTCTGGCAAGTATATATAATGAGAGAGAGAGAGAGAGAGAGAGAGAGAGAGAGAGAGAGAGAGAGAGAGAGAGAGAGAGAGAACTAGGGAAAGCGATGCTTTCATGAGCTCAGGCAGGAGGGTAGCTTCACAGCTACACGTTTGAGTATCCAGGGAGCCCACTTGTGGGGAAGGAAGGGGATAACGACCCATTCATTTCTTGAGCATGACCCGCCCTTCAGGTGACTGACCCACTGGGTCAACTTTTGAGAGAAGAGACCATGACTGGTCTCCACCCAGAGGGAGATTCCATTCCTTTGACCAGAAGGAAATAGCTTTCCTTTAGGGTTCCTCAGGACCCTAAAGGAAACAACATCAGAATACAACATGTTCAGTAACACCATCAGAAGTAAACAGCGATCCTGCTTAAAGAACGCGCGGTGTCCGCAGGACAGAACACTGTACAGAAGGCGCAGTTCTCTGCAGGGTGCGGAAAAAGTATCAGATAAATGAGACAAATGCGTGCTTATTGAGGAATAAATCTACAATAGAAAGACATACCCCAAACTGGTCACTTTGGCTACTTTTAGATATAGATATTGAGGTATGTAAGGCAGGGGAGAGAGGAAAAAAAATCTTTTTTTTTTCACTCCCTTTGAAGTTGTGTGAATGAATTTAAACTGAAAGCAGTAACAAAATCTATGATAGCCACTTGACATCTATACATATATAGGACAGGAACCCAAAACACACACACTATGTCCATATGTACCTCATGCACATGAACAAAAGACACAAGCTGCAGTGTGACCACACAGATCTCTCTCTCTCTCTCTCTCTCTCTCTCTCTCTCTCTCTCTCTCTCTCTTTTACAAAAGTCACCATTTCAATGAGAACAGGGAGCAGGCTAGGGAGGGCAGGATGCCTGTTCAGATGCACAGAAAGGAAATGGCTGGCTGAGTATGTACTACTCTCTCAGCAGGGCAAATTTCAAAGGGACACTACAGATGTCCCCAGCAGACGGGATTGTGTGTAACTCACAAAGTGCTACAGATGCATGCACGCTCATAGGCGCACACAGAGGTATTCGCTTTACTTTGGTTTGGTTTTTTGGTTTTTTTTTTTCGGAGACAGTGTCTTGACAGCTCCAGCTGTCTTATGAATGTATCCTGTGCTAGCCTTGAACTTCTGGTAATCCTCCTGCTTCAACTTCATATGTTCCAGGATTGTAAGCACGTGTCTGGCTTAGAACTCAGTGTTCAAGAGATAAAAATATACAGCTTTCAACACAAGTCTAAATATTTTCACCTCAGAAAAATTAGAATTCTCCAGGCAAGATTTAGCAGACAGAATTCAGGTTCTGTGTTGTATGTGTACCTTTAGCTTGTAAGCCTGCTCTTATTCATAATATGGGTAGAGGATAGGGGGTCATCAAGACTACTTCTCTGAGTGTGACACAATAAAGAATTGGAACAGGCATGCAACTAAGTGGAGACAAGGGTTCTGAAGATCATTTTTCTTGATTTAACGCAACCAAGTGTGAAGGAAGAACCTGCTGACTGCGAGCGTCACATGACCCATCTGCTTTTGTATCCTGCAGGACTGCTGTTATGGGGACTCTGATTTGGCCAGGCGTGTACCAGGCATGTACCAGGCGTGTACCAGGCGTGTACCAGGTGTATACCAGGACAAGTGGGTTCCTTAATTCAGGCCTATGTTCTTTTCTGTTCCATTTCCAAACTCAACACACAGTTTAGTGCAGTAGTTATTTACATGTGGGTTGTGACCCCTTTAGAGGTCCAATGGACTTTTCACAGGGGCCGCATATTAGATATTCTAAATATCAGATATTTACACTGAGATTTTGGCAGTGGGAAAATGACAGTTATGGAATAGCAACAAAAATAACTTTATTGTTGGGGGCCACCACATCATGAGGAGCTGAATAAGAAAGGGTCACAGCATTACGAAGGTTGACAGCCACTGGACTACCAGTTATCGTTCCTCTAGCCAAAGGTTGAAAGGCAGACTGTCTTCCAGGTTCCTGCCCCTCTAACAACAGGCCTGTGGCCAGCCAGTCACCCTTGGACCTTGCTTTACCTCTAGTTTCTGCTATGCCCAGCCTTTTTTGACATGCATTCTCCATGACCACGGATGTCCCTGCCTCAGGTCCCCGGAGAGATGAGATTTCTTCTTGTATTCTAGAATTAGTATTTGCTTAGTGCATAGCTTCAGAGATGGGGTAAAGTCTGGATCCAAGACTGATGTGGCCCTTGGGTAGTTATTCTGGGTTCTCACATGCAGGGAGCCTTCCTAGGGGATTCTACAATGTAACCTCGGCCCTTGAGCTCCATAGCTCTTCCTCCTAAGCATCTAAGCCAGGGGCTTTGATGGGAAGGTCATGAACCCTGTTCTTGGGCAGCCTCTACCCATTCTCATTCACCCTCTGGTGAGACATTCACAAGGCTCTGTGCATTTCATTCTTTCCACTGGCATCTTCCTTAGAGTCAGGAGTGTGTTTCAGATCTTGCACCACTAGGTGGCAGTGGTTCCCCCCTTCACGTCTCTGTTCTAGCCCAATTTTCTCTGGTTCATAAACTTTTCCAAATGGAACAGGCTTTGGAAGGAGACTTCTTGCATTTCCCCCTTAAGTTATTCCAAGGAACGAAACCCACGGGGACCACGTGGCAAGGTGGCGAGGTTACTGCTGGTATAGGTGATGCCAATAGGCTAGACTGTACCAAAACACAGCAACACTGCTGATCACTGTCCCATAAGATCTGGATTGGCTCTTGGCTTTTCAAAAGCAGTGATCTGACTGCTTGGGGCAGAGAGTCCTTCAGCTAAGGACACATCCTAACACGTAAATCTGCATAATAATTAACTTGTGGCAATTATCACGGAGAGCAGAGCCCCAGCTCCTCTTATTCAAATGATTCTGTTTTAAAATGATAAAAATCTCCATCCCAGGAGAAAGGTGTTTTTTTTCTCTCTTTAATACTTTTATGACTTGTATGGATTAAAACAACACCCCAATCTGTCTTGGAGTCTCTGCTGGTTTGGAGGCTCGGTGAGCCCAAATCACTGAGAGTGCTCCCCGAGACTGTGTGACAGACTCGAGGTGAAGAAAGAGTAATTGGGATAGCGCTTGCACGATGCGTCAGCCTGGACAAGCTCGCAGCCTGCCCTACAGCCACCATGAAGAGGCTGGTTTCCTGATCTGTGCCACATCTCCCGGACAACCTGAGGCAGGGCTCCTCTGGCACCATGGGCCAGTTTTCTGAGGCAAAGAGCAGCTTAGTTCAAAGCCTGTTTGATCAGCATCCTCTCAGGCTGACCCTTTCCCTAACCCAGCGGAGCTGCCTCCGCAGAAGGGCTTTCTGGTCCCAGCAGTCAGAGCACTGTTTTTGAAGAGTCTCCACCTCCAGGTTTTTTTTTTAAAGGTCCTGTTCATTTGGAGTTAAAATTGCTTGCTGGTAGATTTAATATTTAGTCATGTGTTTGTTACCCAGAGTAGTTAAGTCCAAGAGTTTGAATGGGTATTTAAATGCACTGTTTTGGCTAGATAATGGTTGGTTTTGATCAAAGTAATGAGACTCAGTTTCCTGGGTGACTGCAAGTATTTCTGAAGGCAATTACAAAAGAGGGGTTCTAAGATGCTGTGTGAAAGTCTGCACTGCTGAATAAAGATCCTGCCAAGGGGACCACTTTGAAGACTGACGCTAATGTGGATGGGTTAGATCTCATTATTATAAGGGCACGCCTAGAAGAATGCTTCAGCCAGCCTGCCTTCTACAGCAGAATAAATAAATGCCACTCACTCCACACGTAATTATAGGCTAGGTGAAATGAGAAAATAACCAGGCAGAAAAGAAAAACTAGTCCAACCTGCAGATACTATAACAATACCAAAACCCACTGAATGCCTGCAGGGCCTGCTCTAAGCGAGGGATTCTCCCTCAGGAGAATCTCCCCACTGTCATTTACTTGAAAAACAATGAGAATATAACATGTGACTGTATCAAGTAGTTAAGAAAAAAACAAAATTATCTACTTAGATTTGCTTCAGAATAATAAGGGCAGAAAGGCACAGGAAGGTGAATCTGACCTAGGCACATACTGTTAAAATAACCGACAGGGACATTTGTTAGTTCTACTTATATTTAAACTTTTCAAAATAAGTTTTTATTTTTAAAGAGAAAAATGGTTATGGATATACGTGGTTTTTGAAAATAATTTATAATTGCATGGATATTTTTCTCTCTAGACCTTTCAAATTTGATACTATCAATTTAGATAATGGTTTTTAATAGCAAGGAATTAGTTTCCAAGGCTCCACATTAGCTGATGGTTCTTAGCAACAATGGGAAAACAATGCCAATTTTGGAGTTAGTAGCCATGCACTGGGAAGTCATAATCTCTGCAAATCACTTATATTAATATATTTTAGAGAATTTCAGCTATCACATACTCTTTAATGGCAAGAGTATATTTGAAAGGGTCTTTAGAATGGACCAAATATAAATACATAATCTACACAAGTGGGTGTTCTTGACATTTTCGTGGTGCGTGCCAGTTCAAGCAGGACAAATAAACAGAGAGCTACAAGCATGCTATGTGGCATTGGGTTAATTTCACATTGCCAGACAAAGCTACCAAGCAGTCATGGAGGAGGTGACTTGTGGAGTTTCAGTTACAGAGTCTTCCATCCTCTGTCCTGGAGCAGCCACATAGAACCACTGTCAGACACGCAGAGCAAGGGCCCCACCAAAGCCACGGTTGATCTTGGTTTTCTCGGCAACATAAAACCAGTTAGATGAGGCCAGGCAAATGCCAGGCCCTTAAAAGCATGGAGTCATGAACGCAGCCAAAGGGTAGGTGTTTAATTTGCCTCTCATTAACAACCTCAAGATCACTAGCTTTTAAGAAATAATTTTTCAATTTTATTTGCCACAAAATCATGACAAATCATACAAGTAACAAAATACACTACATTTCCCTAGATAAAAATGCAAACACAGGGCTGGAAAGATTTTAATGTAAAACAAAAGAAAAGGCTACAAGCTTTGCACAGTAATGAAATGAAACTTACAATGTGCTATCTTTAATAAAGCTAAAATGAATCATAGTACCTTTAGTGTTAAGTTGTGGGTAGTATAGTTCTAGGACACTTTTGCTTTACCTTTACAGATCCTCCTTTTATAGCCTCTGAAGAGACATAGAAATAACAAACAAGGTGAAAGGAAACCTGTCCCACTTGTACCACGTGGACCAGCATTATCGGGTCCATAGCAGCATTCCTCCACAGTGGCAGAAGGGGGCAGTGCTGAGCTAAAAAACATAAGCTTTAGTTGCAGCAGCTGAGAGTTCAAGGAGTTTTTCCTGCCCAGGCACTTTGGAATTGATCCCAAAGCCCTATAGATAAATAATATAAGACTCCAGCAACCTTTAAAGCTTTAGAATATGTTTATAAGAGGTTTTGAGAGAAAAATGAAGGATACTCTGAGTTTACTACCCAGTACAGAGCATCATCCCACAACACCTGTGAAGATGGCTCCCGGAGACCAAGGAAGCCTGTTTACAAGGCAACATACATCAAAAGCTTTCAAAGAGATCCGTGGAAGTACCACGTAGCTTACCATTCATCGGGCGAGCACCCATAATCCTCAGGTTCGGGGACATGGCTTCAAGAGGAAGGACAGAAAGAGAGGGAAAAATAATCACAGAAAGGCTGGAAACATAAAACCAAGGTTGAGGAGAGTGCTGAGAGGCAGGTTTCTAGAAAGTTAAGAAAATGACTGTTTAGTTGGATCTGGAAGAATGGCGGTTAGTACCGGGAGAAGAACGTGAGGATTTATGGTAACCAGGTGGATTACAAAGGTACCCCGTGCCCCAGGATTGATCGATGCACAGAAGTCAAAACTTAGCAATGAATATGTTTAAATTTAGCTGTTTAAACATATGCTATAAAGCCAGTAGGAAGTGCATCATTTATATATATAATCATAGCAACGTGTTTCCATGGCACATGTATGCTATTCACCTGAGGCACAGTCACACAGGAAAAAAAATATGTTGTATATTTTTCAGGAAGCTTTGACTGCCTTGACATAATAACTCTACGACAACTCCTTGACATAATAACTCTATGTCAACTCTATGACATAATAACTTATCCTAAGAGGGTAATGAGAGTAAAAGTTAATTGTATTTGTTTGATTAAATGAAGCCACTGATATTCAAAATGGTCCACCCATCAAATTCTTTGTAATCTTGAAAAAAAAGTCTTCCATTAATACTTTAATTTTATCCACTAGCTCCTGGAAACATGGGGAAGGACCCCTTAGCATAGTTCATGTGACACCCAACATACATGTCAGTGTAGATTCTCTTATTTCCTGATTCTTTCATTATATATGATAATTCAGTATTTTCACTTTTATTTAGATTATCATATGCAGGATGAGTTTAAAATGCAGAGATTGTTTTTGATAAGTATAATAAGCTGCTCAAAACATCCTAAATGACTAGCTCTTTAACCTTGTCACAACAAGGTCTTCTACCTCCAAAATATAAGTTTCCTCCGGAGATAAACAGTGATCACAGCAAAAGGGATCCCCGGAGTTCACTACTCTTTGCTGTCAAAGGCTTGAGTATACTGTCTAATTGGAAGGACTTGCCCTGACCATCTTAGGCTAGATTCCTAGGAAAGGGGCTGGCCTGTGGCAATCAATGCACTGTAGAAATGGGCTGTAGCCCCAGGTGCAATCACTTATGGTCGCACTCAAGGTTTGGGCCCCAGCTCCTGGCCTGCACTGTCCCCAGGAATGCTGGTAACTATCCAAGCAATGAACACAGCAAGAAGGTCTCACCATTTTGCCCTGGTATTGGGTCCCTGCTCACCGTTTCAGGCCAGCGCTGGACCTAATGCTTCCTAAGCCCTGAGGCTTAACAGCTCCAGGGCACAAGGGCTACAGTGCCTTCCCCTGAGTCTGGTGCAGCTCTGGCAGAAGCTAAGTACCATTCTGAGGATGGTAGACTTGTTTCCACGAGTTCCCATGATTGCAGCTCCACAGCTCTGGTGTTGGCCAGCTGTCTGGCTACTGGCTCAGAGACAAGACACGCCAGTGTGGTCATATTTGCCTGAGGAGTTCACTTAAATTCATTCTCAGATCTGAGTTCAAGGATCACACTGTCAGGAACTGTCCCTTGACCTCACTCATTAGACTACTTCACACCATCTGGGGCTCACACTGACCCTTGCCTCGTATTAGGACTACTGTTGTATTATAATTAATCAATATCTATTAACCCCAGTTAGACTGTGAACTCTGAGCGGGAACCATGCAAACTCTGCTTGATTAGGTTTCTACTACCTAACCAAGAGCCATCCTCAGAATGAAAGGTCACAGTCGGCCACCAGACACGCGTACTGGCTGTAATCTAGTCCTTGGGGCTAGGTGTATGGTAACTGTGAAGATTTTCCTGGAGAGTCTCTCCTCAGATTTGTAGGATTACTTATCTCCCACCAAACACACATTTGTAAACAAAACCTGACATATAAATTATTGACATACTGAAGTCAGGATGGACACAGCTTGTTTTTAAGAATCTTCATTTGTTTATACTAATCAAATGCCTGGCCCCATAAAATAAAAGTAAAACAACAATAACAAAAAGTCATTTAGGTTGCTTAATAGACTTTTTTTTTGCCCCAGAGCTAATATAGACTAAATTGCTGTTTTTAAGCCCCAGACTAAATTGCTGACATACAGGGTATAAGGAAAATGCTTCAAACCTTCACATCACAGAGAACCCCAGCCAGTGAACAGAGAGGTTCTTATCTACTGTGGATATGCAACTGATTGTGATAAACACAGGCATTTCCATGATGTAACCTGTTACCCTGAGACTCTCCTAAAGGTTTAATAATCTAATTTCTAGTTTGTAGCAAGATGAATTTACAAATTTATATTTATATTTAATTATGACTTCCCTGTAAGATGATCTAAGGAAAAAAAAACCCCAAAAACAAAAACCAAAACCCAGTAAGTTTAAACAGAGGCATCCCGACCACAAAATTGATTTCTGTGAAATAATCACTGTGGACAACTGTGTATAAATAAATCTTTGAATTTTGTTGTCTGTCATGAAATTCAAAAAGGAAAAGTCTGAGGCAAAGCTTAAGTGAAATGAGAGAGACTTTATTAAAATTAAATTCTGAATGAAGCATTGGAGTTAAATATTCTATCCCTACAAAATCACTGGATACAGAAAACTACACTACTATTGGGACCTTAGAGATTGTCTGGTTTTCCTCTTTATTGAGTCCCACAGAGCTAAGAACATCTGAAAGGGAATTGTTGAAGGTCACATGAGGAAATCTAAGACTCCATTTGTAAACAAACCCCGCCACGCCACATAAACTCCTGATATACCACAGTCAGTACCAACACAGCTGGCTTTTAAGAACCTTCATTTGTATACACTAATCAAATGTCTGGTCCCACAAAATAAAAATAAAGTAACAATAACTAAGGGAGTCATTCAAGTTGCTTAATAGACTGTAGATAAGGTAGAACCTACACCTTAGCTCTTCACTACAATCTTAAGAAATGTTCTCACAAAGACATTCATTTCATTGACCATCTGATTGGCAGGACAAGGAATTGCTCAAACCCACCGTGTCCACACTAATGCTTTAAGGAGGCATCAACAGACAAGGGAAGAGTTCTGCTTCAGCACAGGGCCAGGGGCGATTAAACAGTTACTTTTACTATCTCTGGACTGACCACTCGTAGAATGAATAAGGCCTTGATGTCAAAGAATGTGACTATGACTCTGCTCCAGGAACAATTCTGAGGAGATCCAGAGAGAGCAATTTTGTCTAAGAAGAGGCTTCAGACAAAGAAACAAAACCACAAACAAAAAACAAAACAAAACAAAAAACCCAAACCAAACAAACCTAGTGAACTTGAAAGTCAGTGTTTCTCTTAAATCTTTATAGTGTGGAGAAGCCATCCAATCAGCTGTATCCACAGATTAAAGTCATTTTGAATCAAACTCTTCTCCTGCCCTAAAGAACAAATATATCAGTCTCCACTCCTGTTTGCAGACACGTACATAGGAATAATAGTAAATTTAGTTGAAGGTCTTTTCAACTTTGAATGTTCCTTTGCCCCTGACTTACTGCTTAAAGCTAAAGTATGAATGAAAACAGTGGGTGCAACCCGGCCTAAGCAAGTGTATTTACTTGCCTCACTGTGGTAAGGAGAAATGCAGAATTTGCTGATAAGGCTCCCGCCACAAAGTCCAAAGGAGGGCTTCTCTGAATGGTTTAGATATGCATGTCTACAATAAGAAGTTAACTAAATGGAGGCGACACCCAATCTGAAGACAGTGTTCTCCAGATTGAAGATGTCCCTGTCCCTGAATCCATCCTATCACCAGAATTTTACATTGTTCTGTGACTGCAAAGAGGAGACATGACAAAAGATAAAACCAAAAGATAAAACTGGGGTGTGTGTGTGTGTGGGTGGTGGGGTGGGTGCTATCATCTAAACAATGGCAGTGTTTCTTGACTGAGGCTTCCTCCTGCACTTCTTCCCACATCTATACTGCACCCTAACCTCAGGCAGAGAGAAGGGAAAGGTTTGCCCTTATCACCGGGCCCAGAAGGAGACCACCCCTAGTCCTAAGCACCTAGAGACTCATTAGTCAGTCGCTATGTGACATCACCATCCGAGAAAGCAAGAGCAACTATAAATACACAATCCATCTATGCTGAGGTAAAAGGACCCACTTTCAACATTAAGAAACAAAACCTGAATCCTCCTTGCACAAGAATTTCCAACTATTCCGAGTGGATGGAATCAAATGTGTCTTTCAAACACCAAGGTAAGGGAAAGCGCTCACCCATAGGCCACGCCCGCGATGGTGCACTTCTTGAACTGCATCACATTGCATGTCAGGGTCCCAGTTTTGTCAGAAAATATGTATTTAACCTACAAACAAGTTTTAAAACCTCATTAATATTTCAAGGATTTTAAGTGTCTATCTGGGGTCCTATGCATGTCAGGCAGGTGCTCCCCACTATGAGCTAGATCCATCCTCCTCAGAGAATTTTTTTATAGAGGAAAGGAAATGTAATTAAATTACACTTTCTTTAAAAGACAACTTTGTTCTATTGTGGTATATATTGGTGCGGATTAGAAAAACTAGAGTCATAGAGAAATCTGCTTCAGGTTATTCTGGATTTCCTCAGAAAGTTTCACTACTGTTTTCAGACATACACAGTTCTAGGGACTCTCCAGTATAGCTCAATATAACAAGCAATTTGAGGGGTGGCAGGAACTCGTGCAGCTCCCTTCGGACACCATCCAAATCGGCAAGGGGTGTATAGTCTGTCCTGAATGCAATCTGAATAGCATGAGTCAGAAAGTGGAGGAAGAGAAAGCAAAAATCCTTTTTTTTTTTTTTTTTTTTTTTTTTTTTTTTTTTTTAGCTAGCATTTGTGAATGGATTACAAATACACATCTGCAGTCACATGTCACCCTAGGAGGCTTTAGTGAATGAAGGATGCTCTCGGGATGTGGATACCGTAAAACTGTATCACTTGTCTAGTGAGGTCATAGCCGTTAGCATGTGGAAGTG
This sequence comes from Apodemus sylvaticus, assembly GCF_947179515.1. Lineage (NCBI taxonomy): Eukaryota > Metazoa > Chordata > Mammalia > Rodentia > Muridae > Apodemus > Apodemus sylvaticus. The sequence goes on along the minus strand of NC_067482.1, from coordinate 42,550,621 downwards.
CATTTTACGGTGTCTACATAATGATGACATCATCTGACAGTCTTCAGATACATCCCGGATAAGTGTTGGAAAGCTGTATATAATAATGAAGTATCAGTTATAATTCTTACTTCTATTTAACTATTTGACTAACCCAAATTCCTATTTAACTAGGTTCATACAATATGAACTTTTCCTTCCTTCTGGATAAAAGTTAGGAACAATTCTGTTGCTATTCCTATAACTCAAAGGCAGTTAATATTTAACAGCCAACCAGGGTACCTGCTAAGAAATATACTCAGGCTTGCATAGTATCTCACCTTGAAGGAAAAATCAGCTTTAATGTTGGAAAACTCCACTATTAAATATGAACACTGTGTACCATGCATCAACAAATGTACTTATGTGCATTATCCAAATAATGAAAAACGAGGAGATACTACTTCATCTGAAGTCACCATGGAAGGCAGGGATGATACCAGATCTCCCTGCTGATTGGACATATGTAAGAAAGTGCTTACCTGGCCAAGTTCCTCATTCAGATTAGATGTCCGAGCCATTGCTGCAGTGTCCGTGGGCTCATAATGCATGTCAAGATCCTACAAAAGAGCAAATGACATCACTGAATACAAGAGACTCGGGGACTTAGTCAGGAAAAGAAATCACATTGGTTTTTGCACTTTTCACAAGTCACCATTTGCCTACGGAGTTGTGTGTAACCACTCTAGGTCCCTGCTATCTCTATGTGATTCTGTGTGACTGTCCTGAGAAGAATGCAGCATGGAACGGTTCCCTTCAGTTTAAAGAGGAGAGTATGGTAGTGAAAACTTGTGTGGGGGGGTAAGATAGTTTGTTTACTTCCACTCTTCATTTCCAATAAGGTATCCTCCTGTTGGGGTTAAGGTATGCAATATGCACGAAATAATCCCTAGAGGGATGTGCAGTAACTGTTTAGTGATCTGTGCTAGAAAAAAAATCAACTAGTGTTTTCATAGTTAACTCTTCAAGCAACATGGGTTGTTATCTGAGAAGCTGTTTCTTTTAGTACAGATATTTGACAGTCAACCTCAAGAGGAATAGTTTTGTATTTCTTCATATTTGCTTTGCTCCCAATAGCCAGCCATTTCCAGCCCCATTATCTGACACTTTTTTTTTAATAGTAGAATACTTTATCAAGTCAGGGCTTTAGTTTATTGAGTTATATAGTAGAATTATATAGTAGAGTTATATAGTAGAATACTTTATCAAGTCAGGGCTATAGTTTATTGAGTTTTCACATCTCTCCTATCTGTGCTCTGATCAGTAGCATCTCTGGATTAGGCTTTGAGTTGGAAAACAGACATTTGTCAAGTGAGTTGAGAGACAAGAAGAGAGGACTCACACAGAGATCAACCTGGAAACCATGCAATGAAGACCAGTTAGAGGAGAGGAGGGGACAGGGGCTGACATGACTTAGAACAGGCACCATAGAACAGCTGAGGTTAAACATTTCCAACACCATCCTCAGAAAGCCATACTACATAACAGGACAATTATCCAGAACTAGAATCCAGGAGACAGTTACCAGTCTCTTCCACTCAAGGAGGAAGCTGGATAGTCAGGGCCATCACAAAGTCTCCTAGTTAGGAGGATGGTTGAAAAATAAGAGCTTGCCAGGATTATTCAACACTGCTATTATGTAATTATTGAAAACAAATTCTATTTTTTGAAAAATCTACATTAAAAAGTAAGATCCCGAGCAGCTATTTGATCTTCACGGTGCGTTTGCCTTATTATATCTGTGAATGAGAGTCTTTCATGAACTTAAAGTCATCTGGACATATGGCTAGATTCTTCAGCACAGATTCCTTGTATGAAAGTAAACTCTGCCTGCTGCTCATTTCATTGTCTCGAATTACACTGATCTTTTTACCAAAGATAAGAAAAAGGCTGACATTTTAGAGAGACCAGTCACCATAAGAAGATAATGACCAGATGCAAAAATTATCTTTGGTTATATTTTTAAAATCCCAAATATTGTTCAATTCAAAAAGCTTTCAGATGAGTTTGGGACATAAAAAAGTAAAATCTAAATTTCTCATTAAGAAAAATTCAACTCACTGAGAGATCAGGCCAGAAGATATCATTTGTACAAATTCATTAATTCTAACTAAGATAAAATGGAAAGAACTAAACATTAGTTGATGAAAAATATAGGAAACATGTTTAATCATCACACCAGTATTAAAATCATCAATATGATCATTCAAAAGGAAAAAAACATGTACAATGAAGTCATTCACAGTATCAAAAATGAACTAGATGTCAGTCACATCGATAGAAGCACAGTTATGTGCTTGATTGATTATACAACCCTCTGCCATGTAAACAGATTCTTGAGTACACAAATACTGTAGAATTCAAGTAAAATACCTGGTCATCCCAGTATTAGTGACCAGAAATTAAGTTCCAAGGAACCAAGAGACTAGACAAAGCTGCCTACATGGTAAATTATGACACTAGATCTACCAGACATATACTTCAATTCCAGCAGGGTCTACTTCCTCTACAGCTACTATGGGACCCCAGACAGGTTTCCTGCCCGAAAGACCAGCTTTCCTCAGGATATGTGGTGTATCTATTTGATTCTGAGGAGAGCATGTTACAATTATATTGGTCTTAAAAAGTAAAATACACAGTCAATTAAAACAACATATAGTTAAGACTTTTAAAAACAGTTTTTAAATGTCCACAGATCAAAAGACCCTATCAGAGTAAATCTTTAAAAAGAGAAACACATACTTAGGAAGAAGACATATAGCACAAATTCATATTTACCCAATTTATGAAGTATGCCTGGGTAAACTTCACCACTTCTAATGTAACCAGCAAGCTGATGGGAATGAGGTTGTTGAAAAGGATAATGAAAGTCAGGAAGTTCAGTCCAAAATTGCTAGCGCCACCATCTGTTGGGGAGGAGGAAGAGCATCACTGACAGTGTTATATCTGTAGTGAGAAAACCCGACCATGACAAGAGTTTCCTGTATTATACAAGTCTAGACAAACTACCTTGCTCATAACATAAATCTTGATTCTCAAACACCTCCTTCAATATAGAATTAGGATTCAGTTATATCTCCTTCTAGGGTCCCACTTCAGGGATTTAACCAACTCTAGACTGAAAATAATCTGTGTTCTGAATATGTGTTGTCTTATTGTTCCTTAAATAATACAGTGTAATAACCACTTACACAGCATATATTTTTTTGTATCATGCTATTAAATAACCTGGATATGACTTACAGTATATGACAAAATACACACAGTACAAATACTGGGTCATTTAAAATAAAAAGCCTTGGGTGTCTGTTGGGTTATGGTCAGCTCCTGATGTCCTAGAACCAATCTCCAGTGGATATAGCACATTAATCTTATCAAAATCTGCACAGTGCTACTAAAAAATAGAAGCTGGGTGTGGTGGCACATGCCTTTAAACCCAGAACTAGGGAGGCAGAAGCAGGTGGATCTCTGAGTTCAACTGAGGCTAGCCTAGTTTATAAAGGGAGTTCCAGGATAAGCACGGATACTTAGAGAAACCTTGTCCTGTGGGTACAGAGGGTGTCTTTGGTATTGGTATTGTAAACCCTTTTCCAATCTGCAAATTAGGCATGACCACTTATATGTGAATTCTTGAAAGTATTTTCAAACTAAAGTAGTGTTTCAAAGCAAACAACAGCAACCCGAACAATCTGAGTTGTAAGAACACTTATTTTTCCAGTGCTGGGCTCCCAGAGTCCTTGCTTAGAAGCTGGTAAACACTACACAGAGCTGTCCTTAGCTATAGGAGCATTGTTCATCTGTAGGTAGATTTTTCTCCTAAGTAAATTAACTTCTTCTTCAATAAAAATAAAACAGGGAAACCTAATACACTGTAAGGAATATACACAAACAAATTGATCACAGCAATGACTTTTCCAAGTTGTAATAATAAATCAATGACTATAAAAACCTTAGAATAGTTGCAAAGCTAAATAAATATAATTAAAAATTAAATGTAATAAAAACAGCTTTTGAAATCTGTATTTTGTTTGTTTCTTTTTTTTTTCTGTTAAGATTGTACTAGAATTTGTTTTCACACTTTGGGGAAATTAAATATTTACTGGCTAAGTATTCATTACGAGGAGATGGAAACTCACTTCCTAGAAATTCCCAGAGGGGATACATTAACATGAGAACAGCAAGAGAATAAATACATATTCTAGTCAGGAAGTGATTTGAAACTACTCTTCCTGGGACAAGATGAGCATTTACATAAGACTTCAGTTACTGAGTTCAAAGGAAAGCACATTAAAAAAGAAAGAGGAAGAAAGAGAGAGAGGTGGGAGGGAAGGAAGGAAGGAAGAAAAGAAAGAAAGAAATAGTTCATTTTAAAGCATGTAATATATTTTCATAACATATTCAATACTCATTTTCCTCTACATATAATCTCCTTTCTTGTGTGTAACTGCCACATTTAACATACTTTAGAGGGTAGTTTTTATTTTATATATCATGTTATTGGTTATATTTATAGAGCATTTTACATTACTATGAAGTAGAGGTGTGTTTTTAAGTATTCTGAAGTTCAGAGAACCTAAATTTTTACTTGCTTTTTCTGGAAATCTATTTTAAAAAGAAGGTAAGACCTCCAGCTATCTTAGCCATGCGTTTCCCTCTCAGAAACAATAGGATGTTCCGCAAACTAAACTAAGAAGCAAAGGTTGTATATCTCAGTTGAAGGGGAAGAAACGAGCCAGCGTTCACTGCTCACAGTGTAGATGGAGGTACCAGTCTTTCCCAGAATGCCTTCGGTTCCAAATGGCCGAGCCCACAGAACACACAAGAGACATGGCAATTAAGATGCAGAATAAAATCAGAATTTGTACATTTGTGATCCGTTCCACATTGGAGAGCTTAAGTGGTGGGCTTGTGGAATTCTGTAAAACAAAACAATGCAAAAACAAGACAAGATGATGGTTAAAAAAAAAAATTCTGCACAATTTAGCATTGGATACTTAGCGGTGGATGAGGGAGACAAAGTCATAGCTCAGTACCTGGACGTGAGCTGAAAACTGTTCCCAATACAAGGTAAGTGTAACAGGGGGCCCATGGCTGTCACTTCTTTTTCTTAAGACCATTATACCACATGCACTTTTTTCTAGGTTGTAAAACAATGAGAAAAGTGGGGAGGGATAACATTTGTTTTGGGACTAGAGCCTACATACATCTCAATGTCTAAAGGATCTCTGGTGCTACTCAGCAACTGTTTTAGTGGACACAGCAGTAATTCAAGTGCTACTACCTATCATCAATAACAAAGAACTGAGTGTGGCAGCAGGCCGGCTTAGGAGGCAGAGGCAGGAGGACCCTAACGCAAGCCTGACTGACCTACAGCAGAGGGAGTGTCACTCTAAAGGGCCGTTGTCCCTGCTCCATGTGATGATTCAGGATTTATGCCAGGTCTGTGCTAACTGAGCATCCACAGGACAGAAAAGGAAATCCCTCACAACCGATACGAATGAAAAATGATAGACTTTATAGCATGGCCAGGGTAGGAGCATCCATCTGTCAGTGTTAGCATCTTCACACCTGTATGATATACAGAGACAAAGGCCCTTTAGAGAGACACTCCAGTTAGTATTTCCAAGTGAGTTCCCTCACTTGTTACACTACTAAATGTAGCTTGCATTACAATGCAGAGATGAAGCCCACGTGGGTGTGGATGACTATCAGGAGGAGAACAGACAGCAAAAACGGCCTTGTATAGAAATGCCAAAAATGCCATGAAAGGAAAATATTTAGTTTATACATTTCTTAAAAAAACAAAACAAAACAAAACACAAACAGGGAAACAAAACTGTTTAGTTTATACTCTACTTTAAAAAAAAGCCCAAATTTAAAATTTGATCACTACATTAACATAAAATCACAAGACAAATATTTTAACACAGACAGTGTTACCCAGGCAAGTTGATATGAGCATTAGCAGTTGGAAAATACCATGGATCAACACACACCGCCATTCATTGAGCGCCCAATGACCTTGGGGAAAGTTTCACAGTGTACCCATGTGCAGGGACCTCATCTCCTAGGGCAGGGATTTCAAGGTTTCCTTCGCTTAGTTCCTGGTGTGGGTGTGTGGGATGAGGCTCAGGCATATCTGATGGCTGGTCTGCTCTGTTTGGGACAAGTGCAGCAAGAGTGATGAATCAGTCTTAAAAGGTTTCATAGATAAAAGAGTCTCACCTGCATCAGCTTGGTGTCATGTCCGGTGTAGACAACTATCCCATGAACCCATTGGGTATTTCTTAACTGAGCACCTCGAAGAAGGATCTGGTCTGCTCCCAGGGGAACAGTGCTAGGAGGAAGTATATTGGCATTAGAAATGACATAGTCCAAAATGCCCTAGAAATGCACACTCATTATATAGTTAACAAAGTCTACACTATTAAAACTTTATCTTTGGAATGGAACATTTTTTTTCAACCAACAATGATACTTTTCAAATATAACTGTTGGTTAAGAAGTTGGTTTTCCCTTAACACCATACTGACCATATTTTATATCTTTACTCTCCCTATGGACTACAAGTTTCCCACATACATCCCAATGATGGGGCTCCAACTCCCACTATGATCACATCTGTAGCCACATCTTTTCCATGGTACAAGTCTTAGGTAAGTTCATGAGAGTGAAGCCCTCTGATGTTCCTAGTGCCCTGGTAAGGCATCTGAGAGCTTTCTTTGTCAAATAAATAGACACAGAGATAACATTTTTTGCCAGATGCAAAAATGGCCTTTGTGGTGGTGTGAATAGGAATGGTCCCCATATACTCATGTGTTTGAATGCTATGGCCCATAGGTGACACTATTAGGAGGTATGGCCTTGTTGGAGGTAGGGTGTCATGCAAGGGTGGGCTTTGAGGTCTCAGATGCTCAAGTTATGCCTACTGTGGCATTTGCTTCTGTTGCCTGTAGATCAAGATGTAGAGTTCTCAGCTCCTTCTCCAGCACTACATCTACTTACATACCACTATACTCCCTGCTATGATGGTAATGAATAATGGAGTGACTCTCTGAACTGTAAGCCAGCCCCAATTAAATGCTTTCCTTTATAAGAGTTGCCATGGATATGGTGTCTCTTCACAGCAAAAAGAAATGCAAACTAAGACAGCCTACATCAGAATCCGCTCATGTTCCTTTGATTTCATTACCCAGAAGGTAGCAAAACAAATTTCAATTGATAAAATTAACTAAGTTCTGTCATTAAGACAGTCTAAGCAAACTAATATAGTATCTCCAATAGCAGGCAAATTTTTGGGAATATAGTAGCTAATCCTCACATATGAGTCTTCCTGAGATTTAAGTTTATGTAAAATTTAAAAATGGTATGGCTAAGATATCTTTCCCCTTTCCCCTCTCAATAAACACACAAACACACTTCATTTAAATTAAAAACAACTTTGTACATAGCCAGGGTTCAAAAACTACACAATAAAATCATAGCTCACATCATATTCTGATACTACCACTGCCTTTCTGAAATGAGGGCTTAAACCTAAAACCTTATTATATTCATTTTACAGGATTAGCGTATCTGTTTTTCAAGAACGCAAAAACATTCCCAATAAATGGTATTCATTTCAAAGCCATTTGCTTCTTAGATGTTAACATTTTCAGATAGGCATTGAGTCAGTTGATGGACATGTACTATCCAAAAATTGAACGGCTCAAAGATTCCTAACAGCCAAGCTAGGTTTTCATTTAGCAAGAAAGTAATATAAAAATTCAAACATAAAGAAAACTATACTTAAAACTTCTTGGAAAAGAAGAAAGCATTTTCAATGTTGTCTACAAAGAATACAGGTCTTGTCAATCAGTAAAGGCCAAGTGAATCAGGGAAACCTCCATTTCTAGTGGGTTTAGAAGGTCCAGTCAGGATCCAAGGCTGAGGAGAGTTTGGGCATTGGACCTTCCTTCAGGAAATACATTCTCCTGGCTCAGTGAAATCAATCCCCATGTGTTAGCACGGCCCCTGCAGGGGGTCCTCAGGAAACTGTATTTTAACTCCTTCCATTTACACCCCACAGCAGGCTTAAGGCCCACTGGAATGGGAATGAGGCATAGTCCATTTTGTGAAGGCTTATAAAATATATGAAGACTGGTTATTTTGAATGGAAAGGAGGTTTATTTTGGGGTCAGTCTCTAGTCATTACATTGAGGGCTGAGTTTTCAGTATGTGTGAGCCCTCCATGGGACAAAACCATATTGAAATCACATAATTCTCTTGTATAGGTGTAAACATCTGGAGTGCACATCAGGATTGGGAGGGGCCTGGAGGCTAAAGCAGGCTCCACAAAGTTCTTGGGAAGTTCCTGGATTGTGCTGTAGTGCATCTGTGTACCCACTGCCCCTCACCTAACTGACTGGGCTCACTATCACATCAGATACACATTCATTGCCGCCCCCCCCCACTGTCTCCCAGTCTGCCTGCTCCTCCCAGAGTCCCTGTCTCACTCGCTCATATGATCTTACTGATAAAGCATATTATAGAACTTTAGGCTTTTCAATCTTGGTACCGACATATAAAGTTCTCCTTATGGCATGGATTTTCTTGGCACTGATCTAATGATAAGGAATGGAAGCAGGCCAGTTAAAAATGTCAGACTTAAGAAATGATGCTCATACAAATGGCCAAATCTATCATTAGTCTACACCCATATGTTCGAGGAAAGCATACTCTGAAAATTCAAGAATTAATGATTACCTCAAAGATCATAAGAATGTGTTTTGGTAGATTAGATAAGGGTGCCAGTTCACGGTATATTTCCCATGTCATTTCCGTAGATCCTTATTTAAGTTTTTATCATTCATAGTCTAACAATGAGCACATTGGCGGCATTCCCCTAGGCTGGTTGAACCAGTGCACCTAGCTGATGGTTACCTCGACAGCACACCTATCTGGTGGACAAGCTCTGCTGTGTAGAGGAGGTAAGGACTGAGGACAGAAAACAGAAGTGAGGCACTAAACACCCCCACCCTTCTTGCCTTGTTCTGTCCCATTGCTTTGTTTCACATTGTAATAAGACTCCTTGATAAAGAAGCCCACACTTGCTATAGCTAATTCTTCTCAACCATGTCAGGCTCACCCTCATCAGGCTCCGCCTATTCTAATCAAGGGCCATGATTGCCATTCAATAAAACCAAATGATAATGTTGAGACACAGTGCACTTGGCCATGGGACAGCAGACCTCACTTTGCCCCTCCCTCTCCCCTTGGCACTTCCTTTACTCTTCCTTGGTTTCTAGACCCTTGTCTTCTCTCAGCGCCCCGCCCCCATGCTAGACAGTCCTCTGGGCTTTCAATTTTTCTCTCTACACTCTTTCAATAATTTTTTCCAGGCCCATGAGTTTAAATATCTATACAAACTGCTCTCAAAGTTCAGACATATATTCAAATGCCACTTGGACACCACAAATTTATTAAGTTCAAAACTAAAGGGATGATGTTTCCCATTCATACCCCACTCATGAAACCCAGATTTACTCAGAACACCTATACTGCCCGTAACATCCATGTGATCTGGTTCATTATCATTTGCCTCTCACCTCAATTTCTCTTCTTTTAACCACAGTGATTTGCATGATTTCTTCTGTCTAGAATCCTCCACCTCTAGATATTCACGTGTTTAAGCTCCAAACCTTCTGATCACCACTGTTCAAATTCACCTTCTAAAGGAAGCTCACGACAATCACCCTAAGAGATTCCTTCCTAAGGACACCTCGTCTCTTTGGCCTCTGCTATCTTTCCCAAAGTCTTTCTGCTTTTTACGAAATAATAAAGGATCACAATTTCTATTTATTCCTTTATTTCTGTCTGCCCTCCAACTGCTTTACCACAAGAAAGAAACTTCAAAAATATTCTCTCATATGTGTTAGTGTCTCTCCAAAATTTCCATTTTGAAATTCAGTCTTTAATATTGTGGCATTAGGGTGCTAGAGCTGATTAAGTCTTGAAATTTCTGCAGTCATGGACCCGAGGAGATGCTTCTCAGTAAATTGCTTGCTGTGCAATCATGAAGACCTAGCTTGATTCTCAGAACTCATATTTAAAAAGAAAAGAAAAAGCTAGGTATTAGTATTAGTGTGTGCTTATAATTCTATCAGGGAAGGCTAGGGAGTTAAGAACATCCTTGGGGCTACTATACAGCCAGCTGGATAATCAGAAAGCTCACACCAGTGCAAGAATCTGTATCAAAAGGCAAGGTGGTTGGTGGAACAACACTTGAGGTTGACCTGAGGTCTCTTTCTGCATGCTTTTTATATACATATACAACATGTGCATGGGTATGTGCATACCACACACACACACACACACACACATACACACACACACACACACACACACAGCTGTTGAAACTGGGATTAAATCATTGCAAAGGATGCCCAAAGACCTTCGTCATGCCAGAATACTGGGAACAACACTTTCTTAACAGACACCAAATTCAGTGCCTTGACCTTCCAGATTTATGAGCAGAAGATTTCTGTTGCTCATAGATTTTTTAATTTAATTTACTTTGTTAGAGTGAATGAAAAAAGACAAAAGGGAGGAATATAATATTGATATGGTTTGTTCAGTGTGACCTAAGTAATATTTGTAAATGGTCTAGGCCAGTGCATCTCAATCTGGGGCTATGACCCCTTGGGGTTGAATGACCCTTTTAATAAGGATCACTTAAGACCACTGGAAAATACACATATTTAAATTGTAATCCATAGCTGTAGCAAAATTGCAGTTATGTAGTAGTAACAAAAATAATTTTATGGTTGAGGGTCACCTCAATGAGAGGAACTATATTAAAGGACCTAAGAACTAGCCACATGCTATTTACCCATAAAGAATAGTTCAGAGTCCTGGAATATCACTGAAAACATCCAACTGCCAGACTGACAGGAACATGGAAACATCTTTGATTACATTACATGAATAGAGCCAGTGACAGTACGAGGAAGGTTAAGAACCACTGGTCTAGTCACCTAGAATTTAGGTGTATACTAAAGTGTACAGGAAAGATGAGAATCAGGTAGAAGAAACTAATGACTACATATGATAGCATGGCCTAGGAAAACAGCATAAACAGAGGAGATAAATTATCTGGCTACTGTGGTATAGTCTGAACTCCTTGAGATATCAAAGAAATGGACCGTGGCCATGGGCTTGGGATAGGAAAGCTCATGGCAGAAACTTCAGCCAAAGAACCAGTCACAGGCTATTTACCCATAAAGAATATTCCAGAGTCCTGGAATATTACTGATAACATCCAACTCCCAGAGTGACAGGAACATGGAAACATCTTTGATTACATTCTATGAATAGAGTCGGGATTCAGCATCCTTACAAAGGATATGAGTTGAAATACAGACATGCTTAAAACAATTGTGAGTCAGTATGTAGACCAGAAGACAATCTTGTGTAAGGAGATGTAGGAGACACTCAATAGCACAGGATGGCAGGGAGAATGTGAGTTCACATACCCATGTCCGTCAAGCCTTATGTTCCCAACAAAATCGTAGAGATGTCGATTTGGGCTTTCACACTCGATTCTGCCAGAAATTCTCATCAAACTGTCAATGTCTTTGATATCCGATGTTGCTGGTAAGCCCTGTTGGCACATTCCCAAATAAACAGAGAGTATTTTAAGTAAGCATTGTGAGGGTTGGGAACTCTCCAAGCTCTTAAATAGATGAGGAATCTCACCATTTTGCAAGTAATTCTTTCCCTTTATATAGTACTGTCAAACTATAATTTAGGGGTACCTTTCTTATCCATGTGAGTACAGACTTTTAGCACAGAATAATACAACTTTTATAAAAGTTCTAAAGTATCCATTGCACCACTTCTAAAACTAATGGCAATACTGGCTGCTGCATGGTTTCTGTCTCCTGAGTCTAAAGGAGGAGGTGAAACAGTAGAGTTTGCATTCAAAGAGAACAGTTTTGTCTTCCTTCCTATTTCTCCTTTCCTTACTCCCTCCTTTCTTGACAGGGAGACCTTCCGAGCAGTTCTTCACTCAGCTGGAAGTGACTGGCACTGAGGACACCCAGCTTAGCCATCTGAGTGCAGCCCCTTCCTGACGATCCGGCTCTACCACAGCCCAAACACACCACTGACACTGCTGTCAATCACCATGAAGCCAAGGGTACGTATTTAAAGTAAAATCTCCCTTTTAAAACCTTATCAAGAAAATGTTACTGTTGTTTTCTGCTGAACATAATATGAAAAGCAAGTACAGAAATATAAAGAAATTTATATCCCCAAGATAAATGTGTTTCTAAAGAGCAATGGCCGTTAAGTATGGCAAACCAAATGCTACCTGGGGCCAAGAAAAATAAGTGAACATGTCAAAGAACTTAGAACACTAGGTATGGGGTAATCCCAGGATTCACAGCGGCAGGTAGAGCTCTGTGAGTTTGAGGCCATTGATCTATGTAGTGATTCCAGGTCAACCAGGGCACACTTGTATTCATACTCTCTGTGTTTCTGTCTGCCTTTCTCTTTGCCTCTCTGTCTCTAACACACACACACACACACACACACACACACACACACACAAACACACACACACACACACACAGTAACAAATATTATTACTACTATTATCATTCATGCATTGGCTATTATATAGAGGAACTCGAGTATTATAAGTATTATTTCCCAATGGGACATATTCAACCAGGAAACTAAATGAGTCCCACAATACTTAATTCTAAACAGTTTACAAACTATTTTTCATAATGGTTTAAAGAGAAAATAGTTGTATGTAGACAGAATCCCTTTTAGACAGAGGCTTCCAAACATAAAATCACAGAACAGTGACTATGAGTTGATGTAAAGAACTTACTTGTCTAATTTTCAAGTTTGTTTCACCATCTAAGTTGGACGTTTCGATGTAGCACATGGCCTGGGGCTCACTGTTGTTCATAATTGAAAAACAAACATTTAGTTAGGAAAGGAAGGACCAAGACCAGCTTATTTAAGTGCATAGACTCATCAAAGCCATTTATTCTAGACAAAGCTATAGTCACCTAGTCTCTTGGTTCTAATGGCAAGACAGCGTGAGGCACAACTCATGCACAACACTCATGGATCAGCCTTCTAGCCAGGAGACCCCAAAAAGCCATTTCCTGACAACACTCTGTAATGGTCTTCAAGATAACATCATGAGGAGCCACACTATTTTAAAACCACTTATCTATATAGACACAACTGTGTCCAGATTTATCCCCAGTTTAGAAATGTCTTGTTTCATGCTCATGGCCCACATGTAAATTGGTTATATAAAATGGTTGATTAAAACCTTCCAGACTGTTCCTTCTATAAGCTTGTACTTATTATCTTAGCCTTTTAGCTATGGTCACAAGATCACATAGACCACATAATATTAAAAACTCAAGGCTATTTTTAAAGGATGTATTTTACAATGAAAGTAGACATTACACTTTATATTTTCTAGTCTATTCTTTAAAAAAACTTGATTGAGAGCTCTCTCTCTCTCTCTCTCTCTCTCTCTCTCTCTGTGTGTGTGTGTGTGTATGTTCATGCATGTTATTTGTGGCCTGGTGCATGTGGGTGGGGTAGCATACATGCAGATGTGTAGAGGTCAGAGTATAAGCTGAGATGTGGGTCCTCAGGTGCTGTCCATGTAGTTTTGAGGCAGGGCCTCTTATTGGCCTTGGACTTGCAGAGTAGACCAGGACTAACTAGTCAGTGAGCTCTAGGGTCTGCCTGTGTCTGTCTCCTTAGCAGTGGGCTTACAAGTGCAATACCACATGTGGAATTTTTCTTGTAGGGTCTCAGGGATTGGACTCAGGTCATCGTGTGTACAAGCAACTACTTTACAAACTGGTCATCAACCTAGCCTGATTGAGATGCTCCTAAAGCAAACTTGGCCATACTGCTCCTTGTCCTGAAGCTGCTGCATTTGAGGTTTTAAGTGAATTCTGAATGTGGTGGCCTGGGGACTGTGTTCTTGTTCTCCAGTTGTATTATTGTATTTTTTTTTTTTGGCTTGGATGCTATAAATGTATGAGTATGGCATAACTGTAAAAATTTAACCCTTAACTCTACAGAAAAGCATTATGAAGATAACTCTAAAGGTATGCTTAAGTTAAACCAATCTCATTATCACTTAACTACACACTACGCGGCCTAGTTTATCAGATAAATAACTATAAATAGAAATTTATAAGCTGTAAACACTGGAATTTTTTAAATCAACCTCCAATTTGTACATGTGCAGCACAGACTGCATTAAGTGCCAGAAATGAGCATATAAACTTAAGTTTGTCACCTTGAAATTAACAAAATTTACTGAAAGACTTAGACATCAATCAAATTTTATAGATTAATTTTAAAGTAACCTCACATATTCTTCAAGTTTTCCCTATGAGCTTTCTGTCACATAGGCTGCTATTTCCCAAGCAGAGAAATCTTTCCATACTAATATTTTTATTCTCAATTATTCCCCCCAAATATTGTTAACTCATGGTCACAATAGTTATTTTCACTCTGGCAACTGCCCAACTTTATAATTTCCACCTATTCATTGGAAATGTAAGTGGCTTCTAAAGCTGGAAAACACATTTCTCTGCTAATAAAAAATGGCAACAAACAAAACAATAATTGAGACTGCCAGCTCATTAAAATGTTACTGATAAATAGACTTATCCAAAGCCAGCCTTATAGTAAAAAGAAAGTAACCTTCTAATTCTAATACTGCCCTCCACACAAAACAACTTGTATTGAGCTTCAAATGATTAACAAATTAGGAAGCTTAAATGGCTTGATGCGAGGCCGATGAAATACCTCCCAATTTGGAACATTCCTAACAGTGACTTCAGACAGCTGTGGCTGCCGTGGCTCTAAGGGCTATGAAGAGGCAGCAGGGTGAGGAATCATGCTAGCTCGTAAGTATGTCAGCAAGTCATGAGAACATCCAAGACACAGACTCCAGTGAGAGGCAAAGCAAGCTTTTTGATTAGTAAGTGGAAAAAAACGAAACAAGATGCACACCACAGAACAGACACCAGGAGACAGCCGTCACGGATCACAGCAATGCACGTTTGTTCACAGGTTACAGCTGGGATGAAGACGGATCCCAAAGCATGCAGTACGAAAATGTACAACAGCCAGCCTCGTGCAGGGGTCCTCTATAAACCCTATACAAGCCCAAATCTTAGTTGTAGTTACTGCAGAAATTCCACAGAACTTGTAGAAAATTTAAAATATAAGAATAAGAAAGCATCCTCAATCAGTTTTTGGTGATTATGTCACGAAAAGCTTAACAGTGTTCACAAACAATATCCTGGAGAATTAATAACTAAAGCCTTAAAGGCGAGGCGTGTCATTAAAACATATGTGACTCAATGCACGCGAAATTAAAATCTCTTGGACTCCTATGGAGAATAATAGGAGTTCAGTGTGCCCAGCTGATGGACAGAGAACATCCAGCACTGTATTCATAAAGTGCCTTTACAATATTTCCAATCCACATTACCGAGAGGTATATGCATTTGTGCTTTAAAGGAAGAGATCCGGCTCAACCGCATTTGGGTGCAGTCGTTCTTTGGTTTAAGGTGAGGACCCACATACACACAGCCTGCCCCACTCTGTGGCTCTGACCTTGAGGACAGACTGAGGAGATCTGCCGGGAGGTGCTCCCCATTGGCCACCTTCACTATCTCCCCCACTGCCACCTACACGTCCCAGTTTAAAAGAATTGAAATGGGGAGAAAAAAAAGGAGAAACGAATAACAGAGAAAATAAAAACCAAACAAATGGACAAAAGAGACAGAAGGTTTGAAATTATTATAGAAGAGGATTCATGTTAATAAAAATGTCTAATGCCGATTTTTTTCAAAACTTATTTTGATCAGGCCTGAAGGGAGAAATGAAAATATTTAATATTCAAATGTAAACATATTTGACTTTAAGCCGCCCAATTTTCAGTTTTTAAAGTGAAACTTTAATATTTTAAAGTTTATGTACAAGCATTTATCAAATTAAATAAAAACATTTTATTGTATAGATTTCCTTTCCTTAAACTCCTCAATTTGCTGCGAACTTTGTTTCCTCCTAGCAAATCAGCAAAGAAATGATTTTAAAACTCTTTGTTAGATATTTGAAAAACAAGTACATCTGGTCCCCTCTCTCATACACTACAAAAGTAACTTTGTTCTGACTCCAAAACGTTTTCAAAGTTGACTGCATCCCTATCATATTACCTTTAGTGGGAAGCTGTACAGATGCCTGTCTTAGGCAGTTAGAGGCCATGGCTGCATCAGTTGAAGGAATTTAATAATTAATAAAGTCTAAGTAAACACACTGTGGTTGAGAGAGTGTAGGAGGGTAAGCCTTTGTATCCAGACACATATGAAAGTCCTTCCAAGAATCTACCTGGATTTGAATGAGAGCCATAGTTGCTCTCTTCCATGTTTCTGCTACAAAATGCACTCATGGCTACATGCTAACCCGTGTTTGCTCATTTCAGATCGAAAGTCGATAAAAAATAGAACTGGCAATGATATTCCCTCTTTAATTTTAAGCTACCTCAAGCTCACCTCCCATGCTTACTCCCATGTAGACAAGCAAAGCCAATAAGCTGATAATTCCATTTTAGAAACTCTCTCTGACAAAGCCGTAGACAAATATAACTAAGGACAGAAAGTCAGACTTAAAATCAGTCATCTGTGCTATACAGAGACGTCAGATAGGGAAATCAGAACAGCCTGAGTTATCTCAAATGCCTGAATACCTGTTTCTATAAATAGCCAAGGAAAGACTGCTTTCCTGATTATGCTCCCCTAGCTTGTAAAAAAATCCACTCAATTTTAAATCATGACCTGATTAAATAGATTTTGAAAAAAGGACACTGTCCATATTTTTATGTGGGTTTTACAAATCAAACTGTCCAAGGAAATGATGATAAACAACCTCAAGACATTAAAACACATTTCTTCCTTGTTTATTTTGGGACTAAAATTGTAAGGTTTTAAATCCTAAATTTATACATGGACTAGTGTGATAGTTTTTAATCCTAAGGCCATATGCTCTGAATACTGATTCACAACTATCTTAAAATGTGAATGCAAGAAAAATTATCTATATTCAGTAACAGAAAGGACTCGAAAGGAAGAATAAAGTACTCGGTCTGGTGGGAAAACGGTGTCGTCATATGGAAAGGCACAATGACAACAAGCAATCACCATCCATTCTCTTGTGTCATTTCACCACGAGGACTAGGAAAGTTAGCAAGAGAGATGACTGTGCAATAAAGGAATTTATTATAAATGAGGACTGAAAAGAGAAAAAAGCCAAGAAAGCCCAATCCATTGGAAGGCATCATATAGGTGACAGGGACTCATAAACAGTGGTCCACATAGAACACATGGATCTGGATGGAGCCAGAGAAAGAGGAGACTCTTAAGTTTGGGTTATGTAGTACCTGATACTCATTCTATATGGCACACATGAAGCCAATCAGTTTTGTAAATGCTTAATTAAGAATCATGAGAGGTTTTGAAATTCTTCGTTTATTCCTTATTTCCTTGGAGAAATCACAAGGTCAATGCAGGGTAGAGAAACCATCCTCTACACTGTTTGAGCATCAGTAGGTGTCTCTACCTTGACGAGAGAAGGACAGTGTCAGCAGGTATATACTCTTTGCCTTTTATTATAACTATATCTCCAACATTTACCTGAAAGAAAACTGGGAATTGGTTAATTATCTGCATGGAAAGATAGTAAAAAAAATATACAACCCATTATATTAATGCACAGAATTTAAAAAAAAATGTTTTGAACTCCACAAAAATGGCATAAAATTAGAGATGAATGTATATTTGTTTTTATCTGTTATTTATCTTAATAAAATGTATTGATCAATTCTACATCTTTGACATCTCGACTTCTTAAAAGCTCTCTCTTTGACATAAAAATAAGAAGGAGGAACCCACAGTTAAAACATCTCCCTACTTAAGGAAGTCTCTATACAAGTGAAGAAATGATATCTGTGAGCAGTCACCTTAATTTATAATTTAGAAAGGAAGAAACATTTAAGATTCTAAGTCTCTGAGTCACATATTCAGGGTGAATGGAAACGCAGAGACTCAAATACACATCCACCTACCTTGTAGCTTGATTTTTGAATAACTAGAATGAGACTATCATTAGAGTTCTAATAACATAAACTGCAGCTTTTTGTTATTATACGGTAGCATTTTTTCCACCCTTGAGTATGGTATGAAGGTAAATTACAGTTCTCTTGTGGTCAGAAACTATTGGGAGTCATTTGTCAGGGCTCTTACTGCTTTGTGCAAATTGCTTTTGGCAAACAGTGCGTCTCCAAGCCAGCAATAACCAAGCTCTGGTCAGGAATGGGAGCCTTAGAGGGAATCATTATGGGGAAATTGCTACAGACGGGGTGGTCCCTGCAGTAATTTTATCCATTGGGAGAAATAGTGCGGGAAGGCTGGGGAGAGGCAGCATCTATGGGATCTATGCCTATTTTCCAGATAGAAAAGCGGAATGGCCTTCTCTTAAAAACAATCACTTCAGTTGAAACCTGCCATGTGGACCATCTATCTAAAAGTGCCCCAAGTACCAAGGATGTTAGCACTGAACACCTGTTACCTCAAAAGAGGGTGAATATATGAAAAAAGAGCGACTATAAAAATGACATGTATAAATACACGTTAACCTTTAATAATGTGCAGTAACGAACAGTACCAAGGACAAGATGATCAAAGACAAATGCTCTGCAATCAAGACACTTAGAGGAAAAGCCACCCCAGTTACTATGCAACCATGTGTTCATGTCTCTCCTTCTCTTAACTACATGCTTCATAAAACCAGGGCTGCACCACCTCTGATGCATTAGGTTGATGCATTTGACTTATGAAAACTCCTAACCGGCTGCTGTGCTATCCAGCATCTTTATTCACTGCAAGACAACAGAAGGGCTTGGATGATTAGGTTGAAGGAAATACAACGCCTTCTATGGATGCTGCGCTGTGGGGACTCCAGCAGCCTGGAAAGCCTAGAGCTTGCTCACTACCCCCAAAGCTCTCAGGATGTGAGGAAAGCAGGGCACTCCCTTGCTTACGTTTTAGATCTGTTTCTCAAAGATACCTAGGCAACTTTCTCTCCTGGTTCTAACCTCTTAATGTGGTATTCTTCATTCCAGACTAAGAGAACCAGGAAGTCAGAAAGGCTGTGACAGAAGAAATGCTTTGAGTACAGATCCCTCTGGAGGACATGAGGAAATATTTTGGGCTTTAGATTCACTCCCTTCAACTTCCCCAAGCCATGGACAAGAGCAATTATAATCAAGGATTATGTAAAAGGGGTAAAACTGTCTAACTATAAAGGACTTATTTAAAAATCAAACTATTTCCAATTGTAGGTTACAACATATTTGCATTTTATTTAAGATTTTTTTTTCAGGATATGGTTTTCATCCAGAGAAATTGATCTCATGGTGGGAACTTACACATTAGACAGTTTTCCACTGTAACGTTGAGCTATACACATGGCTCACATGCCAAGCTTCCCAACTGTGCCAGACAAATGTGCTTGTTTCGAGATCATTCACCTACATTCTCTACTTGGACCTGTCTCCAAAACCCTGAGCAGTGACCTCTGCATGGCACAGTGAAGAAGTGGCCTTTGTGTGGAGAGATCAACAGGGCCAGATGCTTTTGTTTGAAGAAATACAGCTTGGTGGTGGTGGTGGGGGCTTTGTCATGTCAACGCTTATTTTAAATCAGAGTCTTGAAACTTCACCTTTGTAACAGAGAAACTACTTCATAGCTATGTGGAGTGCTGGGCTGCTAACATCTGAGAGCTTCCCCGCTGTTCTGTGGTAACTCTATGTATGCTGACAAATTCCTTAAGTCTTCTGCGGAACATTAAAAACACCCCTGTGCTAAGAATCGCAGAGAAAGTACCAGGAAGCAAAGTCCATTTGCCAGAGTTTTTTGTTTGTTTGTTTGTTTGTTTGTTTGTTTGTTTTAATATCACAAGGACATGTGGATGACATTACTGGTTTGAGTTTATTAAGTCTATTTTTCATTGTACAAAGTTTCACGTGAACCAGGGACAAGACCTGTCCCAGCAACATGGCCAAGCCACCAAGAAAGTCTGCATTTGTGTCTGCTGATTACTTTATATATACATGTGTATATATATATGTACGTGTGTGTGTGTGTGTGTGTGTGTGTGTGTATTGGCATGGCTGGCAGCTCAGTATGCACAGGCCTATTCTTTTTACCTGTGATTACATTTTATGATATAGGAGCCACTATATGTTTTGTTACCTGCTATGAGCTCATTCACTACTAGGCACATACATTAAATAAATATTTATTGGATGAGTATATAAAACTTTCCATGTCATCATGGTATGTAAAATCAAAGTTTTACTTGTAAAATATGGGTGCAGAATACTGTAACTTACTGTATGTGTATCCTAGTTTTAAATATTATAAAATAAATTGAATATGTAGACTTCTGCCTGCTTTATGATTATTATAGGGATAGACTATAAATTACCAGAATCTTCTACATGGTTTTCATCATGAACAGTCATACTATGAGACTGCAACAGTATATTAATATAATATAAAAAATAAAAATTCTGGAGCACAAGTTTCTCATTTATTTGGCCATCAATGAAACATAATTATACTTCAGTTTGTACTTTTTGTTGTTAGGTTGACCATGATACCAAGTCTGGTTGATATTCCTTCTTGCTTATTACATTGTTTTTGGGGGTTTTTTTTGTTTTTTGTTTTTGCTTAAAGAATAAGAACCAAAATATTTTGTCTTACTTGGTAAAAATATGTAATATATTCCTCAAATATCTGTGGCATCTTTTGCATAGGCTTAAAACTTATATAATCAGGATCATGAGATGTTGTTCTGTCCCGCATACTTATTAAAATCTTCATTCTATTAATGTATATTTCAGAACAGCATTTTAGCACTTAACTCTTTTAGCCAGATGGAATTTCTTTTTGCACAAATTAGGATGTAGATGTAACCTAAACATTCAAGTATTTTTTCTTGATCCTGCCGATCTTCAATTCTGCCTTGCTTATCAAATATGAACCAACCTCACTTCGGGACACTATATTCTTCTCTATTTTATCTGTTAATAGCTACTTTTGAAATAGATTTTTAATAAAAATATTATGTTAGTAATTTGAAATAAGCAATCTCTTGTTTGTAATTTTGAAAGAACATATATATTTATCTGAATCTCCTTTTGGGGGGTATGTATGAGACAAGGATTTCCTATACAGCTCAGGCTAGCCTCAAACTTGAGGCTCTCTTCCTGACTGAGATTCCTCAGTGCTGGGATTACTGACAGGAGCCATCAACCAGCCCCACTTATGTGAATATCTAACATCTAGAGAACACTTGCTTTCTTCTCACAGTTCACATAGATTTTGCTCGTAAGCATTCTATGTATCACTAAGAATGAGGTCTTCCCTGTGTTTCCTAACAATACTGCCAACATCAAAATGCATGCTTATCTTGAGTTCATCATTGAACCAACTTTACGAATGTAACTATCTAGTCATAATTACTAAATAACTTCAGCTCTTTTTAACTGGGTGGTTTTTTGACAACACCCTATATTCTATCTTTTCATATCATAATATGGGATATGCACATTAAGTGTGGTCTTGACTTCAAGAATGTCGAACAATTCTGTCAATATAGGCAACCACAGTTGGTGATCTGTTATTTTTGTCTATTAAAAATTTAAAAGTGAGAGTTACAATAATCTATGTACACACAACCTCAAAATAGTGATTTTCATGAGGAAAAGTTGAAGGTTAATTTTACAATGGAGGGAAAGAGAGTTGCTTCATGACTTTGTATATTATCCGAGCAAGAAGTCTAGGTAAGAAGAAAACTATGCCTTTCTGTTAACTATACTGACAACCCTTGTAATGTAATGCATCCAAATTCAATAAATCACATCTGGATATATCCCATCTGTCTTCTCTGGAAAATGTCTAAATCCACAGGTAGCTGATAAACCTGTAAAAGCATGGTACTCCTCAAAGTTTGTAGCTCTTCCGTTTTCTACTTTATTCTTCTGAAACAGAGCTGACTGCTACAGAAATCCAGCATGATGAAGGTATTTTCCTCCTTATTACTCTAATGTCAAAGACCAGAAAACAGAGAGCTGTGAATTCCCACATCTCTAGAAGAGGAGATGTCAGTTCTTAGTCTAGCTAGTTATTTTTTTTTTAAATCAACAAATAATTAGTTTTTTTTTTAATTGAGAAGAGACCCTCTCCCTTCTCTGACAGAAGGTGACCACAAGCATCACAAAGGAGAATCGCATGCATGGACTTCAGTGGAGCATAAATGAATTGGTGTAGGCAATACTTCTGTTGTTCCAGTAAGATAATGTCCTGTGAGATATATATCCAGGGTCCACTGCCCTGGCCTCCAAGAAGCCATCTAATGTTCACCAAGGCTATTCACTGTGGATGACTGGGGAATGCGTGCTCTGGAACTATGGAAGGACTACCAGCTGTCGTGGCTTACCTTTTGCAAGGAATGGCTACAAGAACAGACACCTGGATAACACGTGCCAAATTGTGACTCCACTCACAGTGCCACGGTGGAGTTCCTAGCTAGCAGGTCAACCACTGAAGCACAGAACTGACTTCTGCTTCAGTAGAGAATGACATTTAGTTTATATGACTACTTGTCTTTAAATAGTAGTAAAATATAAATGTGGTGATTGCACTATATGAGTTTGAACTAAAACATGCAAATGTGAAGTAGCAGAACTCGAATTTCTTTTACTTGGACAGTAGATGATCAGGACAAAATTTACAACACAAAATAAACAAAATCTGTGAAAGAGTACTCAAAATATACTGTGACACAAAGATGCACTAGATAGTACTTTCCAGAAGAATAGCCTTCCTGGAAGAGTACAGAAATGGTCAGCGTATGTAGCTAAGTGGAGGTTCCATGAATGTTTATAGTAATTACTAAACAGCTTCCACATTAGTACAGTTGTTAACACTTGCTATAATTTATATTATTTATATATATATATTATGCTGTAAAGTATACTTCTGTGCATTTCTTCTGGAATAAAATAAAACCAATGCATACCTTTTCCCAGTGAACAATTTCCCAAGCACCATTTCTCAAAACTGCAAAGAGAAAAGATGACATTTTAAAGAACATTTTTTTTTTACTACCAGGCACAAGGCAATACCTAATAAAATGATTATTTTAAATGATTAGCTTCTAATGAAATGCCTAGTGGCAATTTTATAGCTTCAAAAACTAACATGGAGCATATAAGGAGATAAAAACTTCCAGTTTCTATTTCAGCACTTGCAGTGGTTTATCTCTAACACAAGGCGGTGGCCAAGGACCTCCTCCAAGGCTCAGGGGACCTCAGGGTTGAGGAGGGGCTGGGGTGGAAATTGTCAAATTATGTTAAAGGAAAATGACTAGCCTGCACCCATTTTCTAATGACAACCATTATCCTGAGGTGGGACTAGTCTACATGGGTTACTGTAATTACCAATTTTAATCTTGAGTAGACAAAGGCAATAAAGCAGGGACATCACAGATTTTTAATTAATAAGATTTTAATACAGAGAAGACACAGGAAAGAATCCTGTATTATTAGGTCTATAATAATGCAAAACCATTCCATATTTGGCTCAGTAGAAAAAGTGAAAGAAGCTATTCTTAAATTATGAGAAGAGTATTTTATACTGGATTTCCTGCATCATTGCCTAGTACAGTTACTCAGTACCTCTGTTACTCAGTACCTGTTACTTGGTACTGTTACCCAGTACCTCTGTTACTCAGTACCTCTAACCCCACCCACTCTGTGTTTGTGATGTAATACTTGGAGATTTCTTTATTGAAGTTTATTTCCTTCAGAGCCCATTTCTTATTAAGCAAATGTTTTTCCAAATACAATAATAACCTTCTTATTACATGTGTATATGTGTACACATATGTGCATATGTGTATGTTTGCATGTGGGGGTATATGTACAATGTACATATGTATATGCAGGTGTGTGTATTTATGGAGAAGCCAGGTATTGATATTAAGTTTATTCCTCAACTGCTCTACCTTATATACTGAGGCACAGTGTCTTGCTGACCCCGGAGCTGGTGTATCTAGGCAGCTGCCCTGCCCTGGAAATTGCAGATGGACTACCATGCCTGCCTGACTATAATATAGGTCCTAAGATCCTTAACCCTGGTTCCTGTGCTTGCCCAGCAAGTGCTTCACCCACTGAACCACCTCCCCCCCCAGCCTTACTGTTATTCTCTCATTGTGGCTTATTCATTTTTAAGCCACTGTCTAATATTTCTAAAAACAATGAAGTCTGACATCAAAATAAAGGTGTCCGGCGGGGCAGAATGAATGTGCACCTGAATAGCACAGCAACTGTGGGTAACACATGCTATACCTGAAAATTGAAGAGAGGGAAGGTCTGAATAATTTCACCCAAAACATCCATGGGAGGGGATGGATGTGTTAATTAGCCTGATGCAACTCACCACAACACACACATACAATCCCCTTTGGGCATTGCTATTTCAGGAGCACTCCTCCCACTAACATCCCACAATCTGCAGATGCTTGAAGTCCTGCCCATAGAAAATAGGATTTACATACAACCCATGCACATGCCCCTAAATAATTTCACCATCTAGGTTACTGAGATTGCCTAATGCAAAGCAACTACTAGACAAACAATTACTTCGTAGTAACTAGGATTTGATGGCAAGAAAAATGTCTGTATTCACTCAAGGCACACACAATGCCTTTTTCTTTAACATTTTTGACCTGAGGTTGTTTGAATCTGTAAATGTAGAGCCTATTGGTACACAGGACTGACTATGTAGCAAAATGTAAAGTGCTATAAATATATATTTGGACATATAGAAATGTATGAAATTTTGCAAAAAAAATTAGAGCAAATAAATATAAAAGCACATGAGAAGAAAAGAAAGCATTGTAGCTTATCTGGAAGCTATCTCAAAGGCGAGGCAACCTTGGGTTGAATACCGTGCAGTGACAGCGTGATGAGCTCTTATAGGAAAGTCGGAAGCCTTCTACTACTTTCATGCTTTCTTGTTGTCTCACGCCTGGCCTGCTCATCCTCATGAGACTTTCATTCCAAACTGAAGTAAAACTTACATTTTTAAAAAAAAGACTTATTTATTTATTATGAGTACACTGTAGCTGTCTTTTTTTAATTCGATATATTTTTTATTTACATTTCAAATGATATCCCCTTTCCTGGATCCCCCCCCTCCCCGAAAGTCCAATAAGCCCTCTTCCCTCCCCCTGTTCCAGAATCACCCCCTCCCACTTCCCTGTCCTGGTATTCCCCTACACTGCTGCACTGAGCCTTTCCAGGACCAGGGGCCTCTCCTTCCTTCTTCTTGGGCATCATTTGATATGTGAATTGTTTCTTGCATATTCCGAGCTTTTGGGCTAATATCCTCTTATCAGTGAGTGCATATCATGTGTGTTGTTTTGTGATTGGGTCGCCTCACTCAGGAAGACATTCTCCAGTTCCACCCACTTGTCTAGGAATTTCATGAATTCATTGTTTTTAATAACTGAGTAGTATTCCATAGTGTAAATATGCCACATTTTCTGTATCCATTCCCCCATTGAGGGATATCTGGGTTCTTTCCAGCTTCTGGCTATTATAAATATGGCTGCTATGAACATAGTGGAGCACATATCCTTATTACATGCTGGGGAATCCTCTGAGTATATGCCCAGGAGTGGTATAGCGGGGTCCTCCAGTAGTATCATGCCCAGTTTTCTGAGGAACCGCCAGACTGATTTCCAGAGTGGTTGTATCAGCTTGCAACCCCACCAGCAATGGAGGAGTGTTCCTCTTTCTCCACATTCTTGCCAGCATCTGTTTTCTCCTGAGTTTTTGATCTTAGCCATTCTGACTGGTGTGAGGTGAAATCTCAGGGTCGTTTGATTTGCATTTCCCTGATGACTAAGGATGTTGAACATTTCTTTAGATGCTTCTCAGTCATTCGATATTCCTTAAGTGAAAATTCTTTGTTTAGCTCTGTACCCCATTTTTTAATAGAGTTATTTGGCTCTCTGGAGTCTACCTTCTTGAGTTCTTTGTATATCTTGGATATTAGCCCTCTGTTGGATAGTACTTGAAGTTCTAGATAGAGCAATTAGACAACAAAAGGAGGTGAATGGGATACAAATTAGAAAGGAAGAAGTCAAATTATCACTATTTGCAGATGATATGATAGTATACTTAAGTGATCCAAAAAACTCCACCAGAGAACTCCTACAGCTGATAAACAACTTCAGCAAAGTGGTGGGATATAAAATTAACTCAAGCAGATCAGTAGCCTTCCTATACTCAAAGGATAAACAGGCTGAAAAAGAAATTAGGGAAATGACACCCTTTACAATAGCCACAAACAATATAAAGTATCTTGGTGCGACTCTACCAAAAAAGTGAAAGATCTATATGACAGGAACTTCAAGTCTTTGAAGAAAGAAATTGAAGAAGACCTCAGAAGATGGAAAAATATTCCATGCTCTTGAATTGGCAGGATTAATGTAGCAAATATGACCATCTTGCCAAATGCAATATACCAATTCATTGCAATCCCCATCAAAATCCCAACTCAATTCTTCATAGAGTTGGAAAGAGCAATTCTCAAATTCATCTAGAATAACAAAAAAAAACCCAGGATAGCTAAAACTATCCTCAACAGTAAAAGAACTTCTGGGGGAATCAGTATCCCAGACCTCAAGCAGTACTACAGAGCAATAGTGTTAAAAACTGCATGGTATTGGTACATTGACAGGCAGGTAGATCAGTGGAACAGAATTGAAGACCCAGAAATGTACTCACACAATTATGTTCACTTGATCTTTGACAAAGGAGCTACAACCATCCAGTGGAAAAAAAGATAGCCTTTCAACAAATGGTGCTGGTTCAACTGGAGGTCAGCATGCAGAAGAATGCAAATTAATCCATTCTTATCTCCTTGTACTAAGCTCAAGTCCAAGTGGATCAAGGACCTTCACATAAAACCAGACACACTGAAACCAATAGAAAAGAAACTGGGGAAAAGCCTTGAGCACATGGGCACAGGGGAAAATTTCCTGAACAGAACACTAATAGCTTATGCTCTAAGATCAAGAATTGACAAATGGAACCTCATAAAATTACAAAGTTTCTGTAAGGCAAAGGACACTGTCAAAAGGACAAAATGGCAACCAACAAATTGGGAAAAGATCTTTACCAATCCCACTGTAGCTGTCTTCAGCTACACCAGTAGAAGGCATCGGATCCCATTACAGATGATTGTGAGCCACTGTGTGGTTGCTGGGAATTGAACTCAAGACCTCTGGAAGAGCAGTTGGTGCTCTAAACCACTGAGCCATCTCTCCAGTCCAAAACTCAGATCTTAAGTGTTCTACTCAGTGAGCTTTGGAACACTCCTCCACTGCTGGTAGGATTGCAAGATGGTGAAACCACTTTGGAAATCAGTCTGGTGGTTCCTCAGAAAACTGGGCATGACACTTCCGGAGGACCCTGCTATACCACTCCTGGGCATATACCCAAAGGATTCCCTGGCACATGCTCCACTATGTTCATAGCAGCCCTATTTGTAGTAGCCAGAAGCTGGAAAGGACCCAGGTGTCCCTCAATGGAGGAATGGATACAAAAAATGTGGTATGTTTACACAATGGAATATTATTCAGCCATTAGAAACAATGAATTCATGAAATTCTTAGACAAATGGATGGAGCTGGAGAACATCATACTAAGTGAGGCAACCCAGTCTCAAAAGATCAATCATGGTATGCACTCACTGATAAGTGGATATTAGGCTAGAAACTTTGAATACCCAAGACATAATCCACAT